>NC_045741.1:6412262-6739750 GCF_008692095.1 Etheostoma spectabile
AAGCTCTACGCTGCTTAAATATCCTCTTAGAGACTTAGACTTAGACTTAGACTTAGACTTAGACTAGACTTAGACTAGACTTAGACTAGACTTAGACCTAGACTAGACTTAGACTTAGACTAGACTTAGACTAGACTTAGACTTAGACTAGACTTAGACTTAGACTTAGACTAGACTTAGACCTTAGACTAGACTTAGACTTAGACTAGACTTAGACCTAGACTAGACTTAGACTAGACTAGACTTAGACTAGACTAGACTTAGACTTAGACTAGACTTAGACTTAGACTAGACTTAGACTAGACTTAGACTTAGACTTAGACTTAGACTTAGACTAGACTAGACTTAGACTTAGACTTAGACTTAGACTAGACTTAGACGTCTCTTTATTGATCCTTTGGGATGACTCCCGCAGGAAATTGAAAGTTCCAGCAGCAGTTTTTAGCAAGAACAAAGAAATAAAAAATAGATTAAAAAGACAGTATAAAGACAACAAAATCAACAAAATACCAATAAAAATAATAACAACAATAAGAACATTTGTCAAATAAACAAAGAAAAGACCATCAATTATTTTTGATATTTAACATTATTAAACATTTTGGAACTTTCTGGATAAATTACCATAGACATTAGGAAACATTGTGTAAGAAACACGAATGTCTGTGCTAAAGGTTAGTGACGTTTAACTAATAGTTGAGATAATTTATTAAATAATTTGAAAGTTTTGACCCGTTAGCACAGATTAGAGAGTTTAATCTTTGGGGACCATGACTTTCTGTCTCTATATACACAGTATATATGAGCTAATTTGGGGTTTAGGCTAAAATATCCCCGAAAATGGTTGACTTGGTACCCGTGTGTTATTGACCCCTAGGTTCATTGTGTGCCGGAATTAAGGACCCCGTTTTTTAAAAGGAACAGCCCTTTGCTCTCAGAAGGAAGTAAAATACTGTTCATGTGTTCAGCGAGGACGAGCGTGTCCAGACACAGTCACGCTACTTGCTGATTAATGCATTCATAAGTACAATTAATTAGCACATTAGCACAACTGCTCATGTTTAATAGATGAAGGTGATTCTGTGACGACAGCAGCCAGCTGTGGCGTGTAAAAGCAACTGAGAGCCATTCAACTTCCGTAAAGAGGTCTTGTTTCCGTGTGACAGAGGGACTTACTACACTAAGGCAGGCAGTGGAGCGCACACACACACACACACACACACACACACACACACACACACACACACACACACACAGTTCAACTCACTATCTTTGTGGGGACCCGTCATTGACATAATGCACTCCCTAGCCCTTAACCTTAACCTTAACCCTCACCCTTGTCATTTTGGCCCCACAAAACTGTCCGGATCCCACAAGTATACGGTATTCTCGGTGTTTGAACCCCACGAATGTAGTAAAACAAGAACACACACACCACACACACACACAACACACACACACACACAAACAAACAAACACACACCTGCCTCCATGCATGCATCAGTGTGAAGCCATGCAGCGTGACTGGGAAAAGGCAAGGTAAGGATTTCCAAAAGGCCAACAGGAAAATGTTTCCACTCAAATCACAGACGTGGCAGGAACGAGGAACAATGGACCCCGAGAGGGAGAGGAAAAAGAAAAGAAATCAGTCAGGAGGAGCAAAACGCTGACCTTTGAAAACAAAAGAACAACAATGTGTAATAAAGCACCGTCCGCCATAAGGCATCAGTCGTGTTTACGCTTCGCTTTTCACAAACACTGACGGTGCAGAACTGTCGAAGGGAGGCCGCACAACCTGCAGCTCCTACAGCTCAGATTCCCACGTTCCCAGTGGCAGTCATGGACCATTTCAAATGTGTGTGTGTGTGTGTGGGGTGTGTGTGTTGTGTGTGTGTGTGTGTTGGGGGAGGGGGGTGCACATGTGATTTTAGGGGTTCCAACACTCCTGTAAGAGGCGGAGTGACATCCGACTGTTATTTTAACTCAAACAGGCCAATCAGAAAGCACAGAACAGTCACAACCACGTCTAGGACTTTCAGAAATTTAGGGGGGGGGGAATCAGTGAGCGGCCCCTACCCAAATGGTATAGCCCTGGTCGGCCTATGACATAAAACAATCAAACACCTATTTTTTTTCTTATTCACGTTTGGAAGTCTATCGGTAACGTTATCAGACGCTGTGGGACAGTAGAATGATGGAAAGCCAAAAAGAAAACAGGGAAAGGTGGAGCTGAGATGGACTGAAAAGGAAAAACGGGGATTGTGTTGCTGTGTTGTTGTTCATTCACCATCCACACATTCATCTCTACACACACACACACACACACACACACAGACAGATGCACACAGACAGATGCACACACACAGACACACACACGCGCACACACACACTGCCACACACAAAGACACAGACGCAGACACAGACGCACACACACACACACACACACACACACACACACAAACACACACAGACACACAGCCACGCACACACAGACACAGAGCCACACATACACAAACAGAGACACACAGCCACACACACACACACATACACACACAGTCAGAGACCCATACACACACACACACACACACACACATACACACACACACAGCCAGACAGACACACACAGACCCACAGCCACACACATCAACTGTGTACACTCAGCCCTGTGTGTTTAACCTCACTGCGTCCACAAACACACACACGCACACCCACACACACCACACCCACACCCACACCACCCACACACACACACACACACACACACACGTGTGTGGGGTTGCCATGTCAACGTGTGTCGTGTGTAAACAGACACACGTTCAGTCTGCTTGAGTATTGGATGACCTGCTGGAAGGAGGTGAAATGGTGTCATGTCAGAGTGGAAGGCAGCAGGATATGGTGTGTGTGGTGTGTGTGTGTGTGTGTGTGTGTGTGTGTGGTGTGTGTGTGTGTGTGTGTGTACGTACATACTGCTGAAGTATCAATCAGTTTTCTGTCTGTGTTTTCGAGGACGTGAGCAGATTCCTTTCCCTGTGAAGATGAAAGTCGACAAACAGCGTTTGACCCGCGGGCTTGACGATGGCAGAACGGGACAAACACTGACCTCCTTCTCCTGCTGCACACACACTCCTCCATTTTTTTTATTTTTTTTTTTATAATGATGAACCAAAACTGCTCGTCTGGTGAAAACTACACAGCGTCAGGATGTCATATAAGATGTTATCCATCAGATGTATCCTGTCCAACTGAGTCTTGAAGATGCTCAGGAGGCAGAAAGTGATTCCCTAACATCCACAGTGTATTTTTAACAGACGTGCAGGGAAACGCAGTAGACGTGCCACTTGGAGACGGTTTATTTTGAAGAAAAGAGGCTGTTTCTTAGGACTAAGATCATCTTCCAATGGGATGAAAGAAAAGATGAAAAGGATTTCTTCACCTACAGATGTTCTGCATCTTCTTCAAATCATATATTCATATTTTCACAACTCTGCCAAGAGAACACAATCCTCAACGATCGTCTATGGAGGGACAGGAGCTTGTGTGTGTGTGTGGTGGTGTGTGTGTTGTGTGTTGTGTGGTGTGTGTGTGTGTGTGGTGTGTGTGTGTGTGGTGTGTGTGTGTGTGGTGGTGGCGCGGTATGTTGGCTAAAGCCTTGTCCCTTTACACGTTCGGTTTAACAAAGTGTCTTTTCAAGTCAACGCTTTCCAGTTGGCAAAAACACAATCCCATCTGGGGCGTTCACCCAGCACGCACACAAAACACACACACACACACACACAAACACACACACACACACACACACCACACACCACCACACACACACCACACGCACGCGCGGACACACACGCACGCCACGCGCACACGCACGCGCACACGCACACGCAGGGGTGCCAAGCACTACATTGCTCTTCTCGTCAGCTCAAATACCAAAACAATGGCTCAATTGAGAAAAGAGGTTTGGATAGTAGGGTTTTTGTGTGTTGTGGTGTGTGTGTGTGTGGGGGTGGTGTGTGTGGGTGTGTGGTGTGGTGTGTGTGTGTGTGTGTGTGTGTGTGTAGCCCTGTTAGGTGTAATCTCTCTAAATCTACTCCTCTGTAAGACTTTTACAGCCCATTGTATCCCTTGTTGGCTGAAGCCCTCTGTCAGGCCCTCGGCACATGACCCCCCCCCACCACACCGTGTATTAGCACCGGCATCTCCAACATGCGCCAGATAGCAGGAGGGCACCTTTTGTTGTCATATTTGCCCATTTTAAAACCTGACATACAACGAGAAGTTAAGTTTAGGAAGAAGATCGTGGTTTGGATTCAGACACTCCCGAGGAACGAACACGCGATTCCTGGATGAAAATCATTGTCAAAAATGGTTTTCAAAGCAAACTGTGCTCTCCGGCTTGAAAGCGTTGTGTTTAAGGACCTAAATATTCACCCAAACCTCCAACCTACGTGGCCCTTAGCGGGCAAAACAATATGAGGAATACTGTGCATATGAATTACAGTGCATTTCTTTCTTAGCGATATGTACGAATGGCTCATGACAACAGCTTGAACACAATGCAATTTCCTGTGGATGAATCCTAACGATTCCAGTTTTTACACAATGGCGTCCCACTAGTCTGGGTAAGCCCCGCCCACTCTACCGGGGATTTGATTTCTCCCCGCAGCTCGGTCTGGAAACCGGCACGTTTAATTCCCCTGCTTCAGCTCACAATTTTGCGGGAACCAATCACAAACCGGCTTATCTACCCGGCGCGCTATCAGAATCAGAATCAGAATCAGAAATACTTTATTGGTCCCCGACGGGAAACTCTGTGTTTAAAGAAATATAAGTATGGATATTTACATAGTTAAAGGAATATTATGATACAGTATTTACATAATTAACATGATTATAATGTGTTGCAAAGGAGAAAAGTAATAATAATGATAAAAATAATAATAGTGGCAGTTGATTGGGTTATTGGCGGGTTTAACACATTCAACATGGCGGCCACCGAAGCGCAGCAACCCGTTGATGCCGCTGTCGCTTCTACGTCACCCGGATCTTTGCTCTGATTGGTTGAAGGACTATCCAATTGCGTACAGAGTCATATGAACTATGCCCGTTGGTCACGCCTCTTGTGCAGAGAAAATCCAGATCAGACACCCCCAGACCAACGCTCAATCTCAAATCTACGGATCTTGGTCAGACTAGCGTCCAACAAGATCTTCAACACCTTGCAGCCTCAAGAGGGAGCTAGCAAAGCCTGTTTTACTCATGGGTTCCTTATATGTGTGTGTGGTGGGATGTGCATTACACACTCTCTCTCTCTCTCTCTCTCTCTCTCTCTGTCTCCATCAATAAGCTTTTCACTTCCCTAATGGATGAGGAGTGAGCAGAGTGAAACCTCCGCTCTGCTCTCTAACCTTTGGGACCAGAGTGCACTTTGTTGTTTCCGTCTGCAGACGGCTCCTTCAAAACCTCCAAAATCATTTTAAGTGGTGGCAGTAAAGTTGTTTGTCTTTGGCTCGAAGCGGACAGTAAAATAACGGCGTGAATAAACTACAACACGGAGAAACAAGCAGAACGATAAATGATTCATCGCGGCTTTTAGGTCAGTTTGAGTGTACGCTAATCTAATGCTGCTAAAAGCTGCAGGGATGAAATAAAACTTAAAGTGCATGCGTAAATAATAAAAAGACAAAATACGTTCTAACAACCTTTCACACGTGCAGATCTTCAGTTAATTAAAACATCATGTGAAGAAGGTGGCGCAATAGGTCTTATAAACTGCTCATTAATACCAACATCGCGGTAACCTGCAGCCGCATCATCGAAAAGCCTAAAAACCCCGAAAAGCATTAGTGCCTCGGCGATAAAAACAAGCTGCATAATTTCTATTTTTATTTATTTTTTACAGCGCCTCGTCTGTTGAAATCAAAGCAGTCAGATGACTTGTACCTCGGGTCTATTGAGGGACTTCAGAGGAGGAAGAGGCCGTAAAAAGCAGCGTGGTTTTATGGGTGCCCATAAACAGGCTGCAGGATGGGTGGGGGGTGGGTGGGGGGGGATACGGGAGAGAGAGCAGATCTCCCCTGGTCTGAGTGATTTCTTTTAACCCTGCATTACTTTTTTAAACCTGGCCTCGAGTGGCTGCACAAGGGAGGAGAAGTATTTACAGGCGGAAGCTGTAAAATACCATTCCCCATCATGGGAATAGTGCCCCATATAGTGAGTACGTCATTTTGGAGTGGTGTTCGAATTGTTTGCAGTTAATTTCATTCACTATATAGTCCACTATGAAATACCCACAATGCACAGCTAAGCCCTATATAGTTCACTATTTAATAAACACTCCACTGGGAATAGTGAGTGAGTGAATCAGCTGCTGGCGGCTTTGAGAACATCGTCTAACGCCGACTGTACACTAGAAGAACTTTAAAGGAGAATTACGGTCGACTCCAACACGTAGCTCTGTCGTTTGTACATGTGGAGGTCTGTCAGTAGAGAGAGAAACTAACCAATCGGTGCTGCCGACACCGTGTTATCTTCCTGCTAGCGTTAGCACCCAACAGGCTCAAACAGGGCAAGTTTTAAATGGGTTTTTAGCCTCTAAACATGTTCAAAATGTCATTAATAGTACCCCCCCGCCCCCCATTGTGAAGTGATTCCTTCTGAGTGAACACAGTGAAAATGACTGCTGTAGATGTGAAAGAAATGCATTAAAGTTGTGCTAATTCAGCTCTGTATGAGAAGTGAGAAGTGTGCAGGAATGGCCACAACCAACTTGAGAACTCTATCACTACACAGGCAGAAGAAAACTTGTCACTTGTAGTTCATCCCGACCTATTCTGTTTCCACGATGTTCCACACGTCCGAGATTGCTCCGTTGCCGCAGGATGTCGTCACCTTCTTCTCTCTTTGTGTTGGCATCCTAAACTTCGGTGGATTAATGAGGACTATGGTTACCTGGTCCTCAGATCTCTGCAGGGTAAATCCAGACAGCTAGACTAGACTATCTGTCCAATCTGAGGACTATGGTTACCTGGTCCTCAGATCTCTGCAGGGTAAATCCAGACAGCTAGCTAGACCATCTGTCCAATCTGAGGACTATGGTTACCTGGTCCTCAGTTCTCTGCAGGGTAAATCCAGACAGCTAGCTAGACTATCTGTCCTATCTGAGTTGTCTGTTGACAACTAAAACTACTTTTTTCCAACAAAACAAGTTCCTTCCAGAGGCTATTTTGCAGAGGCACCATGGGTCCTTGTTGGCGCTGCCAAAGACAATTGTGATTGGTTTAAAGAAATGCCAATAAACCAGAGCCTGATTTTCTCCCATCCCAGAATGCTTTGTGGGCTCGCCAGCGCTGTGGAGGAAGGTCTCTCAACGCGAGACTAATCCAGAGCCACTTGGTTAACATCACTCGTCAGCTGATTGCTTCGTTAAATGCCAATCGATCGCATGTGGGAAAACAAAAGGGATTAACTGGGCGCCAACTCCTGGAATGTCAAGTCCGACCAATTTCATTGGTTCACTGTTGCGAAAAAAACTCATGCCGTGTCCAATTTTTATTCACTTCTTATTTTTTTATTTAATTTACAATAATAACCCTGTTCCACATAAGTAAAAATCAATAAGTCCTCTCTTTGTTTTGTGGCTTTGTTTGGTGCGTTTCTTTTTTTATGCGACGAGTCAATCTTCCTGTCGCGCGCGCATACGACAATGTGATGGTAACAGAAATCAAAACTATGACCCCTGATTCTCCACAGCCCAATGCTTTGTGGGGAGCCTCGAGGAGGAAGGTCTGTGGTGGGATAATCCCAACGCCTGGTAACCCTCGGTACCATTGCTTGCGTTGAATGCGAATCGATCAGTGGGAAAACTTATGGGTCACTGAGGGCAACTCTTGTGGATTCAATCACAATCATGTGACATTGCAGAAAAAGAAATCATGGTTCAATTTATTACTTCTTTATTTTTTTACATTACATAATACTGTTACTACATATTAAAATTCAATAAGTTCTCGTTTTTGGCTTGTTTTGACAGTTATTCTATATATAATAATGTAATTTGACTGCAGCGCGGCCATAGGGCCAATAGAGCATAACAGATAAATTTAGTTGCAACCCCTAAGTGTTCTGGCCCTGTCTGTGGGGTGGGCTCGGTGAGACCCTGTAGGTGTGGGTATTCCAACGTGCTGGACGCTCGGGTGGCTCCGGCGGAAGGGATGTGTTGGGGTCAGGAAGTTTGGGGGTCTGCTGGAGCCGCCCAAGACCCGATACCGGATAAGCGGATGAAGATGGATGGATGGAAGGGGGATCAAGTCGGACACAAATCCAACCGGCACGCACCAAGCGGCGATTGCCGGTGACAGACATGGCTCACCTCCAACGAGCCTTTTCCCAGCTCTGGACCTGCAGTTCAAAGGTGCAGTAAGCGATGCTGGGACTGTTTGTGTTACACAATACAAAGTATACAACACAATATAATTCAGGTAGGGATATGTAGACCAGAAAGGAGGGGAATTGTTGTGGTAGGTATGGGGAAGTGAGGACCCAAATGCAGAGACAGGCTAGTAGGCCGGAGAGTCATTTGCAGGAAGTTTAATAGCAAAAACAAAATGTCCAGATATCAAAATTCTCAAAGAGTCCAAGAAGAGAAAACCAAAAACAGGAACCAAGACACTGGGAAGACGGATCACAGGGATGCAAAATGAAGGCACGAAGACAAGAGACGAGGGGGGGGGGGGGGCACACAGACACAAAATACACAGGGTAATGAGGTAACGGGATGCAGGTGACAAGAGGGCTGGGAAACAAGTGGAAAACATCAGGGGCGTTTCTCAATATGTGTTCTTCTATGGACTTGTGTCCTTGTGTTCTTGTGAAACGTCATGTTTGTGGCCAAAGTACTGACCCAATACACAAGTTAGCATTTCGCCAAGAACAGTTAAAATCCCCGGATGTGATCTCGACACGCCCATTTCACCGAGGATACAGCGGATGGTAACTTGTGTGAACTTGGCCGGGCCGGTATCCAGCATTCAATTCGGGTTTAAAGCGCGTATGGTTTCCGGTACAATTTACGTATATTATTAAATCAATAAATTCATTTTTAAGACGTTTTAAGGCGAGAAATCTGCTGTGTGGATTTTGAATATAGGCAGTTCAACGAAAATTGATGGTGAATTAAAAAAGCCTTCAGGAGTTTGACAGCTCCGCAAACCCCGGCGGGCGAGCTTGCTACGCCAGCCGGGGATGACTCTCGCGAGCCGGTCAGTCAGTCAGCTCACAGACCCCTCTGGCAATAACAGGAAGAACGCTTTGTCTCAAAACTGTCAACGGCGTTTTGTGTGCTTCTGAACTTGCGAGTTCAGTCTTCCAGGTACAGCTAGCAAGTACGGTCTCCCCAAGAACACAAGTCCGTTCTTTGCTTACTTGGTATTGAGAAACGCCACAGGTAATCCCAAGAGTGGGAAAACCAAGGAAGTAAAACTAAAGACAGGTCGAGACAAAAACCAGATTTCAAAATAAAACAGGAAACAGAAAATACAGACACTCAGAGGAACACGAGACAGGACCAACAACAGACAGACAAGGACCAACAACACAAGACCAGGACCAACAACACAAGACAGGACCAACAACACAAGACCAGGGAGAAAACAAGACACAAACACAAGACAGAATCCAAGAGAATCCAAAGCAAAAAAACACAAACCACAACAGAAACCCCACGTATCCTCCCGCCAAATCCCACCCGGCATGGCCCGGGATGTGTAATAACACCCGATTTCTTTCCCAGCACACACAGAAAATAGAGCTCTTGTTGACCTTAGAGGACAAATTCGCTGAATTTGACAAAAATTGTGTTGCATTATAATTACTTAGTAGACCTTTAACAGAACGTCCAGGTGGGTCGCCGCCACGCAGCATCAGGAAACTTCAAGCGCTGCAGTCTGGCCGTCTCCCAGGAGCCTTTGCTGCTGTTTTATTCATGCCATGTTTATTCCCTTCACCTTTTTCCTTTCCCTGAGTGACTCCGCAAGCTCCACGTTATTCATCAATTTAAACACACGCGCCGTGCGGACGCGTGTGCTGTAAATTGACTTTCAAAACAGGGGCAATAAATCACAGCTCCGGCACACACAGTAACACTTCACAGATTACAGACATCAGCATGCATGAAGCTCTGCAAAAAATGTAACAAATATGTAAGAAATGTAATACTTAAATGCTTTTACTGTTGAACAAAAAGGGAGTAAGCCTATTGTTAAATATATAAAAAAAAGAAAATTCAAAATACTCCATAACAGGTGTTAATCATGCTTTTTAATTTCCAAAGAGCCTTGTGTGAGGTGTCTTTGAACTCAGCAGGGAGTTCCCTTTACATTGGAGACAATTTGCAGCTTTAATTTGATATTTTTGTTTTTATGAACCGCGTTCATACATAATTCTATGTGTGATTCTTGCTTAACTATAACGCTGAATGTCTTTTTTTTATCTCAGCGTAATTGTGCGTCAGTTTAAGTCTATAGGACGTCATTTTAACATGAACTTTAAAAAGCTCCATAATTAGTATGTTTTAAAGTTCCTGAAAACCGACCCCGGTTTGGTTAAGATGTTAGATCATGTCACCCCCCCCCCCCCGGCAAATTTTCCGACAGCATCCCGTTGCACATTTGCTCATTTTACAACGCTGTTCTAACCACTGTGTGACGTTTTTGAAGGCTTGTGTGTGTGTGTGTGTGTGTGTGTGTGTGTGTGTGTGTGTGTGTGGTGTGTATGTGTGTGTGTGTGTTGTGCAGTGTGACTGTGTGCGGTGCGTGGGGGTTGTGTCTGTATGTGTGATGAGTGTTGTAGTGTTGTGTGGCGTGTGCTGTGCGTGGGGGTTGTGTGTGTTGGGTGTGTGAGGGTTGTGTGCATGTCGTGTGAGTGTGTGTTGTGTGTGTGTGGGGTTGTGTGTGTTGGTGTGAGTGTGTGTGTGTGTGTGTGTGTGTGTGTGTGTGTGTGTGTGTGTATGCGTGTGTGTGTCTGTGATTGACAGTGTAAATTGCCTCCTGCTTGTGCAGCCGCAGCGGTTCGTTAAGACGCTTGTTTTGGTCCTCTAACTGGCATGCAGCCCTACATTCTGCAGCATGGAGTCCCACTGAGTGGTGTGTGTGTGTGTGTGTGTGTGTGTGTGTGTGTGTGTGTGTGGTGTCTGTGTCCAAAAACCTTCTCTTCCTTAACTTCAGTTAAAAGAAATTCCAACAGAGTGTGTCAACATAAAAAATGAAAAAGAACCTGTTTTAACAATTCTGTAGATATGAGTCACTTTGCTGAAACCAGGGTTGTGATCCGAGGGAACGGTGTGTAGGGAAGTGAGATTTGTGAAAACCAAAACAGACGGAATGACTTGTTCAGACGGACGACTGAAGGAGAGAACGAAATGAAAGGCAGAACAGGAAGAGAGATGCAGCCAGAGGATGTTCTGCCAACTCCACATTTCCACACGGGTGACACATGTCATAGAACGAAAGCTCTGACACACACACACAAACACACACACACACCAACATGTAATTTATCTTATTACATTTTAGACTAGGTATCAGGTTGGCCTCAGCACAGATAGAAATTCAAATTAGGATAAGAGACAGCTTGCAGGGTACAGGCAGAAGTCAGAAAACACTTAGTTTTCACCCATAAAAATATCAACAGATGGAAAAGTTAGCGAATGCTCATCAAGGGGAAGCCAAAGTGACAGAAACACAACAAAGCTTCCTCTTCATCTTCACTCTGAGACGTTAAGACATTAGCACGGCATTAGTCCGAATTTGATCAAAATCGCAATATGGACTAGTGGAGAGCTCTTCATCAGAGGGTCCATGACCTCTAGGGGGTCCTCAGAGTTACTGAAGGGGGGCCGCCCAATTATTGTTTCCAAGAAAATTAAAATATCTTAACATATAGCCAACATATTATTTGCAATATTGCAAGCAAATATAAATCAACTTGACAATTTGTGAAAAAAAACAGAAATTTGTGTAAAATACACAGATACAGTTCATCCTCAGCAACATTTTACATTAAAACATGATTATTTATAAAATCATGCCAACAATAATTAAGTTATTTTAATAGCTTAGTATATCATGCACTAAATAGGCATATAGAAAGGCTTTAGGCTGTCCTACATGTTATTGAAGGCCCAGTTTAATATGCAACTTCATATTATACAATATGTGGTAGGGGGTCCCTGATCCGTGTCTTTTTCAGTTAAGCGGTCCTTGGCTTAAATAATGTTGAAAACCCCCGGACTAGTGCAATATTCAAATGGGGGGGGGGGGGGGGGGGCAGTATTTGTTAAAGGCAAAATACAATATTTGTCACAGAATTCTGAATTTGTATTGGTGTTGCTGCAGTGAACCTCCCAGCTACAAATCCCATCCTAGGGATTCTTGCAAAAAGAAAAAAAAAAAAAATCACGATATAATCTTTTTTTTTTTTTTTAACCCTACAAATGAGGTCATTTAGCGGGGTTAGCGTGTTCGGCCGAGGCTACGATAATCGATCCCGTGAACTCGCTGAGCACAGAGCTGATCAGACGCTAACACTCTCTCTCTCTCTCTCTCTCTTCTCTCTCTCTACCATGTTTGATCTCCCAGTCATCATCCAGTCCAGCACAGTTTCATCACCTCTGTGATCACATTGATGTGCTGTCGTGACGCTAAAACTGCCAGGCGCTCAAAATTAAAAACTGGGATTGCTATTGACAGCCTCTATATGATACATACTGTATAGTGTGTGTGTGTTGTGTGTCAGTGTGTGTGTGTGCGCCAATCTTGAGGTTATGATGTGCTCTTCGTCCAGACTACTCTCTTATGAATCATATTTACATGTCGTTGGTTTGGTGCTAAACATAACATGACGTATGAAGAAAAGGACATTGGTCTCATTTTGGCAGTTAATCTCATTGGTTATGGCATCAATGTATTAGTGTTAGCAGTTTTGATTCCAGCCGTGTCTAAATTTGCAGCTTCTTTCTCAGTTCTTCCTGTTAATGACACTCAACACTTCCTGCGCTGACGTTTCGTATTTGAAGCCTCCCTTCCAGTGGCTGAAACGGCCATAACTCCTCTCTTTCCTGGCACACTTTTAGAAACATCGCAGTAGGTCTTCTTGTTAAAGTTGTTCATTAAAGCTATATTTTTACTCTTTTTTTTTTTTTTAGGCTACTCTAAAAAGGAATCCTCCTTTTAAGCCAGCATCATTCCAACTCCGGGTGAGACAACACATATCCAGTGTGTCACTCAGGTAACATCGGACCATTCTGACGTAGGATTTTAAAATTAAAAGGCTTAAATGTCCAAGTAAAGCTATATTTGAAATCTTTTTTCTGGCTGTAATAGCCATATTTTTAGTCTTTTTTAGAAATCCTCCTGTTAAGCCAGCTTCATTCAACTCCAGGTGAGACAATACGTGGTATTAGCGCAAATCAACTTGTAGATTGATGCACATGTAACGTAAAGTTTATCGACAACTTTTCCCTTCCAGGGTTGTCCAGGTGCTGTCGGAAATTCCGCCGAGTGTCCCTCATATCAGCCAGATGTCCATCACCTTCGTCTTCCTTTATGTTGACGTTCTACCCCCCCGGATTTCTGAGGACTATGGTTACCTGGTCCTAAGATCTCTGCAGGGTAAATCCAGACAGCTAGCTAGACTATCTGTCCAATCTGAGGACTATGGTTACCTGGTCCTCAGATCTCTGCAGGGTAAATCCAGACAGCTAGCTAGACTATCTGTCCTATCAGAGGACTATGGTTACCTGGTCCTTAGATCTCTGCAGGGTAAATCCAGACAGCTAGCTAGACTATCTGTCCAATCTGAGGACTATGGTTACCTGGTCCTCAGGTCTCTGCAGGGTAAATCCAGACAGCTAGCTAGACTATCTGTCCAATCAGAGGACTATGGTTACCTGGTCCTCAGATCTCTGCAGGGTAAATCCAGACAGCTAGCTAGAATATCTGTCCATCGAGGACTATGGTTACCTGGTCCTCAGGTCTCTGCAGGGTAAATCCAGACAGCTAGCTAGATATCTGTCCAATCGAGGACTATGGTTACCTGGTCCTCAGTCTCTGCAGGGTAAATCCAGACAGCTAGCTAGAATATCTGTCCATCTGAGGACTATGGTTACCTGGTCCTCAAGTCTCTGCAGGGTAAATCCAGACAGCTAGCTAGACTATCTGTCCAATCTGAGTTTTCTGTTGCACGACTAATACAACCTTTGACGTACACATGTTCCACCAAATCAAGTTCCTTCCCGAGGCCATTTTGCAGCGGCGCCATGGCTCTGTCCAGCGATTAGTCCACCCAAGACGATTGTGATTGGTTTAAAGAAATGCAAATAAACCAGAGCACATTTTTCTCCCATCCTGGAATGCTGTGTGGCAGACCTTCCTCCGCAGTGCTGTGGAGAATCAATGGTCCGGCAATGCGAGACTAACGCACATACACATAAGTTGAACCAAATTTTACAAGCTCAAGTTCCACAGAGCCACTGTTAGCTGTCTGCTGCGCAAATGAAACGGCGGAAACCCGTCTCAGAAACCACGGCAACGGACAGAGCGTTGTCTATAGGACAAAGACGGTGTGTTGCCGTTGTGAATGGAAACGCGTTCTATCTCTTTGAGGGCCTTTTTTGAGTTTCACGCCTTCAGAGTGGAGACATTTCGCTCCTATGATTTCTTCAAAAGTCTGTTTGAGGGTCTCAGTTCTTGTCAAACGCTAAACCTCTCCGCAGTGATGAAACAGTGGATGCTGAGTTACATTTGTTTTGCTTGAACAAGCTCTTTCAACCCAAAGCCTTTGGGCAGAATGAAGTGGCATTGTCTATTCTTCTGGCTTCTAATTGTATCCCTCATTTCCATAAGAGGAACAGAGTGTAGTGGGCTACAGGCCTCTTCTGCAGATAAAAGACGCGGGTCTTTATGGCTTATCACAGCAGAGCAGTGCGCTGCATGCCATTACCCTATTAGATTCAGCATATGCTCTGATTATCTGAACATTTCTTCTACCTGTGAGCAGGTAAGTGACAAGGACAGCATCAGGAAGACATTAGCTTACCGTTCTAATTAATGTTGCATGGAACTGGCAAACAGCTCCCCTCTGGGAAGGGTAAGGCGTCAGGTTCGGAAATGTAGAAGGGTGTTCACAATTGCACGATGCCAGATAGTGTTACGCGTTGTTTAGCCTTGTTGTAGATATTAGGTTTCACTCCTGATTTAATCAGCGTGGCTTCTTGGAGAGAACTGATCTGTTCAGGACTACACGTGGTGTTGTAAATTCATCTCTTAAATCAAGCATATTTCCTGCAGTGCTTAAAACAGTTATCATTAAACCACTCCTGAAGAAGAGCAATCTTGATACAACAGTCATCTGTAACTATAGGCCCATTTCCAACTTGCCATTTCTCAGCCAGATATTAGAAAAAAATGGTTTCCTTTCAGCTCATCAATTATTTAAGGTCAAACAACCTTCTGGACAATTATCAATCAGGTTTTTGGCCACAACACAGCATAGAAACAGCACTTATTAAAGTTGTGAATGATCTGCATATAAACACTGATTCTAATAAGTTATCTATACTTGTGCTCCTGGACCTCACCGTTGACCATCAGATTTTATTACACAGATTGCAAACATGGGTCAGCCTGTCTGATCCAGTCTTACACTGGTTTAGAACTTACCTGCTAGAAAGGCAATTCTTTGTGTCCATCCGGGATTTAGTCTTGGACAAAATGGCCATTATGTGTGGAGTTCCCCAAGGCTCAATTTTTGGGCCATTATTGTTTAATCTCTACACGCTCCCACATGCACATATTGTAAAGATACACAACATAAATTACTATAACTATGCAGATGATTCACAGCTATACATATCCCTATCTCCTAATTACATGCATCCCATACACTACCTAATTAATTGTATTCATGACATCAAACTTTCCCTTAAAGTTATCAGCAAACACTAGCTAGCTAGGTCAGTTGAAATTTTTAATTCTAGTTGTACTCGTGCAATGCGTGACCCCCGCAAGATCCCCACTCTTTACATATTATGACAGTCTTTAATGATGATTGAGTCAGACTTTAGTATTTTCAAAGTCTTTTCAAGATCTAGTGTATGGTAGGAATAAATGTCATTTAAAATGCTAATGTTCACTTATACATCAGTGAGTTTTACACTGTTACACACTCAGTGGAGTCAAACTTTAAAGGACTACGGGAAAGCTGTAAAACCTGATCAACATAGTGTCGATTTGTGCTACTTCCGCACAGTTTCTACACTATTTAAAGTCAGCACATGCAATGGCAAATTCTGCATGTGATGACCTGAAACCAGAGCATGTGCGGCAAAGACAAATGGTTTATTTATATTGTTCAAATGGCAATGGGCATTCCAGATGGACAAGTTGCTGTGACATTGTTTGACTAAAATGTGCACAATGTCAACAGACGGATGGAATTATGCTGTAAATTTGCTGTCAAACCAAAACTATGAGTTTAAAAGATGCTAAATACCCTATAGAGAGACTCTTTACCCTTGCACATAGTGAGTAATGCACTGTTAATAAGAGCTGCAAAGATTAATCGATTAGTTGTCAGCGATTAAATTAAAGGCCAAATATTTTGATAATCAATAAGTCGGATTCAGTATTTCTGGGGGGAAATAAAAGTCAATCTTCTCTAATTGCAGCTTGTTACATGTGAATGTTCTAGTTCCTTCACTCCTTTGTAACATTAAGCTGAATATTTGTGAGTTGTGCACAAAGCAAGTCATTAGAAGACGTATTCTCTGCCTTTTTTTTCACAATTTTCTGACATTATATAGACCAAACAATCCATTAATCGACAAAACAATCGACAGATTCATCTATTACGAAAGAAAACTACCTTTTTTGTAAGCTGCTAAAAACTGCTGCTGAAAATTTCAATTTCCTTGCGGGAGTCATCCCAAAAGGATCAATAAAGAGAAGTCTAAGTCTAATTGTTAGATGCAGGTCAAAAAAATCTTTTTGTTGTTACATTTCTGCATGACCTAAATTCCAGATCATTCCTGTTCCCGGCAAAACAGAAAGACCCTGAGCAGTGTTGTTCCAAACAGAGTGCTAAAACAGAGCAGGGCGTGCCCAAGTGTCATTTGTGACTGCAGGAATGTGCCACGGCAGGCCAACAGTGCGTCAGCCAATCAATTATTCTGGACAAATATAGCCCTGTGTGACTGCAGGATGATGGATGGATGGATGGATGAGTGGCTCAGTGAGTACACATGCTATAGCTAAGAGCATCAGAAGGCAGATACATGTCCTGAAGTATGAGATATTTCCCCCGAGCTCAGAGTGGTATGGATGTTATTTATAGAAGACCGACCAAACCCACTACCATAAAACAGACGGGCGGCCAGACAATTAAAGCGAGCCGAGAGGCGGCAGAGGAAGGAGAGGAGAGAACATTGCTCTGCCTCTGACCTATTTAGCAAATGAAGAGCCATAAACACAGCAGATCTGAATTCGCTCTGCAGCAGACAGGCAGCCAGGGCCAAAACAGAGCTTACCACCCCAACCCTGTAAAGACGCTAATCAAAGCCTGCACGGTTCAGAATAGCTTTTTAAAAAGTGGGGCAGCCTGTTTCGCAATGATGTTGGGCTCAAGTGCGTTTCGTACTCGTTACCGCTTGTTTTTGCCCAGTTCTAAATAAATCATCAAAAATCCAGCTGCACTGAACGAATACACACAGCTCGCACGCTAGTGTGCAGCACACACTTAAGTCTGCTAACTGGAATCCTTACCAAGGATACCATAAGAGATGATGAATAAATAATGTAAAGTAATGAACAAAGACTGAGTCCATTTTATGGGGAAGCAATTAAATATGAACTTTGAGTCAATCGAAGCAGTCCACATGTACAGTGAAGAGAGCGACTGGGTGGAGTCAATAGTCACCCTCAACGTGTCTTTTTCTGAAAACTGCTATCAATATGAAATATGGTTATTGACCTGCTGTTCCCAGAGTTCATGCAGCGGTTCATAGAGAGCAGGGCAAAAGGGTGTAGCTTCATCAAAACACACAGCAGGAGGCAGAAGTCCAAGCACACAACGATTACACTGTCATAATTATTCTGACTTTGGCAAAGTCTAATTGTGGTTTATCAAAACTTTATTCTGGTCATTAAATTAACACCAAAGCACTTTTCCTCTTTGGTCCCCCTACAGGTTGGAAGCGGAATTGTCCATTACCGCTGTCTCATTCCAACTACAGATCCCCTACCCGATCTGGCCAACTTGCATAGCGTGGTTATAGCCGGTAGGGAGCCGCAAAACGAATGCAGAAGTGCACGAGTTGATGAACCACTGAATCGATTATGGAAACATTATTTTAAGCTACAAAATAATCTTTGGTGTTGCATTAAGTTGACATTTTACTCATCAAGGTAAATGCACCACAATACTGCATCACAATACTGCACTAAGTGCCACCTGCACAATTGGTTTATTTACATTGTAGCATACGTAGCAGTTGTGCATTTTTGTATTCCAATCCTGTATATATTCAAATATTCCTTATATTTTATTCCCATTATTATTATTTCATGTATATTGTATGTATGTATACTGTATCCTAGTATTTCATTTATATTTATATTCTGTGCTGTGTGACTGACTTTGCTGCTGTACCACAATCATTTCCCATTTTTTTGGATCAATAAATATCTATTTATCTATCTATCTATATATCTATCTATCTATCTATCTATCTATCTATCTATCTATCTATCTATCTATCTTGCTGAGCTCTCATTACTAGAAAGCAGTGAATTTCACAACAAATTTCCAAGTCAGTTAATCTGCAAATCATTTTTAGATTCATCGATTAATCTTTTGAGAAAAGCTTAAATGCAAAAGTAACATAACATGCACGAATCAGAATGTAAACAGTCATCCATTGGATGTAAATATTGCCTCTTTATCGTTTTTCTTTTTTTTTTTAAACAAAAATACAATAAAAGCAGCATCATTCATCACAATTTAGAAGCTACAACTGCGTAATGTTTGAATTTGGTGATTATTTCATAATCAGAAACGCTTATTTTTCAGCCGATTGGCTAACTGTGTCAGCTCTGAATTAATCTTAAAATTGAGTCAAATTAACTCTAAAGGCCGTTTTATGCTTCTGTGTAGAATCGACAGTGTACCCCCGCAGACCCCTCTGCGTCTACGCCGTAGCCTGACGTGCACCTCTCGTCAAATCTACGCCGCTCGGCCGTGGCTTGGCAGCGTTGCATTTCCCCCCCCATGACTAATCTCCTGGTTCTCCTTCTCCATCAACAACATGAAATCAAGGAGAGGGTTCACTTCTCCTGCTACACATTCCCACCATGGTCAGAAAGAACAGGGGAGACACTTTGTTTCTCTCACTATGACTCTGGAGTCAGTACTCGCTCCAAAGATGTCACACACTCCCCCCCACACACACACACACAGTGATTCCCAACCAGGGGTTACGTGGAAAGATTGTGGAGCTCTACTGGTGCAATTTCAACATTTTGCAATTAGTTAAGAGAAAACTAGCTAGCAAGCGAGCCCAAAAGTTTAAACAGATAGCTAAAAGTAATGGCTACATAGTTCAAATGATTAGTTCTAAGTAATGTATAGGCCTGGGCATCGAGAACCGATTTGTATTTGAAATGGTTTTAAAAATTACAATTCCAGTGGAATCGTTTCTTTATTGGAATTGTTTGGAGGATTTGAAATTTGATCATTGGATTAAAATTTAATATGCGCAAGTTTTGGTTTCCATTGCGGCGCTCTAGTGTTGGAAAAGCTGTGAAACTGCAACCCACCATTGAATTAAAATAAAACCTTCTTCTTATAATAATGTGACCCATTTCAACTCCACCCCTCAAAGAACCGGAGTCGAAAGGAAGAATTGGAATCAGAATCGTTAAAATCCAAACGATGCCTAACCCAAGTAACATAACAAATACCTGTTTGAAATAGCTAAGAGTAACAATAGTGGATAACTGGTGGAAATATTCAACTTCCCTTTAAGAAGTAGTAGCCTAGTAGGCTAGTAGAAGTATTGCTGACCAAACCAACCTTATTACTGACAGTTACATTTCTTTAAAAACTTGATTTGTATAATGAATAGTGTTATACATTTGGAAGCCACATTGGGAATAGATGAAGGTGCACGTGAGTTCATCTGACAGGGCTGTGGGGGTACCAACAAGGACCAAAAAGGTCGTGAAACACTGCATTTCCATTGTGACCGACTGTCAAACTAGGAAATGAAAAGGAAGTTCTAAGGCATTCAATGATAGCAATCACATCTGTACTCAGTATGGTGTTTCTGTTCATGTTCAGGTATCGTAATCGGTATGAGGAAGGGGAAAAAAATGGTATTGGAACATCTTAAATAGAGCCCTAAGACCAACCCTGATAGGCCCACATCCAACCACAGGCAGTAGACATCATCTGACCTGCAGAACTTTCAAAATGTTCATACATCTTCAACCCAGAACTCAACTTCATATCACACAGCCAATGTAAACTCAAACAGATCAAGCATGCTAACAACACCAACCTGCTTGATAGCAGCTGAACCTGACACTCAATACCACTCCCATACTCTCACACTAAACACTGTATGAGCAGAGCTGCACACTCGTAGACACATACCGAAGGATTGGGCATCGAGAACTGGTTGCAACTTGGAATCGTTTGAAAAATTACTATTCCAGTGGAATCTATTTTTTTTTATTGGTATTGTTTGGAAAATGTGGTTTCAAATCAAATCATCGGTGCCGAATTCCACACAAATCAAGTTGTGGTTTCCATTGCGGCCACGCTACTTTCAGGCGCTTGTTGTGTTGCAGCCGTGTGGCTCTGTTTGACATTAAAAAAGGGTAAATGCGACCCGTTTCAACTCCACCACTCAAAGAATCAGGATCAAGACTCGATAAGAAGCAGAATCAAAAAAGAATCAAAAATTTGAAAAACCAAACGATGCCCAACCCCAGCCAAAACTGACAACATTTTACATTTTTGTTCAGTTAATGTGGATTTCATTGAAAAAAAAACTGTCCTGTTGATTATAATCCACCTGAGAAGTCCTACAGATCCAAACAGAGAAACCAAACACCCCCCATTGTGTCCGTGTTGGCAGCACTCACCTGAAGCAGCAGCTGCTCCAGGCGGCTGAGCCCCCACGTCGCTCTGCGACCCCCCAGGGGTCGGCGGTACAGGCCTGGACCAGGATTTCACCGCGGGAGGGCCGGCCCTCACCACCCCGACGTACTCCACAAAAGTCCCTGGAAAGTCTCCCTTCTCCTTGGTCCTCTCGTTGGTGCCGTGCAGCCAGCCTTTGGGGCTCCGCTCATCCCCGTCCTGGTAGTCCAGCCCCGGCACCGCCACCAGCGAGGCCTTGGAGACGGTGAGCAGGTCGCCCGGCTGGAGGCTGATGTCATTGCCACGCTCACGCTTGTACTCAAAGAGCACCCGGTACTGGAAACTGTCAGATGTCATGTTGTGTCTGTTGCCTGAGATTTGCTGAGTTTAAAGTCTTGAAAATACCAAACGGAAACTCTGTTAGTCAAACTGGAACCAAAAGTCAAACCTGGGAAACCTGTAGAACCTGTGTCGGCACCTGAGATTTGCTGCGTCGTGCTGACTTGGATGACACAGTGAAAATTATAGAAATCTTATCCCTGAGGTGAAACTTGACATATTTTTGTCCTACAACCCCATGAAGAGCAGGTCCAACCTTCTAAATCCAAAAATACAAGTCCTCCAATGAAATGGAATTCCCCAGTAAGCCGTTGCTGTATTAATGTAGATTTGGATAAATATCCATGCAGTTCTTTAAAAAAGCCACAGTATGAATCCACCGGTCAGTCCCAGCTTTCCAGTCTGAGGCCTCTCAACGGACACACCAGCTAACCAGCCACCCCGCTCTGGACTGTGATGGGAAAAGAAAAAGGGGAGTGGGGGGCGGAGGTTTGGTGGTCTGGAAACTGCAGGATGGCACCGTTTTCTTGGACAGGGCGACCTCCAGACGACGCCCCGAAGCTTCTGCAGGTTCTTCCGATTGTTAACGAGAAAGCGTACAGAACCTAAACTGAGACTACGCGGTCAGATCACACACCCATTCGCGCGCACACTCACACACGTACACACACACCTGAAGAAATCCACTGCAGTGCAGATTTTAGGCTTCTCATTGGGAGCGTCCTTGGGTGCACTCTTGTGTATGAAATCCCGCTGCTTCGCCTTTCTTGTCCGGGCAGCCTCCCGAAGCAGACCAGCCCTCCTGCAAACTTAAAATGAAGTTCTAAGGTTACCATCACACACTCTCATCCAGCTATTAGGATTTAAATGCAACATATTGATGTAGCTCAGGTTTGAAAGTCATTTTAAATGTGTCAGAGAGCAATGTAGTGCAGAGCGTGATCTAAGCTTCCCTATGAGTACATGCAAATAAGGAACATTTAAGGATATTAAAATGAAAACGCGTTGAAAATCTCCCTCACCACTCTGCTGAGCAGCCTGACACACAACAACTGAGACGGATCCGTAACAACAAGCGTGACTCGGCGAATGTGAACTTCAGACAGACAGCGTGCCAGGCTAAAACTCGCCCTGCATGCGCCAGTCGGCTGCGCGCCAACTCACCGCTCAGACTGCACGCATGCACGAGCCCGCGTCCTCCACCGACCCCTCGGTGCGTGTACTGCCCGCTTCGACACTACCTGCACCCCGAAGTGCGAAAGCCAGACATCATCCGTGAGGTGCAGCCCGTCAGGAGGAAGGGATGGACGGCGTGGCGGGTTCCAGCAGACGGGCAGCCTGCTCGGTGCTGGCGCGAGCGCCTGTGCTGATGTCAGTAAACCCCTCCCTCCCTCCCCCTCCTCCCCCTGCCGTCTGCAAATTATGCCGGCAGCCAGCGGCGGGGACGGGACGGCTCGTTGTGTGTGTGTTGTGTGTGTGTGTGTGTGTGTGTGTGTGTGTTGTGTGTGTGTGTGTGTGTGTGTGTGTGACATGCACCGCCGCTGCAGCAAAACACCGCGTGACCTAGTTACGGTGCTGCTTACAGTTTCTGTTGCATTTGGGATTTCTTTTTTTTTTATTAATTATTTTTGCCGGTGTGTGTGTGTGTGTTTGTGTGTGTGGTGTGTGTGTGTGTGGTTTGTGTGTGTGTGTGTGTGTGTGTGTGTGTTACAGAGTGGCACGAGGGTGAATGGGAGTATTGGATGTCCGGAAGCTGCAGAGAGACTGTGATGAATTATGTAACAGTCGCATTTAGGAAAACAAATTTAAAGACGGGATGATATTTAATAACCATAATGAAAAGAAGATATTTAAGAAGTGCATGATGGGAGATTTGGGAGTGTTGTTTGTTTGTCCCGTGCGCTCATGACGCAGCAGACAGCGGCAGACTGCTGCGTCATCACGGAGCACGTTTTCCATTTGGAGCTGCAAAAAAAACTTAAAAGTACAACAACTTCTGTCTTATGACAACAATCTTTTGCTGTTGTCATTCAGACATGAAGACATTTAGAAAATATGATGAGAGTTTGACATTTTATACACAATAACGGGTTTGGGTGATTCTTCATAAATTTATTCTTCAATATTTTTTAATAAAAATACTTTTTAAAAGAATAATTTTTTTATCCCCTGGGGCAGGATATTCTGACAAATGAAAAATAAATAAAAACAACAAATAGCCCCCTAATAAAAGATACTTGAAATGCAGAAGGGCAAAAAAGCAAAAGAACAAAACCATTAAAACCCAATTTCTCAAATACTTAATATATTACATTACAACTTCCCTTTCTGTTTTTTCCCTTTTTAAAGATGATTTTGGACTATATGTCCAAATGAAGGGGTTTTTATCTCATTTTTTAATTATGAAAGCTGCCCTTTCGGTTCTTTAAAATTAAATTAACTGAAATTTCCCGGAATGGAACATTCAACCAACATAAAGGGCCCCCAAAACGGCACAAGAAAAGGGCAGACTGTTGCGAGGTTTAAACGGGCATTCCCAAAAAGTTAAAAATTGGCCAAATTTGATGCAGTGGAAACTTTCAACCTGGGGATTACTAACCAGGGGAAAGAGGGGGTGTTCCCAGGGAACGACTCGTCCCTTCAATCCGCTTACAGGGTTTTTTTAGCTGAATATATCATTGTTGGGCTATGGGTTGGGTCGTTATTGAAGCGAGAGTTTTGCACATTCTTTTTACGTTGAATCTGTGACTTTTGAAACCCCTCTGGAGACTCAAACTTAGTCTATTGCTGTTGAAACAGGAACGCCCGTCCTCCTAAACCCAGCCTCGGGGATCCCCAGGAGTCTCTATTGGCGTTTTAACGGAAACGTCTCTTACGTCCAACCCAGCCCCTGGAGGGGTCCCCACTGCCCTTCTCTCTGGCTGTTTAAATAGGAGACGTCTCTTATGCCAAAAAAAAGCCTCGGAGATTCCACCCTGAGTTTTAAAATGGCTTTTTAAAAAGGGACGTTCTTTTCGTCCTAAAATCCCCCTGGGGACTCCCACTGACTTTCTTGGCCGTTTAAACGGAGACGTCTTTCGTCTAAAAAGCCTCTGGGACCCAGCTGACTTCTATGGTGTTAAACAGGGGACTTCCCCGCCCTCCCAAAACAGCCCGGGAAATCCCCCGCTGGTCTCTACTGGCTGTTGAAAACAGGGGCGGTTTTTCCTCCAAAAACCGCCCTGGAGATCCCCAGGACTTCATTGGGGTTTGAAAACCGGGGAAATCTTTCCGTCAAAACGTCTGGAACTGGGCCACTGACTCCTAGGGGTGTTGAAACGGAACGTTTTTTCCGTCCCAAAACCAGCCCCGGAGATGGGCCAGCTGACTTTTTTATTGGCTGTTGAAACAGGGAGACATCTCTTACGTTCCTAAAACCAGCCTCTGGAGACTCGACCAGCTGATCTCATTGGCTGTTGAAACAGGAGACGTCTCCTTCCGTCCTAAAAACCAGCCTCTGGAGATGGACCGCTGACTTCTATTGGCTGTTGAAACAGGAGATGTGTCTTCTGTCCTAAAACCAGCCTCTGGAGATGGACCAGCTGACTTTTCTATTGGCTGTTGGAACAGGAGATGTCTCTTATGTCCTAAATCCAGCCTCTGGAGACTCGACAAGCTGACTTCTATTGGCTGTTGAAACAGGAGACGTATTTTACGTCCTAAAACCAGCCTCTGGAGACTGGACCAGCTGAGTCGCAGCGACCCATCAGCGGGTTTGAGTTGAGCTGAGACGCTAAAAGCAAAACATCTATCTTTTTAGATTATTTATACAGTAAATAGTCAGGAAAGGGGGAGAAAGATGGGGGATGGCACACAGCAAAGGGCCGCAGGTCGGATTCAAACCCGGGTCGCTGCAGGACTCAGCCTACATGGGGGGGGGACATTCTTACTGGGTTAGCTGGAGGCCGCCCCAAAGCAAAACATCCTTAACATGTAATATCTTCTCTAAATATGAGTTGGGTTGGACCTGTTTTAATTTTATTTGAAAAACGTTTTTTTTTTGAGAATTAAATTAATAAAAACAACAATGCTTTTTTTTGGTCTCATACATTTCTAAACTCTCTTGACGTTATTAAAGGGTACATTTTCATTTTCAACCAGGACCCCATCTCCCCATGCATTTGGGTCTAATAGACTCATGTGACCAAACATCCTAGAAATTAGTTTATCGTTTGTAAAATGATAATTCCAGAGGCTTAATACTCTTTAGCCGGACCTATTCTTTTATTGAGCACATGTAGTTGTCACAAGTATATTCACACAACTCTCGCGATAACATGCGAGATCAGATTAGATTAGATTAGATTAGATTAGATTTTATTGTCATTCCACAGGTACAAGGCAACGAAATGCAGTTCAGGTCTAACAGAAGTGCAATAGCAGCAGGTGCAGGATATACACTGGTTCCATAAGTGCAGGACATGGATATGTACTGAATAAAATAGAAATGAATACTATTATAAACAGAAGTTTACAGATGAGTTTGTCCTATGAATATAAAATATAGATAAGTATTGTGAGCAAGATTTACAGCTGGATATGTACTGAATATAATATACAGGTGAATGGCGAAATCCCACTTATTCTCTATGCTACGGTAAAACTCCATAATAATAAACATAAATAATAAATAGATAATATATGATAAATAATTTATAGTAATAAGGCACATAAAACATCCTTATATGACGGTGTTGAGCGAGATCTCAATGACGAGCGAACGTGAACTGAGCTGCAATGCAACATAATGGGGCAGTTGTGCACCCTTAAGTTTTGTCAACTAAAAGAAATATGTTATTAAAAGTGTCTGACAACATTAACCAAGGTGAAAAAAATGATAAAACCAGCAAAACAGTGCTAGGTTATGCAGCATTAAACAAAACTATATCTCAGAGTGGTCATAAATCTGCATGCTATTGACATTATAAACCTCCTAAGAACGACTTTATGAAAAGAAAAAAGCAATTTGAAATGGTTTAGGTTGTTCTTTATGCCTAAAATGTTTTCGTAGTGCCAATATATGAATGAATTAAGGAGTGTGAAGAACCACGTCGATTGGACATTCAGAAATCCAGCGATCATTGGATAAAATCCAGCGATCATTGGATAAATTACAGCGATCATTGGATAAAATCCAGCGATCATTGGATAAATTACAGCGATCATTGGATAAATTACAGCTATCATTGGATAAAATACAGCTATCATTAGATAAAATACAGCTATCATTAGATAAAATACAGCTATCATTGGATAAAATACAGCTATCATTGGATAAAATACAGCTATCATTAGATAAAATACAGCTATCATTAGATAAAATACAGCAATCATTGGATAAAATACAGCTATCATTAGATAAATACAGCTATCATTAGATAAAATACAGCTATCATTGGATAAAATACAGCTATCATTAGATAAAATACAGCTACCATTAGATAAAATACAGCTATCATTTGGGTAAAATACAAACACATTGGATAAAAAACAGCTATCATTAGATAAATACAGCTATCATTAGATAAAATTACAGCTATCCCTTTGGGTAAAAACAGCATCATTAGATAAAATACAGCATCATTGGATAAAATACAAACTATATTAGATAATACAGCTATCATTGGATAAAATACAGCAATCTTGGATAAAATACAGTATCATTAGATAAAAACAGCTTTTCATTAGATAAAATACAGCTATCATTAGATAAAATACAGCTATCATTAGATAAAATACAGCACCATTAGATAAAATACAGCGATCATTGGATAAATTACAGCTATCATTAGATAAAATACAGCTATCATTAGATAAAATACAGCTATCATTGGATAAAATACAGCTATCATTAGATAAATACAGCTATCATTAGATAAAATACAGCTATCATTAGATAAAATACAGCGATCATTGGATAAAATACAGCGATCATTGGATAAATTACAGCTATCATTGGATAAATACAGCTATCATTAGATAAAATACAGCGATCATTAGATAAAAAAGGCTTAGATTGGGGTTCACGTCTGCGGATCCCACATATGATGTTTGAAGAATTATGATGCAAAACGCATCAATAAGCTTCCCATGCGTCCGACTCCCAAATGACATGTTGTCGTGACAGCATCGTCCGCTTCTCATCCTCTCACAGTTCAATCATCTCTTTTTTCCGTCATGTGACATTTGGTGTGACACGCTGCCGTTTCTGCAAATGCAGAACGACAGAAATCAATAAAACACACGCTGAGAAGCCGAGGAGATGCAATGAGGATAACGCGGGCTTGTGTCTCGGTGTCAGGCGGCCATGATCTTCTTCTTTGTCCCATCCCTATCAGAGTCAGCAGCCAAGGGGAGACTGTCCCCGAGGAGAAGGAGGCTAGTTGTCCCAGATTAAATGTGTCAGTTTGAACAGGCATCGTCTTCCTCTATCGCATTGGGGGCGGCCAATTACTCACACATGCAAACAGTCTGTGCTTGAGTGTGTGTAGCCGCAGCAGCGTTCCCATTGCTGCATGAGTAGATGTTTGCTGTAGGCCAGAGATTCTCAACCTTTATATTCAAATGTCCAAATCTGATTCATATACAAGGTCACAGGTCTGGAACGGTGGGTTATAAGCAATTTACTTTTATTAAACTTGCTGATAGCTTACACGCAATAAGTGTGTTAGGTTAATTCATGTTTAACCCTCATGTTGTCTTCGGGTCAAATTGACCCGTTGTCCTATATCAATGTTCTTTTTAATTCCCCAAAATAACATGACTGATTCCACCCAACGCTCTTTGGCAAGTACAAATCTCTACTTTCATTAATTTTGGGGCGTCTTATTCAATTATATAGCATTTGAAAAAAAAAATTGAAGTGGTTTTGAAATATTATTGAGTAAAAGTTGGCATATTCCAGTCTGTGATTATCCATCAGCATCCATTCCTTTAATTTTAGTCTCAATAATTCCTAATTTCTGCTTTTCTAACTCAAACATTAGGTATAATTTCCTATAAATGAGCTTTATTGACCATAAATTCCAAAAATAACTGTAAAAAAAAGTTAATAAGGTAGTGTCGCGTAGTGTTGAAAACGTCAAAAAAATCAACAAACAATCAAAAAAAGCGTCAGAAATGTTGTAAAATGGGACGAAAACGTAAGAAAAAGTTAAACACGTCGATAAAAAGCATCAACAAAAGTGTTGATTTTCAATTTTGACGGAAAGACAACACAAGGGTTGAAGGCAGTCAGAGGAAAATGACATTCAAGTCTAGAGGAAAAACAGCTTGATCGCAATCTGTAGCCTGAATTAAAGCAACTCTAGCTTTAAAAGTAACATTCAAGTGTCAAAAATGTTCCCAATACCTTTCAAGCTAGAGCAAAAGAAATGGCGCGGTCGGTTGCTTTGGAGTTGCGAGGCCTCTGTTGAAGATTAAAACTATCGGATCTGCCCCGAGCCGCTCGGGATCTGCTGTAACCAATCACTTACGTTTGTTTGGTTTGTGACAGATGTCATGCACATGGGCAACAAGATGGGAGACCAACAAGGCTTATACTTAGCATTAGCATCGCTAGCATTAGCCTTGGCCAACTCCTTCACAACCCCCGCGACTGACGCACACGCAGACGCAACACGCAGACGCTCACGCTCACTCTCACGCTCACTCTCTCGCATTACACACACACACACACACACACACACCAATTATTATCTTCTGCAAATGGATGGATTTTTAATAAAATACTTAAATCTACTGCCCTTCTGTTCTCTTAATCACAAGCACGCCAGGACACACACCACACACACACACACACACCCACACACTTACTCTCACTCTCTCTCTCGCATTCACACACACACACACACACATCAGATACACACACCACACCCACCAACACACACACAACACCAATTATTATCTTCTCAAATGGTGGATGATTAAAAAAACCTTTAAATCTACCTGCCTCTTAATCACAATACGCCAAGTACACACCAAAACACCCACACAACAACACCACACACACAAACCCACACAGTGGGCATGCACACACACAACACACACACAAAAACACATCAATTATTATCTTCTTCAAATGGAGGATGATTAATAAAAATACATTTAAATCTACCTGCCTCTTCTGTTCTTTTACTCACAAGCACGCCAGGTACACACACACACACACACACACACACACACACACGGTGGCTGCAGGAAATCAATCCATCAGCCATTTTCATTTTACACCAACATTTGCAGCCTCCTGAGCCTTTTTTGGTAAGGTTACCGGGGAAACTTAGCCAAGTTTCCTTTTTATTTTTAAACAACTGTACAAAAAAAAAAAAAAAAAACATTTCTTGCAACTTTCTCTTTCTCCAGCAACTTGATAGCAACAAAAGTTTTTTTACGAAAAACTCCCGCAACATCAGGCATTTTGGGCCACAACAATCTCAAAAAGAGGCCTGAGGGACTGGTTTATGGATGTCATGTTTGTGTGTCATGGGTCAAATATTTAAAAAATAATGGACGGAGCTTCTGGATGCATTCATTCACTCACTCGTTCATCCACAAATTACAAAAAGAAGTGTGTCCATTCGGATGAATAGCAGCAGTATTTCGAGGTTTGCGTTTACCCGTCAGCAAATCGCTTCAGAAGAGTTGAAAATAGGCAACTTTCCCTCTTTAGCATTTAGCTTAGCACAGCAAAGTCCATTCATTAATTGCCAATTTTAAATGGTTCTATTTCCTGTTTTCTTGTGGGAATATATATATATATATATATATATATATATATATATATATATATATATATATATATATATGTATATATATATATGTTAATATATTATCTTAAACCCATTGTTTCCTCACTGAAAGGTTACTGTGAACAACACCTCCAGTAAACTCCATCCTCTCATAGATATGATGAAGAACACATCTGTATTCTTTGCTTCTCACTCTAATTAACTTCAAAACATCTGGAACTTTAATTGCTGGCACAGTCAGAGTTCATTCACACAATCTCTGAGTGTGTGTGTGTGTGTGTGTGTGTGTGTGTGTGTGTGTGCGAGTTTTTTTTTCAGTGATTTACACTCTGTTGTTGTTACACACTACACACAGGCTTGAAATACACACATGCTCAGATCCTATACATGCACTAATGGAGAGAGGTCAGAGTGGGGGGGGCTGAAACTGCTGGACAGGCGCCCTTTGCAGTTGGGGGGGTGGGGGCTCTGTGCCTTGCTCAAGATCACCTTGGCAGTGCCCAAGATTTGAACTGGCATCTCTCCAGCTACCAGTCCACACTCTGGACATTGGTCCGTACCAGGACTTAAACCAGCAACCCTCCGGTTCCCAACCCAACTCCCTTCGGACTGGGCTAACTATGTGTGTGTGTGTGTGTGTGTGTGTGTGTGTGTGTGAGTCAGCCGTACATCCGAGTGTCCTTTACCACCTAGCCACTCTGCATGCAGAACCACATATACATACACACACACACACACACACACACACACACACACACACACACACACACACACACCACATCTCTCCAACCCTTCCCCGTGCCGTGTGTTAGGATGTGAGGTCAGAGCTCATTGGTCGCCCGGGAGCGCTTCCTGCACCACGAGTTAGCTCGGCACGTCGCTCCTCCGCCATGCCTGGAGAAGCCCCGCCAGATAAGACCTTGTTATGTTGTCAGTTAAATTACTCCCCCCACTACAGCGGGGGACGTCTGTTTCCCTTATCACAGCCCAGCATGCGCGTTGACTCTGCAGAGAGTTGGAGGAAGGAGCAGGGAAGATGTCAGATGTACAGTAAATACATAAACACCTTTGGTCACAATGTGAGCCGAGCGGCTGGAGGATTACAGACTTTAATCCGTGGGATTGTGTTTGCACTGATAGCAGGTTCATTTACAGACACACACAAACATAGTTTGTACACTCTGCACACATCATTGATGATTAATCCGGGTTTCAAAGCGTGTTTAAAGCACTTGTCTGCACTAGTTTTTTGGTCAACACTTGTCTCATCAGAGCTCCGGCAACATGGTGACATCACTTAGAGGAAGCTCGACAACAGAAAGCTGAAATTACACTTTCCACATCTGCATTTTGAGCGTCTGCCGGGGATCATCAGAGGGTGTACGCCTCCAAGCGGACTACAGGAAGTAGCATCAAATGACCAAACCTCTCAAGCGCCATCTATGGTTCTATGGAGTCTCCACACAGAGCTTTCACTTATCGCAGCGGGTATGACGGAGAGACAAGGGAATGTTGAAATGAATCTAAAGGTGATGAGAAAAAGGTTATCGGGCTTCAATATTTATGGTAATAACCCTATATCCTAGATAAGGACCTGGACCTGGCAGGCAGTGTTTCAGTTTGACTGTCAAAAAGTGTTTAGATGATTAAAAGGTATTTGTTTAGAAGCGGGCTGGCTGCTTATGTGAGATGAGATTTATTTTGTAAATATTTAGAGTTACTGAAATAAGTCATATTTCCATCATTCATAGCTTCAGTGTATTCTGTTCCTTAATTTAACCAGGGAGCTACTTAACATGTTGTAGGCCTACCCTGCCTGTAATCCAGTTAACAGGTTGGCGGAGGGATACGATGAGATGCTGACGCACGTATGTTGTGAGTCTTGAATTGTTCCACTCTGGAAAAAGTGTGATTAAAGAAATGGACCAAGTTACCGTCGAAGCTGTCTCCGTGCTCTTGCTCCATCCACGCCCTGAAAGTACTGGTATGTAATCACGACTAGTTAATAGTTAACGCAAACATTCACTAGCGTTACACTAGGCAAGACAAGGCAAGGCAGCTTTATCTGTAGAGCACATTTCAGCAACAGGGCAATTCAAAGTGCTTTACACAAAATCAGTAAAACAGATGAAACAAAAGTAAAAACAGTTAAAAATCATAAGCATTAAAAACCGGTAAAACACATGAATAGACAGTTAAAAAAAAAATAGAAACATAAAACACAAGACTAAAGGTTACAGTGCAGCATAAGAAATTTAAAGAAATGAGCATTAATTTAAAGAAAGGCAGCGTCAAAAAGAAAGGTCTTCAGCCTTGATTTAAAAGAACTGAGAGTAGCAGCGGATCTGCAGGTTTCTGGGAGTTTATTCCAGATATGAGGAGCATAGAAACTGAACGCTGCTTCACCCTGTTTAGTTCTGACTCTGGGGACAGAAAGTAGACCTGGGGACAGAAAGTAGACGCTAGCTTGCTACTCCACCAAGCTTCCACGCTACGTAAATAAGCCGGACCGAGTTGTCCCGCATCTGCCAATAGAAACCCTGCTGCCCCCCCCCCCCCCCCCCTCCTGTTGGCTCAGAGCTCCACAGACTAAGTCCACAGGAAGAAATTAGTTTTGCACCAAATGTATCGCAAGAAATAATGAAAAACTGATGCGTGCAGACTGGCCGCTGTGTGATGTGAGAGAGCATCAGTCAGCATGTGGAGTTGGAAAGACAGATTTGGGAGGTTGTAATCACTGAGTTGTGATGGAAAATGAACCCGGTTAAAAAAACAAAAAGTACATGAGTAAATGTTGCACTACACGCTTGCAGCTGTCATTATGCTCATGCAAATATCAATCTACATATTTGTGAGCATTTTTTCTGGGACTTCACATTCAGAATACAGGGGAACATTTCCTAAAAGAGCAAATTTAATTTTACAAGTTCCAAGTTTTTTTTTTACTTGTGTGACTTCAAATTCAAATCAAAGTGCAAATTTATTTTTACATGTGCAAATTTTATGTTTACATGTGTAACTTAATTTTTACATGTGCACATTTTGTGTTTACATGTGCAAATTCTGTCTTTAAATGTGCAAATTGTATGTTTACATGTGTAAATTGTATGTTTACGTGTGTAAATTTATTTTTACATGTGCACATTTTATGTTTACATGTGCAAATTGGATGTTTACAAGTGCAAATTTTATGTTTACATGTGCCAGTTTTAATTTTACAAGTGCAAATTTTAACATACAAGTTCATATTTTTTTGTTCTACAAGCTCTCACCTTTTGCACCATATTTACCTCCATAATTGTGCCACCACGTATCTCTTTGTGTTTGTGTGTGTGTGTGTGTGTTTGTGTATGTGTGTGTGTCCGTATGACACAGACCAAACTGTGTGCTAGAATGATGTCATTCTCCCATGGGTGTATAGAAAGGACAGAGAGGGGAAAGATGTCTGTTTCACGACAAGAAAGAAAACTTGGATCTATAATTACTGATTTTCAAGAAGTGTGAAAAGGGGGACGATGTCCAGGCTGCTAACACACACTGAGCGTCCTTAAATTAATTCACGTGATGGACTCACATTGAGTCGTCAACATCTGAAGACCTGGTACACATCACTCGGAGAAATCATATTTCACACCTGGAATTTTTTTTTTTCAGAACGCACAATAGTTGTATCCTTCAAATCTGAGCCAATCGGACTTTGTGGATGGTTTCTTTTCACATATTCGGTAATGCCGACTGGGACTGAGTCAGAGCCTGAATTAGGATGCAGCGTGTCCAGTCCTAATCCTATAAACCCGGCAAAGAATTTACTTTCTTTGCGGTATACATTATTCACTGTGTATGGGCTTACTTTAAAGACTTTGAAAAACAAAGGATAACAGGATAGACGGACAGAAGGGAGGAAGGCAAGGAGGGAGGGACGGATGAATCAGAGGGTGAAGGATAAACCGGACAGATTTAGTCTGGAAAGCAGGCCTTTGGCCCCAGGCTACACACTGTACACAGACCAGAGAAACATGGCTGCTGTAAAGCTGGCAGGATATCAGCCGACTTCTGGTTCAGCATCACTTCAAATCCCTGTTTGCATTGTACTGTTACGTCTGAAATTTAAGGTTCAGGTTGCAAAACATTTTTGAAAATATGCAGTAGCACTCTCCGTGCCTACAGGCTAATATTCAATTCAATATTATTTACATAGCGCCAAATCACAACTACAGTTATCTCATTGCGCTTTCCATAAAGAACAGGTCTAGACCGGACTCTGGGATGTTATTTATCTCCCAGGTCTTTCCATAAAGACAGGTCTAGACCGGACTCTGGGATGTTATTTATCTCCCAGGTCTTTCCATAAAGACAGGTCTAGACCGGACTCTGGGATGTTATTTATCTCCCAGGTCTTTCCATAAAGACAGGTCTAGACCGGATTCTGGGATGTTATTTATCTCCCAGGTCTTTCCATAAAGAGCAGGTCTAGACTGGACTCTGGGATGTTATTATCTCCCAGGTCTTTCCATAAAGAGGTCTAGGGTCTGGGAGTTATTATCCCAGGTCTTCATAAGAGCGTCTAGACGGATCTGGATGTTATTTATCTCCCAGGTCTTTCCATAAAGAGCAGGTCTAGACCGGACTCTGGGATGTTATTTATCTCCCAGGTCTTTCCATAAAGAGCAGGTCTAGACCGGACTCTGGGATGTTATTTATCTCCCAGGTCTTTCCATAAAGAGCAGGTCTAGACCGGACTCTGGGATGTTATTTATCTCCCAGGTCTTTCCTGTGTGGAGCAGGAACATGGAGGCAGCAGGTGATCCAGACCCAGAAACACCTGCAGGAACTGATAGGAGAGAGAAGAGGGGCGAGAGAGAGAGAGGAGAGAGAGAGGAGAGGGGCGAGAGAGCACAAGACTCCGGGAAAGGGAAGAAGTTGAGTTAGTAACGTGCATTAATGGAATGAGGTTGCACACGGATGGAGAGAAGGTGGAGGAGAGAGGTGCTCAGTGCATCATGGGAAGTCCCCCAGCAGTCTAGGCCCATAGCAGCATAATCAAGGGATGGTTCAGGACTCACCTGAGCCAGCCATAACTATAACCTTTATCAAAGAAGTCTCAAGCCTACTGTTAAATGTGGAGACGGTGTCTGCCTCCTGAACCCAAACCGGAACCTCTTCCACAGGAGAGGAGCTACTCAGGATATCTTCCCGAGTAATGTATCATATCACATCACATAGAACATCACATTGGGCTTAGCTGGATCTCTCACAGAGAAGTTAATGTCCTCACAGCATCTGCAGAGTGAAAACAGCCTGTGTATGTACAGTCAAACAGCAGGAAAAGGCAGTCAGTTGTGGGGGGGGGGCATCTCTCTTTAGCTAAATGGCCTAAATGTATGCCCCTAGTTAACCTGCAGCCCACTCACTCAGTAGCAGAGCGAGTGCAGGGGCAGAGTGGTTGTTTAGCTGAATATGTTAATCTATCTAGTCTGCCTGATTCATTGATGCTTTATTCTAGGCCATGGCTCTGAAGTTTTGATAAATAATAGAAATTGTTAAATCCATGGTATCGGTCAACGCTACGGGGCTCTGCATGGTGCTCTGCATGGTGCTCTGCATGGTGCTCTGCATGGTGCTCTGCATGGTGCTCTGCATGGTGTCTGCATGGTGTCTGCATGGTGCTCTGCATGGTGGTCTGCATGGTGCTCTGCATGGTGCTCTGCATGGTGGTCTGCAAAGTTAGTGGAAGTCGGTGGTTAGGGGACCACATACTGCTGTTTTTTTTCTGTTTTTTTTCTTATTTATTTCTCTACCCCTCCTCCTCTCTATTACCTCCTTCACTCCTTTCCTTCGTTCTTTCTTCTCTTCCGTGTTTGCTTCAACGTTAAAGTTACATTTTTAAATCTTAAACCTTTTCAACCACCAATTATTATCTTCTTCAAATGGATGATGATTATTAAAAATACATTGACAAATCTACCTGTTTCTTCTGTTCTCTTAATCACAAGCATGCCAGGTACACACACACACACAACACACGCATACACACACACACGCATACACACACACACACACACACACACGCACGCACACACACACACACACGCACACACACACACACAGACACATCCACATGCACACGCACACACACGCACACAAAGATATACACACACGCACACACACACACACACACACACCACACACACACACACACAAAACACAGACAGACAGACACAGACAGACCACACACAGCACACAGACAGACAGACAGACAGACAGACAGACAGACACACACACACACGCACACACAGACAGACAGACACAAAGACATCCACACACACACACACACACATGCACACACACACGCGCACACACACACACACATACAGACAGACAGACATAAAGACATACACACACACACACACACACACATACAGACAGACAGACACAAAGACATACACACACACATACACACACAAAAAGACATACACACACACACGCATATGCACACGCACACGCGCATGCACACACACACACACACACACACACACAGACAGACCTGTCAAAAGGGGTTGACCTTAATTTCTGGTTCAGGGTAGAAGAGAATGCATTAAAGTCTGGAATATTTTACAGTAATGAGTAGAGGAAATATCACATTCATAGCTGAGTAAACACGGTATGGAACAGGAAGATGAGAGGGATGCTGTTGGAGAAAAGCAGCCGAGCTGATGCTCTTATCTCGGCACAAAGTGACGGCAAAGGGCTCGAGGAAGCCTGAAAAGTGCTTTGGGGGGGGCGGGGGGGTCAGAGCAGAGAGGCGGGTATAGGCTACTTTGTAATTAGTGCAAGGAGACACATTTGGTACGTGCTCACCATCCATATTTCATAGTGTTCTCTCCTTCTGAAAGCAACCCTTCTCACTTAAAATAATAGTGAATTAGCGGTGACATTGTCAGATCTCTCTGTATAGAGAGAGAGTTTCTCCCCTGCGGCTGTAGGTGACAGGTGAAACCACCACGTACGGTTCATTAAAACTTCATGAGCGATAGAGCTTTTTTTTCTGTATCCTCGTTCTGTAGGTGCAGCTTCCCTTTGGCAGCGTGCAGGAAGTCTGCGTCAGTACGAATGTTATCGGAGCGCTGGGGAAATGATCAAGAGTGCTGTTCCTACAAAATCCGTCTCTGTGCGGCTCAATGGTGGAAAGCACATTGAAGAAGTTTACTGCAGAACACGAGGGTTAAAGCTGTTGCTGAAAAAGCAACTACTATATTAATAATAATTAAAAACTACAATACAAAAACACATACTATAATTTAATTCCATTAATGTTCAACAAGTATAGTTGGGTTTCAAGCATTCTTATGAAACACGTTCATATGACATTGTACAAAAACAACAACAACAATTTGCTTGATATTCTTCTAAATTACAATGAATGTTGGCTGGTCACGTGACAACTGGTCACATGACAGGTTTAGCGGAATTTACAGTTGACTTTAGCTGACAAAAGGGGATTGTGAGCCGGGTATACAACACCATGAGGCACTGTTGTAGTACTCAAAATCGGTCTTGGTCCCAAGACTGGTCAACTTAAGTTTTGAGGTACTTGTTCTTAGGGGTCTTGATTGATCACCTTGTCAGGGTTGTATTCGCTATGACAACCGGCTCGCTCTACATTAATCCCGCTTGTTACATGGCTACTTACCAAATAAATCCATAATTTGACACAAAATATTGATTTATGTATACGATTGTATGGCTATGGGTGCTATCCTGCATCCATAGCAACGTAAACTCATGCACATGATTCCTGTCTTCTATGAACAGTCAACATTGGTTTCTAATACCCATGAATGCAGTAGTAACAAGTAGGTTTAGTTTCCTAAACTTAACTAGACCTTAACAGTGGAGGTGGCACACTTACCAAAATGGCCATATGAATCATTTGAGGAATGCTCGTACTGTTTGTGTCTGATAATTGATTTAGACTTTTAGAAAGGTTGCAAAATCTTAAAAATGTAACACACACCTGCCAACATTGGGCTGTAAAAAAGTTAGGGAGATTTTCTGGGCTATGGGGTTGGAAGATGTCACTCCCCGATGTGAGTCCAGTGCAGATTTGAGTCGCGCATTCTCAGATTTAAACAGTTTATGGCATAACGTGTCATACTGAAATTTGTGAAATCCATGAAACAATAAACTTTTCTCATTACAAACAATAAGAGAAGATAGGAATCATTTCAATGATCAATGGTTGTTTGGTTTCTAACGTTAGCTCAAAACACCATTCAACTGACAGCCTTTGTTGTGTTTGATTGCTAGCTTGTAGCTAAGCTAGCAGTCATTTCAGAAACGTTGTAGCTAGCTATGGTTGTTTGGTTGCTAACGTTAGCTCAAAACACCATTCAACTGACAGCCTTTGTTGTGTTTGATTGCTAGCTTGTAGCTAAGCTAGCAGTCATTTCAGAAACGTTGTAGCTAGCTATGGTTGTTTGGTTGCTAACGTTAGCTCAAAACGCCATTCAACTGACAGCCTTTGTTGTGTTTGATTGCTAGCTTGTAGCTAAGCTAGCAGTCATTTCAGAAACGTTGTAGCTAGCTATGGTTGTTTGGTTGCTAACGTTAGCTCAAAACACCATTCAACTGACAGCCTTTGTTGTGTTTGATTGCTAGCTTGTAGCTAAGCTAGCAGTCATTTCAGAAACGTTGTAGCTAGCTATGGTTGTTTGGTTGCTAACGTTAGCTCAAAACGCCATTCAACTGACAGCCTTGGTTGTGTTTGATTGCTAGCTTGTAGCTAAGCTAGCAGTCATTTCAGAAACGTTGTAGCTAGCTATGGTTGTTTGGTTGCTAACGTTAGCTCAAAACGCCATTCAACTGACAGCCTTTGTTGTGTTTGATGCTAGCTTGGAGCTAAGCTAGAGATTTGTACCTGGTAAAGAGCGTTGGGTGGAATCAATCATGTTATTTTGGGGAATTAAAAAGAACATCGATATAGGAAAACGGGTCAACATGTTAACTTAACCCGAGGACAACATGAGGGTTAATAACTTGCCTGATTAAATAAAGGTGAAATAATAAATGTATGGTAATTTGAGGGTGTAATGTGTCTGCCGTTCAACTACGGAGGAACAAAGTCAGAAATCTTCCCAAAATGGCGTCAGTGCAGCTATTTACCAGCTATTTAAACATTAAAGCTGTGTTAACCCTTGTTAATCTCGTCTTCACTTTCGGGATCCTTTCGTGTCCCTCCGGTCAAATTGACCCATGATTTATTTGGGGTTTTAAAAAACATTTCTGAATTAAAAATGTAATTTCATAACCTATTAACAAATCTTGTCTTTATCCCTTTGTTTTGTCTTCCCGTTAACCATGAACTTGCCCTTCCAGGTCAATATTTTAAAAATGGATAGTTACACATAAGTTTTTAGTTACAAAGGCAGATATTATTAATAATTTTAGCTAATCGTTAAGATCAGAGGATGTTGAGTAAATCACAGATGGGTATAGCCTATGTCAAGTTTAGTCTGGAAACTGATTTGAAATCATTGAAAAAAAAGGAAAAAAAAGAATTCAAATGCAGTAGGATTAAACAAAACACCCCAAAAATTCAATGAAAGTAATCATTAATTTTACCTGAAGAATATTGAATGGAATCATCCATGTTAGTTTTTGGGCAATTTGGTTGAAAGAATTCTAATATTTCTAATATAAAACACTAATGAAACAACACAAGGGTTCATATCATACTGCATGTCAAGTGGATGGTGAATGTGGAAATGTCCACACAGAAGTAGAGAGACAAATTACTAAGTTTTAAAGTGACGGTACTCATACTCAGCTTGGCCTTCCTCATGATTTGCTTTCAGCTGTTTTTAGTGACGCGTCACTGGTTGTGTATTAAAATACAATTAAATATGAATCAATTAGGGTCGAGTGTGACTGATAAAGTGGCCCTCTCTTTTACTCGCTGCACTTCCACTTCACCATTTTTCATTTTTCTGTCTTCTCTGACAAGAAGGGATATATATCAGACCTGACATGTGGAACGTAGAGTATGTCAGGTATGATATATTTCTCCCATTCTCCCAGGTTTGAGTTTTTTACGATGGCGGTGCACATAGACGCTGAGTGGCCAGTAGCGTCTAAGTCACAATCGAAAGATCCCTGCTGTACTTAGGTTTTTATCTGGATATGTCGGAATTTAAACAACTTAAACTTGGACAGGGCTCTTTAAATGAACTTCAAATGCTTTCTTTCCATGAAGTGTTTAATCCTTGCGTTGTCTTCCTGTTGACCAGGAACTTGTTTTCCTTCCGGGGGACAAAACTGAACGTTTTTGTCCCTCTTTTCAACTTTCTTTTTCTATTAATGCACAATAAACCTGAGTTAAATGACATTATAACACATTTTTGAGTTTATGAAACATAGCAGATAGGAATTATGTTGACTAATAATTAGGATCAGAGGATGTTGAGTGAATTACAGGCTGGTTTATGTCACCATTTAGTCAGGACGCAATTACTTTTCTTGCTAAGTTATTGAATAAAACAGCCCCCATTCGATGGAGGAAATCATTCATTTTACCTGCGAAGAATGTTGTAGAGTTTGCACACAACGTGCATGCATGCATCCGAGCAATTTTAGGGCATTTTAGTTGAAAGAAACCCATATTTTTTAATATCTTTGGTTTAAAAGTTGAGAAACTTTTGAAAACGGGTCAAATTTGACCCGAGCACAACCAAAGGGTTAAAGCTGTTGCTGAAAAAAGCAACTACTGAAATAATAATTTAAAAAAAACTACAATATAATAACACATACCATAATTTAATTTATAGTTGGCTTTCAGGCATTCTTATGAAACATGTTCATATGACATTTTACTGTACCTTATATATGTGTATGTATATATGTGCGTGTATATGTATATATATATATATTTTATTATTGTGCTTTCATTGTGTTATCTATTCATTTATTCAGTATCATTAATGAATTTAAAACTATGGTGAGGAAGGTTGTGATGGAGACATGTTCTTGTTTTTCTTGAGAGTCTAATTGTGTTTTTTTAACATTTTGTACTTTTTTACCTTGAAAATGTAACTTGGTGTTTATGTATGTGTTGTGATTTGGCTGCTACCTTGGCCAGGTCTCTCTTGTAAAAGAGATTCTGAATCTCAATGGGACTTCCTGGTTAAATAAAGGATTAATAATAATAATAAAATTATCTTTTTGTGCAGCACTTTTGGAAACCTTGTGTTTGTTAAAATCGTGCTATATAAATAAAGAGGATTGACATTGTACGAAAACTTATGCACAACAATTTGCTTGATATCCTATTAAATTACGACAAGTGTTGGCCGGTCACGTGACAATTAAGTTTAGCGGTTGTTTTTACCGTTGAATTTAGCTGACAAAAGGGGATCGTGAGCCGGGTATTCAGCACCATCAGGCACTGTTGTAGTACTCAAAATCGGTCTTGGTCCCAAGACCAATTTTTTAAGGTCTCTTATTTTGGAATTGACTGCATTTTTACCCGGTCTGGTCTCGGACTCGGATAAAGAATACTGAATTCTACACTCTTTCTCTTTCTCCTCAGCTCTCAATGACTTTCCTCCCGTCGTTGTCCTCTCCCGCTACAGCCTTTCTCTCTTCCACTTTCTCACTAAAAAGGACACCGACTTGCCCTGCATTAGGTAAGAATGTGTGCAGACGTAAAGCCATGCATAGTCTCTCTGAGTTCTATATGGAGCATGGCAGCGGGGCCCTGCAGAGAATCCCACTGGACAGATCGGACACAGGCAGCAGCTGAAGGATGTTCTCCAAATTCATTTGATTGGTGCTTGTCACCGCAAATTAGTGTTGTTTTGATCCATAAAGACCTAAGGAGGGCAAGACCCGCTGTCTATCAGTGTGTTCCAACCCGGTCTCACGGCAGCTCGTGAAATAGTCACGTTATTTGGATCTATTGATTCGTCAACAGGGACATGATTTTCTTATTTACTTTGTGGTGGTCACCACAAAATGGGAACGTGACCATGAGACTAAAATTCAATACATACATAACATAACATACATAAAATTCGTGCTCACCATCACGAAAAAAAAACGAGAAAATCGTGTCCTGTACACTAATCAATAGATTAAATAATGTCACCAATTGCCAATTGAACTGCCATGTGACTGGGCTGTATGTTCATATGTATGTCGCATATTTTCCTAAATTACCTAACACTCCCGATTTGAATTGGAGTCTCCTTACTTTCAGTCTGTATCCTTGCGTTTGTCTATCCCACTCTTCATTTTAACCCCAACCGGTTGTCAGACACCACCTACCAAGAGCCTGGGTCTGGGTCTGGGCCTGGGTCTGGGTCTGGGTCTGGGTCTGTCCCAGGTTTCTTCCTAAAAGGAAGTTTTTCCTCGCCACTGTCGCACTGTTGCTTGCTCTGGAGGAAACTACTAGACCTGTTGAGTCCTTGTAAATTCCAGAGTGTGGTCTAGACCTGCTCTATCTGTAAAGAGTCTCGAGATAACTCTGAATGAATGGATATTATAAATAAAATTGAATTGAATTGCGTCCTCTTCTCGGATTGCTCTGGTGCTGCAGGAAATTCCGCAGGATATCTTTTCAGTTTCCTCCCCCTTCCTTTGTGTTGGATTCGGTGGATTTCTGAGGACTATGATGAACTGCTCCTCAGATCTCTGCAGGGTAAATTGAGACAGCTATCTAGACTATCTGTCTAATCTCAGTTTTCTCTCGCATGACTTTTTTGCAGCAGCTCTGTGCAGAGTTTAGCGCCGCCAAGACAATTTTGATTGATTTGGAAAAATGCTGTCCTTAGCATTACATCATACTATTCCCGCTTTTGTTTCATAGTTGGTAATCGTGTGACGTAACAAGTTGCTAGTTCTTTTCTTTTAAATGACCCGAACCCTAGGCTTACACTAGTCGCGCTACGCCGGTCGACGTAAGGACGCCGCGGTTGATGACGGGAAGCTGTTCACGCAGGTGGACAGTTCCATGCAGTAGGCTGTGAGAAAGTGAAAATGGAGCTCGTGAGCAGAAAAAAAGTGATGTTTGGAAGTACTTTCAGTCAAAAGAAGGCGATTCAAGTCGAGCTACGTGTTCAATCTGCAATGCCGGTTTGTTTTATGGTGGGGGGGGACCCTAAACAACACACTACATCACCGCTGTTACAACATTTGGTTGAAAACATCCAAAAGAACATGAGTTGCGCATTAAGGGATCTACAGACAGCAGCAGCTTCAGGTTCGACACAGGAAGGACAGTCACAGCACAGGACGTGGTTTACTTCATTAATGTGTTGACTGTGGTATGGACTGAGGATGGGACGAGGATTCGGTATTCAGTTTCGGCAGAATCTTAACCGGTGGATTTCAGTATTTGGCCAAACCCCAAAGATCTGGATTCGATGCATCCATAAAATGAACCATTTCTTGCATGAAAGTTATACAGTTGCATTCTGATGAAAAGGCCCGACCAATAGTGGGAGGAGTCGTCCTCATCCAAACTGCAGCTGCTCCGCCTGTGTCTACACGGATGTGTTCAGGCACAGAATTAAGTGTCGGTCCGTTTTGGCAGCGCTCAAAGACCAACACATGATCACTGCAGTCAGGCGTGTAGAGTGGAAGAAAATAGACCGAATTAGAAAAATCCACTTCGGGTTGCAGTGAATCGTGTGCAGAGAGAGTGACGTGAGCGGTCACGCAGTCTGTGTGGACAGCTGGATTGATTAAGATAGAAATGTGTAACCCGGAGGATAGAAAAGGCTTTTCATCTCGGGGGCGGATTTCTTTTGTACGACGTAAACACAACTAAACATGGCGGGAGTTGTGGAAGTTGGCAGCCACAGTGTATTAATTTCTCTTCACGTCATTAGTGGAGAGTGTGCTGCACACACCCAAGGTAGAAATGAACGAAGCGGACCGAAAAATCAGTTCCTTAACAAATATCAATTATACATAACACGGCTTTTTGTGACTTTTTCAGACTTTTTTTGTCCCTTATTTTAACATTGTTGTCGCTTCTTTCGACGTTTCTGTCGCTGTTGTTGATTTTTTTGATGCATTTATTCTACTTTTTTGAAATTGTAGTCACTTTTTCTACATTTGCTGCTTTTTTCTGCTTTGTTGTGTTCTCTTTTGTAGTTTTTTTTTTACTAATTTGACTGTTTTTTTGGACAAATTTCTCTTTTGCAGAGTGTAGCGTCAGTCGCTTTTTTCTACATTTTTGACACTTTTTTTCACTGACTACCACCAGTATATACACAACTAACACTGGTATATACTGTAGCAATATTCTTCTTCTTCATTCAACAGGCATGAAAATATTGCAGGACACTAGTGTGGCTAGTGGTGCACGGAACAATCCCAAAATTGATAATATCGATAGGAATCGGCGATAATGGCCCTGTATTTACTCAGTATTGGATCGATACCAACTGTTGCAGTAGCGTGTGAACTTTCCATCTGCTCCAGGTCTGAGGGTCTGCAGCAGCAGAGAGGGTGCAGATAAGCAGGAAGTCATTTGGGTGAGACGAAGCAGATTCATCACGGGGGGGGGGGAGAGGGAGGCTAACACAGCACAGGTGTGCAGAAGTGCGCCTCATGTTTCTCCCGCTGTTCTTCTGTCTCTCTTTGTCCTCCGCAGCTCGCTCCGCTGCATCACTGCACCTTCACCTCCCCCTCATCAGCTCCTATTCTCGTGGAAATGCTGCAAACATCCTGAACAAAGAAAGAGTCCATTCTCGTGGTTCAATCTCTGAAAAAGATCATTTCGTCAACGAATCTGTGCGTTGTACCGCACATTAAGGCCGCCGAACAAAACGACAAAATGACAGATAGCATCCACGGCCGCTACATGAATATGGTTATTGTGACGGCGGATCAACAGCGGTCCCGGTCGAATGGGATGGTAACGACAAGCCACTCGACAACACGCACGCACACAAAAGGTCACGCAGATTGACAGCGCGCGTCCTGCGAACAGACAGAGCAACATCTCAGCACCGCGGCAACAACAACACGGCAGTGAGTTCTGCAGACAAAGAGACGAGCATGCAGGGAGACACCGGCAGGATACCAATGATAATAATAATAATAATAATAATAATAATAATAATACATTTTATTTATAATGCCCTTTACGTCTCAAATGAAAGCTCAAAGTGCTGCAGTAGTAAGGAGTTAAAAACAGTTTTCCAGAATATAACAAAATCAACAAATAGCAATAATAAAACACCATAAGACTAAAATTAAAACTATTAAACTGTTAAAAGGCCTTTTGGAATAGGAAGGTCTTTAGGCCCTTCTTAAAAAATCTCCACAGTTTGTGGGGCCCTTAGGGTCTCTGGGAGGGCATTCCAGTCTGTGGGGCCCTTAAGGTCTCTGGGAGTGTATTCCAGTTTGTGGGGCCCTTAGGGTCTCTGGGAGGGCATTCCAGTCTGTGGGGCCCTTAAGGTCTCTGGGAGTGTATTCCAGTTTGTGGGGCCCTTAGGGTCTCTGGGAGTGTATTCCAGTTAGTGGGGCCCTTATGGTCTCTGGGAGTGTATTCCAGTTTGTGGGGCCCTTAGGGTCTCTGGGAGTGTATTCCAGTTTGTGGGGCCCTTAGGGTCTCTGGGAGTGTAATCCAGTTTGTGGGGCCCTTAGGGTCTCTGGGAGGGCATTCCAGTTTGTGGGGCCCTTAGGGTCTCTGGGAGTGTATTCCAGTCTGTGGGGCCCTTAGGGTCTCTGGGAGGGCATTCCAGAGCCATGGGGCCCTTAGGGTCTCTGGGAGGGCATTCCAGTCTGTGGGGCCCTTAGGGTCTCTGGGAGTGTATTCCAGTCTGTGGGGCCCTTAGGGTCTCTGGGAGGGCATTCCAGTCTGTGGGGCCCTTAGGGTCTCTGGGAGTGTATTCCAGTTTGTGGGGCCCTTAGGGTCTCTGGGAGTGTAAGCCAGAGCCGTGCGGGGACTGCCTGGAAGGCCCTGTCCCCCATAGTAGAGAGTCTAGTCCTTGGTTGGTGCAGGCGGCAGGTGGAGATGGAGGAGCGGAGGTTTCGTGAGGTGGTGTTTGGGGTGAGGAGTTCACTGAGGTAGGCAGGGGCAGTTCCATGTGTCCACTGGTGGGTCAGGAGACCGATTTTGTACTGAGTTCTGTGTTTAATGATGGAGTGGAAGCGAGCAGGAAAATGAAACTTGTCCTCATGAAGACGTCATCGTCGGAGACTCGTAAAGCGGCGCCGCCAACGGGCAAAAAAACGCTACGGCAACCAAATACTTGTTATGTTTTCCCTCTGTCTGCGTCTTTTATTGTGCCATCTGCATTAGGTTTGGTACCTTGCGAAGCATTCGAATTGCATTAAAGCGCTCGGAAATGAAATCAGACGCCACATATTCATGTCCCCCCTCCTTCCCCCCCCCCCCCCCGAAGCAATTAACTCTGCTTCATTTGTTATTGGGTGAGAAAGCTGAGCGACAAACTCGGCACGCACGCTCATAATTAATGCTCCTCTGAAATGAAGCGGCGTTCGATGGTCTCACCAACGACTTAATGAAGGTTTGTTCCAAATTGAGAGGATTTGAAAAAAATTAAAATGACACCAACGCGCTTATTGGGGTTTACAAATGACAGCATAACGAGGAAATTAATTAGGGTCATTTATAAAGCAATGCTAATAACTTTCATCTTTTACTGTCAACATGGTAATGCTTTTTTTTTTCTTTTTCTAAGGCTTCATACATTTCAATTAGGGGAATAATAGATGTTACTTATCCCCGGGGGTAAACTGAGCTCTGGAATTGGCTTAGGATGTACTGAAGGGAAGAAATGAGAGAACTTTTTTTTTTTTTTTTTAAATACTGTTCCTGCAGAGCTTCTGTACACGGCTTCAAGCGTCGCTGCACTAAATGAAAAATAACCAGTGTGACAGGCAACCTTTCAAAGCTGGAGGTTTCTGAGGGATTGAAGGTGATTGGTTGTTTTCTCGTTCTCCAGCTGAGATCTCAGAGCTGAATATCTCATTCTCCTTCTTCTACCCATAAGATATCTCGAGAACGCATACGAGTTTGCAGGGAAACTGGGTTACAAGGAAGAGGGAGGCGGACCCAGAGTGCTTTAGTTGTTTTACTTCCCTTTGAGAAAGCAGCGGAGGAGGATCGAGGGGATTGCACATACAGCACATCTGTGACAATGTTTCTTTTCCCTTTATCCATGCTGCTTTTTGGTCTTTTAAACCCATTACATGGTGCTCTTTGGATGCTTTATATAGACCTTAGTGGTCCCTAATACTGTATCTGAAGTCCCTTTTATATAGACCTTAGTGGTCCCTAATACTGTATCTGAAGTCTCTTTTATATAGACCTTAGTGGTCCCTAATACTGTATCTGAAGTCTCTTTTATATAGACCTTAGTGGTTCCCTAATACTGTATCTGAAGTCTGTTTATATAGACCTTAGTGGTCCCTAATACTGTATCTGAAGTCTCTTTATATAGACCTTAGTGGTCCCCTAATACTGTATCTGAAGTCTCTTTATATAGACCTTAGTGGTCCCTAATACTGTATCTGAAGTCTCTTTATATAGACCTTAGTGGTCCCCTAATACTGTATCTGAAGTCTCTTTATATAGACCTTAGTGGTCCCTAATACTGTATCTGAAGTCTCTTTTATATAGACCTTAGTGGTCCCTAATACTGTATCTGAAGTCTCTTTATATAGACCTTAGTGGTCCCTAATACTGTATCTGAAGTCTCTTTTATATAGACCTTAGTGGTCCCTAATACTGTATCTGAAGTCTCTTTTATATAGACCTTAGTGGTCCCCTAATACTGTATCTGAAGTCTCTTTTTATAGACCTTAGTGGTCCCTAATACTGTATCTGAAGTCTGTGTGGCCGTTAAGACAATACTAAGACCTAGACTTAGACTTCTCTTTAGCAAGAAAAAACTGAAAAATAGATAAAAAGACAGTATAAAGACAACAAAATACCAAAAATAATAATAATAACAACAACAACAACAAGAACATTCGTCAAATGAAACAAAGAAAAGACCATAAATTATCATTAAAGTGTCAGTGTTGAGTCCAGTGATGAAGTGATAAAGTGATAATACAATGTCCAGTACAAACGCAGTCCAAGTTGCAGATAATTCAGCACCAGATGCCGGAGCAACAAACAGGTGGAGCTCTGTACCACCTGCAGCTGCAGGGTGCCCCCCACCCCCCCACAGAAGGCCCAAACACTGATTCAGCAGCATCTGCACTCCTAAATCCCCCTTGGGGAAACAGTCACTGATCCCAGTGCAATAAGAGCCCACCAGGCGCCTCAGAGGAGAGCAATCAATTAACAGCAAGCCGTCTGTTGCTGCTAATGCATCCACCTTTTCTCTCTCTCTCTCTCTCTCTCTCTCTCTCTCATACTGTACGTCTTATCCCTGCTGTTCTCTCCATCCCTCATGTCGCTCTGGGGTTTTTTTCTTTTTTTTTTAGGAGAGGAGAGGACTTCAAAGGCCAGTTGTCGTTGTAAATATCACCAGCAGTTTAAATTTCAATAGAGTCCTGTCTGAATACAGTAAGCTGCTTGGACAGTCGTTAAATATTTAGGGATAAAGGCTTATATGTGTGTGTGTGTGTGTGTGTCTGTGTGTGTGTGTGTGTGTGTGTGTGTGACGGTGTCCAACTGTGCGAGTATGAAATGATGAAATGAAAAACAGTCGGGGGTCAGGGAGATACAACAGCTTTGAAACGTCGAAAAACAGAAAACAGGAAATTAGAAAACTCCAAGGGAGAGTGTGCACGTGTGTGCAATACAGTGTGTTGAGTGGTAAGTTATGTTGTTCTATATGTAACTTTATAACTTAATAGTTGTGTCTCCATTTATACTCTGCCTCCGTTAAAGTCTACATCGTGAGCATTGCACTTTCAAAATAAAAGTCCCCAGTCACGTTATCTGCTCTGTGACGCTGTATTTTAGCTAACATTAGCATGTTCACAACGACAATGCTAACGTGCAGATGTTTAGTAGGCCCAACTACGAACGTTACCATGTTAACCATCTAGGTTTAGCATGTGTACTAACTATCAGCAACCACAAAGTACAAAAAACATTTCATAAAGCGTGTTGTGGCTCCAGAGGGAGCTGTGTGGTGAAGACCGATAAATGTCCTTAAGTGTCACTTAAGTGCGAGAGGCTGCGAGTTTAAAAAAGTAAAAAAAAGTGTGTAGAGTTAGAAAGAATTGAGCTCTGTGTGTGTGTGTGTGTGTGTGTGTGTGTGTGTGTGTGTGTGTGTGTGTGTGTGTGTGTGTGTGTGTGTGTGTGTGCATAGCAGGATGTTGAAAGTCTGAAAGGGGTGAAAGGTTTGGGAAACACTGCACTAGAAGAAAAGTTAGAAGATCGCCGATGTAGGATCCATCCTCTGGAGACACTGAATGCTGTAAATTGAAAATGTATTTAATAATTAAGATGTTTCAGTCTGAACTGAAGCAGCGGACCAACCGACAGACCGACGACGCCATCTTTAGAGTCATGTTGCTCTCGTGGATAAAAGAACCGTTTCAGACACGTTTCAGCTTTTCACGAAGACCGTGATAAAAACATGGCAGCCAGTAAACTGAGGGCGAGAGGAGGGTTCAGTAACTGTGTCGTTTGAGAGAGTGAATCGTGTGTGTGTGTGTGAGTGTGTGTGTGTGTGTGTGTGTCAACCGTGATGAATGGCCGTGTGCTGTGCGACGTCTCGGGGCCGTTGGCTGTGATGATGGCAGAGCCGACCGTTCTAATGAAAAGTGACCGTGAGGCTCAAGTTCAGCAGCAGCACGGACTTCAGGCCATGTTTCACATCCCTATTTCACTGTCACATCTCTAAAAACATCAGCACTTTGTCCTCTTTTGTTTTATTGTTTTTATCCACGGATTCCCGACATGTGTCTGTTGATCAACCTCAGAGTTAGTACATGCGTGCAGACTGATGTATCGATCATTTGTCATGATCAAATGGTTTTCACTTATTGAAAAAAGCCTTGAAAATGAATGTTTTTATAAGTATATCCAGGAATACTCCAGGAAGAATGGAGATCCCATTACATCAAATCAAAGTATATGAGCTTTATCTGACTAATGTGCATGTAATATGAATTATTTGTAGGTAGGGGAAAAGTTTAACTAGTGTTTCCAGTGTCTGTTTTTTGTACTTGAACAAAAATACCGTGTGTGGCGTTTCATGGTCAAGTCCCCCGGAGACCACGGATCGTGTCCCCCAGAGAACGTGGATCGTGTCCCCCAGAGACCGTGGATCGTGTCCCCCAGAGGCCGCGGATCGCGTTCCCAGAGGCCGCGGATCGCGTCCCCCAGAGAACGTGGATCGTGTCCCTCAGAGACCGCGGATCGCGTCCCCTAGAGGCCGTGGATCGCGTCCCCCAGTGAACTTGGATCGCGTCCCCCAGAGACACGGATCGTGTCCCCCAGAGACCGCGGATCGTGTCCCCCAGAGACCGCGAATCGCGTCCCCTAGAGACCACGGATCTTGTCCCCCAGAGACCGCGGATCTTGTCCCCCAGAGACCGCGGATCGTGTCCCCCAGAGACCACGGATCGTGTCCCCCAGAGCAGGCGGCTGCAACCCAGTCTCATGGTAGTTCGGGAAAGGGCCACGTTCCCATTCAAAGTGACGACCACGAAATAAACGAGAAAATCGTGTCCCTGTTGATGAATCAATAGATCAAAATAACATGACCGCTTCATCAACTGCCGTGAGACCAGGTTGCGCGTGCACACGTGCATGCACGCACACACGCACACACACGGTTACATTGTTTACATATGTTTAGGCAGCGTTGGCCTACAGGTTACAGAAGAGAGCTTGTGACCCGGAGGTTGTCGGTTCAATCCCCAGACCAACAATAACATCTGGGTGGGGGAAGTGAAAGAGCAGCGCTTGTCCCTCCCTCATCCCCACCACTGAGGTGCCCTTGAGCAAGGCCCTTAACCTGAAAAACAGACCCAGTGGAGCTGCTCAGCGGCAGCAGATCAGACGGGGCAGCTTCCACGTATGAATGCGTGAATAAATAAAGGTTAAAATAGAAATGCATTTCAATCGGGAGGGACTTCATTTAAGAGTTAAATGAGGTTAATGAACAGGTGCATAACAGGTTGACATGTTAGAGTCTTTGGCAATTAGACTCCATTGCAATGTTCCCTGGTGGAGGTAATGAAGGGATAAAGGAAGCCTAAAGATCTGGATGGATGTGATGTGAAGCGGGGCGTCTGATGGAGGACCCCTGAGTGCTGGGAATGATGAGAAGTGGAGGTAAATGGGGTGGAGGAGGGTTGCATTGATTCTGCCTGAAATGACAACTGACAGCAGCAGAGAAGAGAACAGATTTCCAGTTTGAATGCCGTATTTATACCTGTTATAGCCTATATGTGATGTAGGGGTATTTATGCCTATTATAGCCTAGGGGTATTTATACCTGTTACAGCCGACATCACGTATGTGATGTAGGGGTATTTATGCCTATTATAGCCTAGGGGTATTTATACCTATGGTATTTATACCTGTTACAGCCGACATCACGTATGTGATGTAGGGGTATTTATACCTATTATAGCCTAGGGGTATTTATACCTATGGTATTTATACCTGTTATAGCCGACATCACATATGTGACGTAGGGGTATTTATACCTGTTATAGCCGACATCACATATGTGACGTAGGGGTATTTATACCTGTTATAGCCGACATCACATATGTGATGTAGGGGTATTTATGCCTATTATAGCCTAGGGGTATTTATACCTATGGTATTTATACCTGTTATAGCCGACATCACGTATGTGATGTAGGGGTATTTATGCCTATTATAGCCTAGGGGTATTTATACCTATGGTATTTATACCTGTTATAGCCAACATCACATATGTGACGTAGGGGTATTTATACCTATGGTATTTATACCTGTTATAGCCGACATCACGTATGTGATGTAGGGGTATTTATGCCTATTATAGCCTAGGGGTATTTATACCTATGGTATTTATACCTGTTATAGCCAACATCACATATGTGATGTAGGGGTATTTATACCTATTATAGCCTAGGGGTATTTATACCTATGGTATTTATACCTGTTATAGCCAACATCACATATGTGACGTAGGGGTATTTATACCTATTATAGCCTAGGGGTATTTATACCTATGGTATTTATACCTGTTATAGCCGACATCACATATGTGATGTAGGGGTATTTATGCCTATTATAGCCTAGGGGTATTTATACCTATGGTATTTATACCTGTTACAGCCGACATCACGTATGTGATGTAGGGGTATTTATGCCTATTATAGCCTAGGGGTATTTATACCTATGGTATTTATACCTGTTACAGCCGACATCACGTATGTGATGTAGGGGTATTTATACCTATTATAGCCTAGGGGTATTTATACCTATGGTATTTATACCTGTTATAGCCGACATCACATATGTGACGTAGGGGTATTTATACCTGTTATAGCCGACATCACATATGTGACGTAGGGGTATTTATACCTGTTATAGCCGACATCACATATGTGATGTAGGGGTATTTATACCTATTATAGCCTAGGGGTATTTATACCTATGGTATTTATACCTGTTATAGCCAACATCACATATGTGACGTAGGGGTATTTATACCTATTATAGCCTAGGGGTATTTATACCTATGGTATTTATACCTGTTATAGCCGACATCACATATGTGATGTAGGGGTATTTTGCAAATACCTGTCGTTTACAAATGATAGATACACCGAGGATGTCTGGTCTAGGATCTAGAGTGACCAGACGTCTAAAAAAAATGGCAGAGCGTCGTTCCGGTGCAGCCCAACTGCACTACCCCCCCGATTGTGTGATTCAATGTGAACAGGATGATTGCTGAGCATCTGTATGTTGGCATGACGTCCCCCTTCATGCATCCAGCTATGAATCAGCGTGAACAAGATCATTTACAGGCTGTTTTTGTGTGTGTCCTTATGGTCGCCACTCATCTCAGCCAAGGGCACTGCCGTCGTTGCCTCCTGACAGGTGAGTCACTCAGAGCTGAAAAACACCTCCCGTCCAGCAGCCCCACATCTCTCTCCTCCCTCCCGACAACATCTCCATCAGTCCTCTCATCCTTTACTCCCTCTCCACCTCCATCTTTATCCCAGCTGTTGTCAGTCTTTTTTTTTGGTTGTTGCTGTGTGCACCACATTGATAGCCTGGTCCTACCAGACTCTGGTCCATTAGCCTGGTCCTACCAGACTCTGGTCCATTAGCCTGGTCCTACCAGACTCGGGTCCATTAGCCTGGTCCTACCAGACTCTGGTCCATTAGCCTGCTCCTATCAGACTCTGGTCCATTAGCCTGCTCCTATCAGACTCTGGTCCATTAGCCTGGTCCTACCAGACTCTGGTACATTAGCTCAGTCCTACCAGACTCTGGTACATTAGCCTGGTCCTTCCAGACTCTGGTACATTAGCCTGGTCCTACCAGACTCTGGTCCATTAGCCTGGTCCTACCAGATTCTGGTCCATTAGCCTGCTCCTATCAGACTCTGGTCCATTAGCCTGGTCCTACCAGACTCTGGTACATTAGCCTGGTCCTACCAGACTCTTGTACATTAGCCTGGTCCTACCAGACTCTGGTACATTAGCCTGGTCCTTCCAGACTCTGGTACATTAGCCTGGTTCTACCAGACTCTGGTCCATCAGCCTGGTCCTATCAGACTCTGGTCCATCAGCCAGGTCATACAGACTCTGATACATCAGCCTGGTCCTACCAGACTCTGGTCCATCAGCCTGGTCCTACCAGACTCTGGTACATTAGCCTGGTCCTTCCAGACTTTGGTCCATTAGCCTGGTCCTACCAAACTCTGGTCCATTAGCCTGGTCCTACCAGACTCTGGTCCATCAGCCTGGTCCTACTAGACTCTGGTCCATTAACCTGGTGTCTTGAGATAACTTTTGTTAGGATTTGATATAAATTATATTGAACTGAATTGAATATTGGAGTAAGTAACTTGCCCAACACTCACTGCAAGGTCCGCCCAAATGGGCCAGCTTGCAGTACTATGCACCAGGCTCAAAGTCACCTTTTATCGGGTTAACTGAACCACAAATTCCCACTGATACAGAGGTCTGTAGCTGGTAGTCTATATCCACGCCGTTCCACTTCAGGGATTGCTCCGGTGCTTCTGGAAATTCCACCAGATGTCCCTCAATTTGGCCAGATGTCGTTTATCTTCCTCTTTCCTAACTTTTCTGAGGACTATGGTTACCTGGTCCCCTTTGTACAACATCGTACGGACCCGTTCAGGATAACGTGTTGCTCCATCCAGCCATTCGTGCTTGTGCCTCCTCATGTTCTTCAAGGGAGAACTGGCGAGTGTACGAGGCCCAGCATGGAGCCGTGGTAATGAGGCCTGTGATGGAGACGATGTGCAGGAGGAGTGAGTGGATGGACGGATGGACGGATGGACGGATGGACGGACGGAGGGAGGAGAGGGCACAGCAGGAGGTCCAGGCAGAAAAGATAAGATGAAAGTCCAGCTCAACATGGTTGGATTGATTTATGAAGAGCCCGGTCGCACTTCAAAAACATTAGTGAAGAGCACGCTTCTCGCACTTTCCTCGGCCTGCACGGTCCCCTCACCCACCTCCCATTTCATCTGCTTCCTCCTTGCCGTCCAGCGCTAAATGATGCGATGTGCTATCAATAGTGAATGTGTGGATTCTGCATTTTTTAGGCATTCGGGCAACACGCTGGCCTGTATAGTACGTTCTTCATATATAGATATACAGTATATATATATGGATTAGAAACGGACTTCACACCCACCGTGGGGCTGCAAGGCAACGTCATCTAACTCTCATAGACAGCCACGGCTGGAAAAATACCTGAGTCTCCTTAAAAATGTACAGAAAATTGGGTTGTAATTTGCTGAGAGTGATAATGGGAAAAAAAAGAGAGAAGATCAAACTTGCAAAAAAAAAAAGAGATGAATGGAAAAATAAAGCACCGTGCTGTCAGCCTCATCAAAAGAACCCAAAAGCTGCAAATCTGGTTCGGCTTTAAATTATAATTTTCATGTCTTCTTTTTTTTTTTTTTTGAGGGTCTGGTGCTCTGCGCAGGTTTTTATTAACAAGGCTCAACTCTGGAGGGAAGGAGGGGATTTGAGAGAACATAGATTCATTAAAAAACAGTGTCTGGTTGATCTGTCAGCAGCTGTAGTGGGTTGTACGCCATTGTTTCTTAACGGCAAAACATTTTGATCGACAGTTCTCACCATAGCAAATGATGAATGCCACAAGGAAGTGATTTATGTGTTACTTCTTGACCCCCGTCTGAGTGTTTCTTTTGAATAACGCATGATGTGTCACTTCAGCTCTGCAGTTTTATTAACAGACATTTGAGAGGGTAAAAAAAAAACCTCATCGGCCATCTGTGAGACAAAGAGTCATTTTCAGAACTGAAAACTCAGATGATGAAAAACCATTTACAACACGCTTTAAATTTCTATATTTCAGGTCTAGAGCTGGAATTATAAGTGAAATTATACAGAATTAATCATTTAGTTCATCTTATTTTCAAGCAGAAATGTCAATCATTCGGTGGTTTCAGCTTCTCCAACGGGAATAGTTGCTGATTTTCTTTGTTGTGTATCATTATAAACTGGATATTTAAAGTTTTGGAGCGTTATGTAGACAAACGTAGGCATCTGAAGATACCCCCTGGGGCTCTGGGAAACTGCAATATTTATTTTTTAGTACATTTAACAAACCAAATAATTAATCAAGTAGATTAAAACATTATCTTTACAGTGATCAACAGTGGCATTAATTAAACAAAATCTCTTCTGTTTTCTCTGAGAACTGTGCAGTATGTGTAGTATGGAGTTGACTAAATGTGTGATTATGAGCAGCATACTTCAGTAATTCATATTAACAGCTGCATCTATTGTAAAGGAAGAGAATGCAACCTGACAGAAGGATCCGCATAATGAGTGTGAGTGAGGAAAAACAAAGAGTAATTCCACTGTAGCTTCGGATAATGTCCTCCACCAGAAAAACGTCCACATAGGTCGTTTGTTCCGGCAGAAATTACAACTCATATTTCCATGCACAGGGGCGGTGCCCTCTCATGGCTGCAGTCGTTGTGACGGGTGTAAAGCAGGAAGTGACACGATGACGTACGAGAGCGCCAAATCCTGTGTGAGGACTTTTACCCAGGGCACGAGGGTTCGAGTCCCATTTAAAAAAGAAAACACAGAAAGAACTTACTTACTTAAACTGAAGCGTAATCAAGTACATTTGGGGCCTTTTCATGCTCGATAGTGTTTTAGGCCCCCAACGTCTCCTTCCAGGTAGCGCTGCAACCGTTGACTTCAAGGCACCTAACCCCAATCTTAACCATAACCATTACCATAACCATAACCATAACCCAATCCTAGTGGCGAAGGAGACGTTGGGGGCTTAAAACACAGATAAACCCTTTTCATTCATATAGATTTTTTTTTACAGTGTGGTATCCTGCTTTCACTTAGTTAAAAGGATCTGAATACTTCTTCCACCACTGCCTGTCGGTAGTATTTCCTGCCACCGCTCCTGTGGTAGGATCAAACTATCAACTATATATATTGTTGTATGTTTGAAGGACTTGTAGCTTTTATACATTCCTTTTCCTGATGTGTCTGGTCCTCTCCTGTAATCTGTCCAAGAAAGCATCAAAATGCTGCTAAAATAGTCACATATATCAACCCTCATGTTGTCCTCGGGTCAAATTGACCATATAATCAATGTTCTTTTTAACTTCCCAATTGTAATTACCCAAAATACCATCATTGAACGCTCTTTGCCAAGTACAAATCTCTACTTTCATTAATTTTGGGGCGTCTTATTCAATTTTATAGCATTTGAAAAACCAATGGAAGTGTTGTTGAAATAGTATTGAGTAAAAGTTGACATATTCCAGTCTGTGATTATCATCAACATCCATTCCTTTAATTTTAGTCTAAATAATTCCTAATTTCTGCTTTTCTAACTCAAACATTAGGTATAATTTCCTATAAATGAGGTTTATTGACCATAAATTACAAAAAAAAACCTGTAAAACTACAGGTAAGAAGTTAGTGTTACGTCAAAAAAACGTCAAAAAATGACAAACATTGAAAAAAAGCGTCAAAAGTGTTGAAAAAAAGGACAAAAACTTAAGAAAAAGTTAAAAAAACACTGATGAAAAGCATCAACCAAAGTGTTGATTTTCAGTTTTGACGGGAAGACACGAGGGTGAAGACATCTACAGATGACAGCCTTTCTCCTGCTGAACGACTTTGTTTTGGCCACATGGGTCGCAACAGGCTGCGTCATTTGGACGTGAGAAAACGTGTAAACTCTTCCTTTCACCCCGCAGTTTAACACCACCAAGTATCCGAAAAAGGAAAGTGCACGTCTACATCTCTCTCATTCTCTCTTGGTGGTCATGAATAATTTCTCTGCAGGGAGAACAGATTTTCCTCCCAGGTAAGAAGCATGTAGGCCAGAGCACTTCAAAGCTCATGTTATCATAATGTGGTGTTACTGAGAGAGACACACACAGAGAGGAGCTGTGTTAGTGGATCAAAACACACACACACACACACACACACACACACACACACACACACACAACACACACACACACCAACACCACACACACACACACACACACACACCACACACACACACACGAAGCCAGAGCTGGATAAACATAACAAGTGAGTGAACTTGGCTTTCCCATGATTTTCAAATGATTACTTCTTGGAAATATATATACAGAGTACTGTATACCTATATATATATATATATATATATATATATATTATACACACACAGTATATATAGACTGTACATACATTATATATACATATGTATATACAGTATATATACGTCTATACATACAATATGTATATATACACATATATACATATATATACATAGTATACATATATACACAATATACATATACAGTATATATACAGAATATATACATGTCTATATGGGACCTTAAAGCAGTGGTCCGGGGACCCCCAGTGGTCCTTGAAGGAGTTTCTAGGGGATCCCCAACAAAAAGAGGACACAATGACAGCTTGTATGACTAGTTTTCTCATGGGTTTCATTCACTTTCTGTAATAAAACATCTAAAAGCTAAAATTCCAAGTAGGGGTCCCTGGGAAAATAATCTTTTTAAGATAGGCACCACGTGGTCTACTTTATGTCAGTTTAGGGGTCCTTGCTGTCAAAACGTTCGCCTGCTGCTTTACAGTAAAGTCATTAAGTCAGTTAGTGGTGTCATGTACATACAAGGGCATGAAGTATATTATCAAAAAGTTTTTTCTAAATAGAGCAAATAAAGAGTGTTGTCTTCTGTCCCAGGCTTAAGCAACTACTGTTTTTCTGATCCTGAAACACAGGTCACATGTTTCTATTATCATCCAACGAAAAGAAGTGATTGGAAATTTAAAAGTGTAGTGAGTAGTTTCTGTCACCTCCTTTGGGAATTCTAAATAATGACAACAACACTGTCGGCGCGTCCACGTGATACAAGCCCCCCACCCCCACTACTCCTCCACGCAGATGCTAGTAGCCAAGGAGGATGTGGAGAATTTAAAAAACATGAAGGACTCTTCAGAAGAAGGTCGTTAAATACAAGAGGTAACGAGGTGATGGGGAACAGGTGAGATTTCAGGTGGATCACATTAGGGCGGGGGCGGGACAATCAGACAAGCACAACGTAAAGCAAGACAAGACTAGACAAGACAAGAAACTACACTGTCGAAATAAAACAGGAAGTAGAACAAACAGACACATACCGGGGAATCACAAGACAGAGACTAACACACAAGACTGGGGAGAATACCAAGAACAAACACAAGGCAAGACGGGAAACATAACCCCAATAAAACCCCAAACCATAACAGACTGGAGACGCTGTTGCCAGTGCTTGACATCGGCTAGCCTCGTAGTGCCAGACCTTCCTCCACAGCGCTGCGGAGGAAGGTCTGGCTAGTCCACACAACATTGCAGGATGGGTAAAAAAAAGCGTGCTCTGCTTTGTTGGCAGTTCCAATCACAATCATTTCAGAGCAAAATAGCCTCGGGAAGGATCATGTTTCAGTGCCTGTCTCTTTAAGGCCCCCCTTTCTGTAAAAAGCCAAGTCTGCTCTGATTGGCCAGCGTTTCCGGGCCTTCTGTGTCTGCACTTTTATTGCAGCCAGAAACTATAAAAAGCACTGCCCTTTTGTTTTTGCGTGCCTCTGTAGCAACTAGCGGTTAAGTGTCTTGCTCAGGGACACGTTGGTTGATGTATCGCAGAGGGAATCAAACCGAGGGGCCCCCACACCAAAGGCATGCGTCATATCCAATGCTCCATCAGCGCCCTTTTTTTTCCCCAGCATGCAAAAGTCGCCGGACGCCACAATCTTCTGAACATAGTAATACTGAGAAATCCAGAGAGAGATGTGTGGAGAGTCTTAATTAGCTTTGTAGCAACTTATTTTGGCAACGGCTTGAATGTAATGGACGTTCATTAACATCAAAAAGTTATATTATAGTTATATAAAAAGGATATTTTACAACAACAAAAAAGTTCATGTTTATATTATGAAATCGCCTCTTAAACAAAATCACATAACAAACACAATCGCTTCTTTTCAGGGAGACCAGTGAACGTGATTTCATAGCTGCTGGTAATGTACCTGTATGTCACATATACAACATGGATGCCCTGTTTTCAGGATACGGTCATGGTGATTTCCTTGGTTGAAGCCAGATGGTGATTTTTTTTTTTCAATGAGAAAAATAGATAACAAAAGAGGAAAACTGATTAAAAAAAAGAAAAAAAAGAAAGAGAATATGATATGTAAATGATCCACAGAAACAAACCCCGGCTGGAAAAAAAATGTGTTGGAAAAATGGAAGCAACAGGTTCCAGGCAGTGAAAAGTACCAAAATCCCAGGGGAAATTCGGGAAGCAGAGATGGTGACACACCATCTCGCACGCACGTGCACGCACACGCACACGCACGTGCACGCACACGCACGCACACCATCTGTTCATGTGACGGAGATGATTTGACAACAGGCATCTGTGCCCTGCAGACTCCCCACAGCTTACAGACCTGACACCTTCACTCTTGTTTTCCCAAACAGACACACACACACACACACACACACACACACACACACACACACACACACACACACACACACCACACACACACACACACGCACTGATTCACACACTCTTCCATCTTCCCCTCATCACTTCCTCTTTCCTTCATTACATGCACTCCTCCTCCTCCTCCCCCTCCGCCACAGCATCCCATCCTTCATACTCCCATCATCCAATTCAAAGCCACGCCGTAGATCACAGGAAGCGGCTGTGGGCTGAATTGAGACGTGACTGTGAAGATGAGTGTGTTATCATGTGTGTGCGAGCTGTGGAAGATGACACACACCGTGTCTCTACCGTGGGTCGAGCTGATGTTGTCTCGCCACACAGAGGTCAACTTTGGAAAACAAAACTGACCAAAGTTGACCACCTGACCAATCCTACCCACTTTCCCCCTTAGGTACAGTTGCTATGCCAGAGAATGTTCAGTTTGCAGATGAAATTTAAGGGTAGGTAGGAGGGGTATTTGTCACTGCCCAATGTGAGGCGAGGGCAGATTTGAGTTGTGAATGCTCAGATTTAAACGGTTTCGAGGCATAATGCCTCATACTGAAATGTGTGAAATCCCTGAAATAATTAACTTTTCTCATTACAAGATGGGAATCACTTCAAAAAAGTTGTAGCTATCTATGGTTGTTTGGTTGCTAACGTTAGCTCAAAACGCCATTCAACTGACAGCCTTTGTTGTGTTTGATTGCTAGCTTGTAGCTAAGCTAGCAGTCATTTCAAAAGCGTTTTAGCTATCTATGATTGTTTGAGTGCTAACATTAGTTAAAAAGATACATTTTTTTGTTTGTTCATCTCACTTCAACTTTATTGCTGCAAAATGGGACAAACTGACCAACACATTTATAATAAAATATCCATACTTGGCGCCTGTGTATCGACACAGTATTGCCACTGAAAATACCATGATACTATGCTGTATCGATTTTTCCCCCCTTCCCTTCGCAGATGCAGACTTTTGTCCAGTTTTGTCGCAGCTTTACAGGCTTTTACGTTGTGGTATCTCGACCCGTTTACATAAACTGATTTCTTTCAGTCTTTAATTGCCCAACCCACCGACAGACACTTCCTTTCTTTGTGCCACATTCGATTTTGGAGCCTGTTCGATTTGTCCACCTCTCTCCTGTCTCCTTCTCCTGCCTCCCCTCCTTCCCTTTGGGTTATCTGAACAGATTAACAAGCTTTGTGGTCATTTGTTCACGTCTGGGCAACAAAAATCAATTCTCCTGCTAATCAGTCTGTGGCTTCCTGCCCTCCAGGGACCACTGTCTAATCCTTCCCGTGATCCATGACAATGGCCTTCTCAGTTAATCCTGAATACTAACTGCCTTTTTTTTGTCATAATAGGGACGTAAATTGAATGGAAACAAAAAGAAAACTCTGGAAATGCATGCACGGAGAAGTGTGTTCATAACCCCAGAACGTAATCCTTTGCCCTATTGACTCTATAGCAATGCTCAAAACAAAAGTAAGAATCAATGCTATATTTCAGGCATTTCTACCTTTTCTGATCTAGTTTGAAAACTTGACATGCTCCAAAATGCTGATCAATTGAACACAGTGAGCTCTACCGCGGTCCCTGGCATGCTTATGTACGTCACATAGGGATTAGTTTATATCAACAACGATGTTTTGATTCCGGGATTGCTCTGGTCCAGCCTGAAATTCAACTGGATGTCCCTCATTTTGGCTGAAAATGCGTCACTTTCCTCCATCTTTGTGTTGGCGTTCTATCCTCCGGTGGGTTCATGAGGACTTTGGTTACCTGGTCCTCAGATCTAGCTAGCTGCCTGGTAAATCCTCATTATCTGTCCAATCTTTTCTGTTTGTGTGTGTATATGTGTGTTTTCTGTTGCACAACTTAAACTACTTTTGATTGTACACATGTTCCACTAAAACAAGTTCCTTCCCGAGGCTATTTTCCACGGCAGGAATTACAGGAATGCCAATTAACCAGAGCCTGTTTTTCTCCCATTCCTGAACGCTATGTGGACTGTCCAGACCCTCTTCCGCAGCGCCGTGGTGGAAGGTCTAGCAACGCGAGACTACACAGGGATCAAAGGTTTTAGGTAGCCATGTTTCTGCACCAGGTGGCAAGAACGTACAGTATAACTGCTTCCCCTGTCTCTTATTTGATTTGAACGGTTGAACCAGAAGTTGTTCTGGCCTTCCTTCTCAAAAGGCCGTCTCGAAGCTCATATTTCAGTCCGGTGTCATTCCCAAATTTTTCAAAACTGAAGCTTGGTCAGCAGCTCTCAGCGTCAGAAGCCGACGCAAAAGTTACCCTTTAACGTCTGTACCCAAAACACCGGGCATTAAAAACCAAAAATCAGCATAAGGAGGTTGGTTGGGGTGACACCGACACGGCTGCCACCAACAAACCACCAAATACGAATTCTGTCATTATGTATGTAATTTATAAAAGGTTTCTAGTGTCAGTGTATTGGCTGCTTGTGCTTTTTCTAAAAATTGTGAGTTGCACATGATCCAAACATAGGACGCTGCCACGTCAGAGCGGCCAAAGCGTCAGAAGCTTCCCCGTATTTCTTGACAAACGATTGGATTCAATCAGACCAGATTGGGGATAAATTCCAAATTTTTCTGGACACTACCGGGACCGCTGGAGAAGCTGGAAGAGTTAGAATAAATGAGCAAACATCGGACGAAGATTACATCTACTCGAGGGAATGAGAGAGAGAAGAGAGCCGGTGAAGTGGCTAACAAAGCTGGTGTTTGCATCGATTGTGTTCGGCAAGAGGCATGATTGTGAGGGCTGAAACAGGAGGAGGAGGAGGAGGAGTAGGAGGAGAAGTGAAGGGCATCTCCTTCACCATGACGCCCAATTTGTCTCCAATTCACCAGGAACTATGATAGCATCAACCACCTTCCTCACCGCTGATTAAGGACAAACAATCCACAGTAGTTCCACAACCGACCAACTGCAAACACAAGATCACAACCCAACAAGTCCTTCAATACATGTCTTATTGTTAAATCGCCTTTAAGCCATCAAATAAAAGGGGATTTTTGATTATTCTTTGATTCTTGATTTTGTTTTGGCCACAACAAATGGGCCGTTGAAATAAGCGCGGAAAAATGTCAACAATAAAAATATCAAAAATCTTTGGCAAAAACATCAAAAAAAGCACCCACAACATTGAAAAAGTCACAAAAATTTCGGAAAAAGTGACATGGCAATAGGCAATAAATAAATATAATAAATAGGAAAACAACAGAAGGGTTAATATTTTGTACGTATCTTCCTTTGTGCAGATTAACTAAACTACAACGTTATGTAAGTGATTTGACATGCCTACGCAACATTTTTCACTTTTGGTTTCACACGGGACACAAACAGCTGTCTCTGTGGGTGAAAGTCCTGTGTTTGTTTCTCCCACCCATCCCTCTATCCCTCCATCCATCCATCCATCCATCCACCCATCCCTCATCCATCCATCCACATCCCATCCACATCATCCATCCATCAACACATCCCTCCATCCATCACAATCATCATATCATCACCATCCATCACCCCATCCATCATCCATCCATCCTCCATCCCCCATCCATCATCCATCCACCATCCATCCCTTCTCCATACCCATCTCATCCATCTCCCTCCCTCATCCATCCCTCCTCCATCCATCCATCCATCCCTCCATCCCTCCTTCCCTCCATCCAGACACCAGAACATCCCCATCCATCCATCCTCCATCCACCTCCCTCCATCCTCCCTCCATCCTCCTCATCCATCCATCATCCATCCCTCCATCCTCCTTCCCTCCATCCAGACACCCAGACATCCATCCCTCCATCCATCCATCCATCCCCTCCATCCAGACCCCGCATCCATCCTCCTCCATCCTCCATCCATCCATCCCCCATCCCTCCTTCACTCCATCCAGACACCCAGACATCCATCCCTCCATCATCCATCCTTCCTCCATCCAGCCACCCATCATCCATCCCTCCATCCATCCATCCATCCACCCACCCCTCCACCATCCATCAGACCCCAGAACCATCCCTCCATCCATCCTCCATCCACCCATCCGACTCCACCATCCATCCATTCTCTCCTTCATCCCTCCTTACCCTTCATCAGACATCCGACATATCCATCCCTTCAACATCCATCCATCCATCCACCCATCCCTCCATCCATCCATCCATTCATCCATCCACCCATCCAGACATCCCTCATATGCTGACATTCTGGCTCTTTATACCACGTCGTCTTACGGCACGTTAGTTGAGCAGTTGGTCTGAGCGTCTAATATTTGCCGCGGATGGGTTAACGTTGGGTTAGAACGGTGCTTCTCATTAAGAAGCTAAAGAGTAACTTGTGAGTACCTGACGCTGAGGGCCTCTGACCTAGCTGCCTTGTTTGACGAGTTGGAAGTGAGAACGTGTTGTAAAAAGCCTATTTTGTTTGATTAATTTTTTTAAAGTGCCCACGTTATGAAAATAAATCACTTTTTCTGGGATTTGGGGGGTTATTTTGTTTCTCTGGTGCTTCCACACGCATACAAACTTGAAAAAAACCTACCCATGTTGTTTTGAGTGAGATCCGGTTTCTGAGTGTCCTCTGTCTTCAGTCTCCGGGTGAGCTGGTCAACATCTGCACGGCTTTCTACATCACTAGAGACGAGGTGGCTAACCTTAGCATGCTAGCTCGTTCTCAATGGCAAAACACTGTTACAACACACACTAGTGGACCATAATCTCCAACAGAACTACTTCCTGTCCCTGTTCTACAGGTATTCCACAAGTGTCCCTGGTCTAGAAGAAGTCTCCCAGCTGATCCTGCCTTACCGAGCTACTGAGCATGTGCAGCTCCCAACAAAGATAGTTAAGAAGTGGAGATGTCTCACTCTGGAGATAAAACAGAGACCTAAACACACAGGGTGGAAACAGGACCTGCAGAAATGTGCAGTACTACAAGAATATGGTGTTTTTGGAAAATTAAACCATGGAAACCTATTCTGGTACAACCTCAAAATACAGTTATGAACCTGAAAATGAGAATAATTTGGGCGCTTTAAAACCACTTAATTCACATTTAAACGTACCTTATTGACCATTTCTGTGATCTCTGGAAACCACATCAAACTCCCTGGGGGTAAATTAAGGATTCATTTGTGATGACCCTCTTAATCCCTCAACATATTAAACCGGTAATTAAAGCCATGTAGCATATCTCTTCAAATCTACTTAATTAGGTAATTAATTGCTTTTCAGATAAAGGTATTTTTTTTGAAAAGGTTAGGTTTTCACCTTTTACAATTAATAGGGAAATTAAGCCATATCCAGCTGTCTTGTTTTCGTTGTGATACTATTTTCAGGGAGTGGTGTCCTTTGTGGCCGCGCTCCTGTGCCATCCTCCTGTGTATTTAGGTGAACACATAAACTATCATGTCTCCGTAGAGAGAGAAATGCTCCTAGATTGGTATTTTATTGAAGCTCTAGAAGGCAAACACAGCTCCACACACCACAGATAATCCCTCATAACTTTCTTCTGCCATCCCGCCGCTCACTTTAATGTTTTTAGCTTAGCTTCAGAACTCCACACACAGAGTCAATACGATTAGCTGAACAGACCCGTGACCACATGTACTCACACACACACACACACACACACACACACACACCACAAATTTTAGCAAGAAAACAGAGGGAAGTATGTAGGCGCTGAGTTGAGATAAGCAGACTTTGTATTGCTATCTGGCTTCTGGAGAGAGAGAACATGAAAACAAGCGGCTAATGGCAGTGTTTGCTCTCTGTATCGCACGCAAGCACACACACATAGACACACACACACACACACCACACACACACACAAAGCCAGGCACACACACACACACAGACACAGACACAGGCACAAAGACAGACACACAGACCACACACACACACACACACACACACATAGACACACACACACAGACACAAAGACAGAAAGACAGACAGACAGACAGACAGACAGAAACACACACACACACACACACACTTCATTAAGTCAAACAGAGATTAAAGCAGAGCATGCTGGGACAGCTCTCTGATGACACAGTGACAGGACCGGCCAAATGGACAACATTACTAAAAACATCACAAGTGTGTGTGTGTGTGTGTGTGTGTGTGTGTGTGTGTGTCTGTGTGTCTGTGTGTGTCTGTGTATGTGAGTATGTGCTTCAGGATGGCCAGATCATGCAACATATTGCAGTAACAGTGTATGTGTCCAGTTTCCCTCTCAGCCTTAGTCCTTACACACCAGAACATCCTGTCCATATTAACCTCCTCACATTTGTTGGTTCCCTATTAAGCATCCAGGTTGGTTATGTGTTTCTGGAACTAGGACCAGAGGACACTTGAAGCAACATTTAGATAGATAGATAGATAGATAGATAGATAGATAGATAGATAGATAGATAGATAGATAGATAGATAGATAGATAGATAGATAGATAGATAGATACTTTATTCATCCCAAAGTAAAGTTTAGGCATCCAGTAGCAAGACAAGCATAACTCCACAAACACATGTACACACATACCTAAGAATAAAAATAAAATAAGATAAAAAATTGAAAATCGCTCATAGAAATGCAGTGACCATGGTAAGGTGAGATCCTGTTGTAGACTGTGTGCCATGATGAAAAGTGAACAAGGGACACAGTGATCAGAGCAGTAGATCATGATAAAATATTGACTACGACCATAAAAAAATAGACATATTAACCTATAAACTGACTGAATAGGATATGTTAGAAGATGTAAGATGTGTTATGACCATAGTCCAGGTTCTGCATGAGGGCTAAGTTGTTATGTTCCTCACATGTGGAACAAACTCCCTAAAAACCTGAGGTCTGATCAAACTGCTCATTTAAATCGCTGCGTGATCGTGGAAGGCTTCTATTAGTACATAGGATTCCTCATGGGGGGGTGGAGACAGAAACTACGCACTATCCCTTTAAATGTCCTCCCAATGGCTTCATGTAATGCTTTTAATGTCTATTTTATTCTTGGCTGGTATTAACTTGTGGAATAACTTGCTCCATCTAAATCAGGGCTCTTCAACGTTTTCCAGGCCAAGGACCCCCAAACTGATGGCGAGATGGAGCGGGGACCCCCTAATTATATATATTGTATAAAATTGTGTTATATCAAACTGGTCCTATAGTGCCGTGTGTGCATTGATGACTGAAAGACATCTTCTGCCTCCATGTATCTGTTTACTACAGTGTGTTGAGTTCATGTTAATGTGTATTTAAAGACATTTCAATTAGTGGAAAAAATTGCAGGGGGGGGGGGGGGGGGGGAATATAAAAAAAAGTCTAATCAACCAAAACTTTTGCGACCCCCATGCAGTACCTCCGCGGACCCCCTAGGGGTCGCGGACCCCCTGTTGAAGACCCCTGATCTAAATGATCTAGTCCCATTGAATGAATTTAATACCATGTTAAAATGCCGTGTAACTGAAACATGCGTCCGCCACATGTGACCTGCTCCTTTCCTCCATGTGTGATTTGGACTCTGCTGTTTTTTCCATTTCTATTTAAATTGTAACCGCTGTGCCGTCTCGGCCAGGTCTCCCTCGGAAAAGAGATTTCAATCTCAGGGGACGTCCTGGTTAAATAAAGGATAAATAAATAAAAATAAATTAGAAACACTACTGCCAGGCCCGGCCTGCTTCAGACCCGGAGTCTCCCACCAGCCATTGACTTCCATTATTCAATAAACAGATTATTTTTGCACCAATTCCAGTGTCTGCGCCCTAGTTCTGTCCCCGACCAACTCCAACCGCACACACACACACACACAGACACACACACACACACACACACACACACACACACACACACACACACACACCACACACACACCAAATAAATGAGTAATAGAAAACCAGTTTTTCTATTGAGATGTCTTATTTTATTAACCCAAGTGAGCCAACCTATCGTAAGCATTAAGTTCTAAGTCTTCAAACACGGTTAAAAACAGCAACATGAGGAACGTTTGCCAAATTTCATATTTAATGTGTATCCCTAATATTGTTTTTTTTTTGTTAAATAAATCTATTTTTGCAGAAAAACAACTGACGACACACAGCAACGGCAATAATGTCATGTTTAGGTCAGGAACTAAAACACACGTAATTCATTTTGTTTTATTTATTAATTTTAGGTTTGTCACAATTACAAAAAGCCAACTTGTAATGCTGAAAATCAACACTTTTGTTGACAATTTTTAGGAATTATTGAGACTAAAATTAAAGGAATGGATGTTGATGATAATCACAGACTGGAATATGTCAACTTTTACTCAATACTATTTCAAAAACACTTCCATTTATTTTTTAAAATCCTATCAAATTGAATAAGACGCCCCAAAATTAATGAAAGTAGTAAAAAAGATCTTTGATATAGGAAAACGGGTCAATTTCAAGGTTAACAACACTGAACATTGGAACATGTTTTTTTAAATAGTTTTTTTTAAGATTGTGTGCCGACTTTTATTAATTCAGAGAATAAAATGAGTCATTTGTTGCACACTGGACAGTACTTTAAAAACCTTGAAGCTTCTTGAGGTTGTGTGAGTGCAGCTGGGTCAATATGTGCAAAGAGATTCACTTTGGAGCAAAAATCTAATCTAGAGACAGATTTCACTACATCAGACAGATTGTGCAGCGGGGATGAAGATGAAAGAAGGATAAAGTCAGATAAAGGTATCACACACACACACACACACACACACACACACACACACACACACACACACACACACACACACACACACACACACACGTGATGTTTTTAGTAATGTTGTCCATTTGTCTCAGTGGCCTGTCCTGTCACTGTGTCATCAGAGAACTTTCCCAGCATGCTCTGCTTCAGTCTCTGTTTGACCTAATGTGTGTGTTTGTGTATGGTGTGTGTCAGGGAGGACTATGATGAAATACAACACACCGGACATTGCCTCAGTAGCGCTCTTGGCTTTATCATCTTGAGTGTGGTGTGTGTGTGTGTGTGTGTGTGTGTATGTGTGTGTGATGGTTGTTACATGATGTGGTAGAGGGACTGGGGATGTAATTATCTGTCAATGTAAAGCAGGACAGGGCTCCTTTCTCTCTTCTTTCTCTCTCTCTCCCAAACACGCACACACGCACGCACGCATGTTCGCGCACACACACACACACACACACACACACATAACACACACACACACACACACACACACACACACACACACACACACACACACACACACACACACGCACGCACACACACACACTCTGTGAGGTTCTAGATGTTTTTAAGACTACACCCCCCTATGTTAAAATACAGGGGCATACGTATACACCCCCCTATGTTAAAATACAGGGGCATAAGTATACACCCCCCTATGTTAAATACAGGGGCATAAGTATACACCCCCCTATGTTAAAATACAGGGGCATAAGTATACAACCCCTATGTTAAAATACAGGGGCATAAGTATACACCCCCTATGTTAAAATACAGGGGCATAAGTATACACCCCCTATGTTAAAATACAGGGGGCATAAGTATACACCCCCTATGTTAAAATACAGGGGCATAAGTATACACCCCCTATGTTAAAATACAGGGGGCATAAGTATACACCCCCTATGTTAAAATACAGGGGGCATAAGTATACACCCCCCTATGTAAAGTTCCCATAGAGGCACATTTTTACACACACACACACACACACACACACACACACACACACACACACACACACACACACACACACACACACACTGATTGGTTGTCTGGGATGTTTAGGAGACAGAGCTGGGTAACATAACATTAATGTCCTCTCTGTGTATCTACGTGTCTCTCTGTGTATCTACGTGTCTCTCTGTGTATCTACGTGTCTCTCTGTGTATCTACGTGTCTCTCTGTGTATCTGCGTGTCTCTCTGTGTATCTACGTGTCTCTCTGTGTATCTACGTGTCTCTCTGTGTATCTACGTGTCTCTCTGTGTATCTACGTGTCTACGTGTCTCTCTGTGTATCTACGTGTCTCTCTGTGTATCTACGTGTCTCTCTGTGTATCTACGTGTCTACGTGTCTCTCTGTGTATCTACGTGTATCTATGTGTATCTACGTGTCTCTCTGTGTATCTACGTGTCTCTCTGTGTATCTACGTGTCTACGTGTCTCTCTGTGTATCTACGTGTCTCTCTGTGTATCTACGTGTCTCTCTGTGTATCTACGGTCTACGTGTCTCTACGTGTCTACGTTCTCTCTGTGTATCTACGTGTCTCTGTGTATCTACGTGTCTCTCTGTGTATCTACGTGTCTCTCTGTGTATCTACGTGTCTACGTGTCTCTCTGTGTATCTACGTGTCTGTGTATCTACGTGTCTCTCTGTGTATCTACGTGCTCGGTATTGTCACGTGTCTTCTGTGTATCTACGTGTTCCGTTATCGTGTCTCTGTGTATCTACGTGTCTACGTGTCTCTTGTGTATCTACGTGTCTCCCTGTGTATCTAGTGTCTCTCGTGTATCGTGTCTCTTGGATCTAGTGTCTCTCTGTGTATCTACGTGTCTACTGTCTCTCTGTGTATTACGTACGTGTCTCCTGTGTATCTACGTGTCTCTCTGTGTATCATAGTGTCTCTCTGTGTATCTACGTGTCTCGTTCTGCTCTCTCTGTGTATCTACGTGTCTCTCTGTGTATCTACGTGTCTCTCTGTGTATCTATGTCTCTGTGATCTACTGTCTATCTCGTGTTACGTGTCTCTCTGTGTATCTACGTTTGTCTTCTCTGTGTATCTACGTGTCCTCTGTGTATCTACGTGTCTACGTGTCTCTCTGTGTATCTACGTGTCTCTCTGTGTATCTACGTGTCTCTCTGTGTATCTACGTGTCTACGTGTTCTCGTGTCTACGTGTCCCTGTGTATCTACGGTCTCTCTGTGTATCGACGTGTCTCTCTGTGTATCTACGTGTCTCTCTGTGTACTCTCGTGTATCTACGTGTCTCCTTGTGTATCTACGTGTCTTCTGTGTATCTACGTGTCTCTCTGTGTATCTACGTGTCTCTCTGTGTATCTACGTGTCTACGTGTCTCTCTGTGTATCTACGTGTCTCCCTGTGTATCTACGTGTCTCTCTGTGTATCTACGTGTTCTCTGGTATCTACGTGTCTCTCTGTGTATTATCTACGTGCCTCTGTGTATCTACGTGTCTCCCTGTGTATCTACGTGTCTCTCTGTGTATCTACGTGTCTCTCTGTGTATCTACGTGTCTACGTGTCTCTCTGTGTATCTACGTGTCTCTCTGTGTATCTACGTGTCTCTCGTGTATCTACGTGTCTACGTGTCCTTCTGTGTATCTACGTGTCTCTCTGTGTATCTACTGGTCTCTCTGTGTATCGACGTGTCTCTCTGTGTATCTACGTGTCTCTCTGTGTATCTACGTGTCTAGTGTCTCTGTGTATCTACGTGTCTCCTGGATTACGTGTCTCTCTGTGTATCTACGTGTCTCTCTGTGTATCTACGTGTCTACGTTCTCTGTGTATCTACGTGTCTCTCTGGTATCTGTGTCTCTCTGTGTATCGACGTGTCTCTCTGTGTATCTACGTGTCTCTCTGTGTATCTACGTGTCTACGTGTCTCTCTGTGTATCTACGTGTCTCCCTGTGTATCTACGTGTCTCTCTGTGTATCTACGTGTCTCTCTGTGTATCTACGTGTCTACGTGTCTCTCTGTGTATCTACGTGTCTCTCTGTGTATCTACGTGTCTCTCTGTGTATCTACGTGTCTACGTGTCTCTCTGTGTATCTACGTGTCTCCCTGTGTATCTACGTGTCTCTCTGTGTATCGACGTGTCTCTCTGTGTATCTACGTGTCTCTCTGTGTATCTACGTGTCTACGTGTCTCTCTGTGTATCTACGTGTCTCCCTGTGTATCTACGTGTCTCTCTGTGTATCTACGTGTCTCTCTGTGTATCTACGTGTCTACGTGTCTCTCTGTGTATCTACGTGTCTCTCTGTGTATCTACGTGTCTCTCTGTGTATCTACGTGTCTCTCTGTGTATCTACGTGTCTACGTGTCTCTCTGTGTATCTACGTGTCTCCCTGTGTATCTACGTGTCTCTCTGTGTATCTACGTGTCTCTCTGTGTATCTACGTGTCTCTATGTGTGGTTCCTCAGTGGATCTTTAATGGTTTGAGACTACTTTCTTTTCTATAAAGTGTTGTTCTGGTCCACTGCTTCCCCAGAGGGAAAGGTCAGATTTAATTATCCCCAACTTAATGATTCTGTGTTTTCTAACAGGCCTTTGACCTTCACTCTGCCGGCAAAATCCTCACTGTCATACGATGTTTCCGAGTCGTGTATTAAAGCTCGACCGGGGCGGCGGAGAAGGCCTCGGCACGACGCCCACAGCACTGTCACACGCTTTAAATCAAAGCACAATGACTTGACATTATACAAAGACTACATCGTTCGCTTTGGGGCCACTTCCTGTACGATTGACGTATTTATCGTGATTTGATTTGCGACGATTTTTACAGCAGAAAACGCAGAAAACACGTTACGTTCTTCTTTACCAATTAAATCAACGCCTGACTGACATGTGATGTGCATTCCTCTGAGAAAACTTAATTATTTTTTTTAGAAATGACTCATGATATATTGTCCCTAGAAGTGTGTTATCCAACTTTTGGTTTTGTTAAAGAAGGACAAGAAAATCGCAAATCATCCTTCTAGGATCGCAATAGATGAAAATCGCAATATTAATCGAATCGGCACCTATATATCATGAAAGAATCGGGACAAAATCATATTGTCCCAGCCTTAATTTCTCATTATATATATTTGAAAAAATCCTATATAGATGTTTTTTTGCTTCAGGGTCCAAAGCTGCCATCTAAAATCTTTACAGACATCCAAAAGGTGTAGTCACACAGCAATGAAACTACAGAGCCTGATATTAAGTGTCACAGTGAGATCACACAAAGGCCACACACTCACACACACACACACACACATACCACACACACACACACACACACACCACACACACACTGTAGTCAGCTGTAAAAACCAAGCTGGGATTGGATTAGTTGTAATACAATCTGATGTCTCCCCACACTGACCAAACTGTGAAATGCTATCTAGTCGAGGTACTGTCGAGAGGGACATATATACACACACACACACACACACACACACACACACACACACACACACACACACACACACACACACACACACACACCTTGCCTTGCCTTGCCAGCAGAATGATAAAAAAAGTGACACGTGAAAGAAATACCTATCTTCTATCTCATAAAACATCTTTCTCACACTCTCACGTGTTCCCATTCAAGGTTTCAGTGAATCCCAAGAGCTTCCATAATGTGCATGTGAATCCTATCATCAGCTTAGCAATAATACACAATGTGGCTCCATTCGCGCCCCTTAGACTACTACACTTTGTTTGGGATTCAGCATGGACAGAGCTCTCTCTCTCTCTCTCACACACACACACACACACACACACACACACACACACACACACACACACACACTTCAAGGAGCTTGATAACAGGCCTATGAATCACGCCAAATCCTATCATCTGCCGAACAAAGCCGGGTCTCAATTTGCAACCGCTCCATTCTGCAATGATTCTTTAAAAGATGCGGAGGGTTGGCTGCTCTCCATCAGCCCCGGCGGCGCTGACACGTCGCCTGCAGCTCATTCCCCACGGCCCTATTCAAGGCTTAATAGCAGATTTAAAAGGGATTCACAGCCACAGGTTCAGGGCGAGCCGTGGCCTTGAATATGGATTAATCTGAGTGTCTGTGCTGCATCCGGCACAACCCAATGCTCCGGACATAATGGGTGCCTGAGCGGCTAAATGAGAATGTGGGTCTCTGAATGTGCGTCTGATGTGTGTGTGTGACCTTGCTTTTAAAAGACTATAACTGCCCATCACTACATTATGGAACCCTGCTGCATCCACATCACTGCCACAATTAGGACTTAGCCCATTCATCTGCCTGGAACAAGAGGATGTAGCTTAATTTGAGTGCGCTAAATTGCTACAGCAAAGGTAGTGTAAGGTAGTCTGGTCCTACCAGACTCTGGTAAATTAGCCTGGTCCTCCCAGACTCTGGTCCATTGGCCTGGTCCTACCAGACTCTGGTCCATTGGCCTGGTCCTACCAGACTCTGGTCCTTTAGCCTGGTCCTACCAGACTCTGGTGAATTAGCCTGGTCCTCCCAGACTCTGGTCCATTGGCCTGGTCCTACCAGACTTTGGTCCAATGGCATGGTCCTACCAGACTCTGTTACATTAGCCTGGCCCTACCATACTCTGGTCCATTAGCCTGGTCCTTCCAGACTCTGGTAAATTAGCCTGGTCCTACCAGACTCTGGTCCTTTAGCCTGGTCCTACCAGACTCTGGTACATTAGCCTGGTCCTACCAGACTCTGGCCCTTTAGCCTGGCCCTACCAGACTCTGGTCCTACCAGACTCTGGTACATTAGCCTGGTCCTACCAGACTCTGGTCCTACCAGACTCTGGTCCATTCCATTATTCCAGAGACCAGCCTCTCTCCATTGACCAGTGTTGACTTCCTTGAAGGGGGGTCCTCTGTTGAAGTTTAAAACTATTGGATCTGCACGGAGCCACTCTGGATCGGTCGTAACCAATCCCTACGTTTGGTCTAGCGATGCTAGCTTAGCATCGTTAGCCTTAGCTAACTCCTTCACCACTAACGGAGCGAGCTGGAGGATCAAACTTTTCTCAAGCCCCGTGGGGCTGAGGAAAATGAAAATTGAGCAGAAGTATGTAAGAGGGCGGAGCCAGGCTAATGTAAGGTACACGACTGATGTTATTCTATCTTTTCTATGATCCATAGTCTGTGTGTGTGTGGTAAATAAGAAACATGTCACCCAGTGCAACAGTGTGGCTCACTGATGTGTATTTACAGCACAGAGGGAGAATATATATCATGCTTAGGATGCACACATAATACCCAGGTGTTGTTGAAACAATCCCACACACATGTCCTAAAAATAGTCTCTAGGAAATGCTCTGTTTCCTTCTATTTGAGTAACAAAGGTTTTAAGAGGCGGATCCATTTGGCATAGAGCACAGCAAAATATATATGTATGTGTATGCAAAGTAACCTATTTCTGATTTTACCTTCTTTGTCACAAAATCTCAAGCCAAGACAATCTAGCGTCAACCCAGTATCATTTGTCTCCATCTGTCCCCAGCTGTCAATCATCCTCGCTGCATTTGATTGACAGGAGCAAAATGAGACCAACATGAGCCCAACTAGAGGCCAACGCGTGTCGACAGCAGGTCAGCAACCTGTGAAAACGTAAACACTTCAGAAAAACAGCTACAGCTACAGCTAGAGCTACACACACACACACACACACACACACACACACACACACACACACACACACACACACACACACACACACACACACACACACACACACACACACACACAATGTAGAAACACACATTTGGTGAGTGTAAAATTGTCCCATGAGGTCATTTAAGTTGTTGCTTTGATGAAGCACGCACGCACGCACACGCACACACACGCACACACACACACACACACAGACACACAAACACACAGACACACAGACACACACACACACACACACACACAAATATGTCCGAAAAATCAGAAATCTCATTAGAAAGCCATCACAAATACACACAGACACACCTTCTGGATCTCCTGTTTGACTCTCTACTGTCCCAGTAAAAGGTCTCCCACGGTCCCATCCTGACTTTCTACAGTTCTTACAAAGTCTCTATTGTCCCAACAGGGCTTTTCCATCACTGCTTGGTCTTCTACTGCCCTTATAATCTGTTGCCTGCACGACTTTCTTCTGTCATCCCCAAGAAGGCTTTCTAGTGTCTTCAAATCCTACATCGCAGCCTCTAATGGCTCGACGCAGTCAAATAAAGGGCTTGTCTAGTCCATCATGGTCTTCTACTGTCTTTACAAGCTTTCTACAATCAGATCATACCGGGTAAAGCCAAAGGTAAGCAGTACTCTGAAAATGAAAGCAATCAGTTACATATATTGCACATGTTGGACCAGGGTGGGTGTGCTGATAAATAGGGTCGCAGTAGGTCATCCACATGAGCAATCATCTGTATGTGAGAATGAGAATCTTAGACTGAGTCCTATATTTCAGAGGAGAGACTTTCTACAGCTTAAGAAAATGACAGTTAGTAGGCTTTTTAGTGTCCCACTGTCCTTTTGTATTATTAAGTGTTAATAGCACTACACGTCTGCTTTTATTAATGTATCTGGATTTCAATACCGATGCCCCCAAGCAGACACTTGGAAAGCAATTATTGGCAAACACATTTTGTCTGATATATATATATATATATTATATATATAAGAGCAGTATTGAGGATAATACACAGCCCTGACATACCTTCATCTTGGGGATGGCTTTGTTTCATAAAGAATGGAAAGCACCAGCTGTGACGAACATTAAACAACAACAGAACAAAGCACAGAGGAGCGGGAACGGTAAAACACAACTGTCGGCACATGAAAAGGAAGTTTGGAGGAGCTGAGGAGATGAAAGGAGGCACAGAGGGACGGATATGAGGACAGCCACCACTGTCATATCTGACACAGATGTTAACAAGTCCCATTGCACAATGCACGGCCTCCTGTATCTACACACACACACACACACGCACATCACTTTGAATTTATGTACATAGGAAGAAAATGTATTCCCTCCTTGCTCTCTTTGTTCGGAGGATTCTGCTTTACGCACTGAAAGCTATAACTCACGCTGATCAGACGACGGCAGCGTAGATGGTGAGGGATTGAAAATACGGAAGCAGGAGATACAGGAGGGAACACTGCAGACTTTAAATAGGTCGCTACTATTTTCTGTGTGTGGTGTGTGTGTGTGTGTGTGTGTGTGTGTGTGACACTGCAGTACAGTAGTGCTGATTTCCCCAGGGCTGGCTCAATATGCCTCTTTTATTGTTATCGCCTATTAAAGCCCTATGATAGAGGGGCTAAGCTCGAGGTGGCATCTGCCCACCACACACACACACACACACACACACGCACATGCGTACACAAACACATGGATCCTCGTGCCCCCAGGTGCATTCTGGGGCCAAGTTAACCCAGCAGGCCATTTGGTGTGGAACAAATGACATTCTCTAAAAAAGGTCAAAGCAATTTTTGTTTCATTGTTTCCTGTGCTGGCCCACAGCTGTGGCACGGAGAGTTCACGCAGCTTTTCATTGTATGTGCTGCAAAGGTGAACTCATGGTACAGTGGATGTAGTGTGCAGGACAGGTACACAGAATCAGGAGGACTAGATTAAGACCCTTTAAACTGAGGTCATTTCAGTGGTCCACTGATGACAGACGATGGATGCACAGACAGATGATAACATGTAATTACCTTAGATGTTGGACATGCCTGTTGGAAGGCTCCATTATGTGCGTAACAATAGGCTCGTTCGAGATGAGCCAGGTCTGCGCAGAATCGATCACCGGCGATCGGCGCCGGTTAGATTTGTGTCCGACTTGATCCCGACTTGCTCTGACGTCATGCACACGTGGGCAACGGAAATCTCACGAGAGCTAGGCGGCCGCGGTTCTGAGACGCAGGCGGCGCAGTTGCTTTTCACCGACTGCAAGAGCCAGGCGGACCCAGAGCATGCTGGGAAACGCCGGCTTCTCAGCTGATTTAACACCTGATTGGTTTACAACATGATGACGTTTTATATAAACTTTTTACTGTTTTTGAATCGGAAGGATTTTAATTGCTATTTGTCTGATTTAAAGACTTATTCTGTACATAACACATGTTGTGTGACTGATAGTTAAGTTTAGAAGTCAAAGAGATAAATCCGTTCAGATCACGGATCATCTCCAGTGCTGTTGTTCATTAAAATCAGCAACAGATCGCATGTAGAGCACTTTGCCAGCTACTCTGTCATAATTAAAACAACTGGAGACTGTGTACAAGCGGATGTGTGGGTCTGATTATATTTTATTAAATCGGAATCGCACCACAGTGTTTTCATCACTTCCTGTCCAGCCTGAAGGCGACTGGAATCGGCTGGAAACTGTCCGACTTTACCGCAGCTTTTTGTCACCGCCCCCCCCCGCTGCTGCCGCCTGCTCTCGTCCACTTTACAGGCGAGGCGCAGTTCATCTCGAACGAGCCTAGTGGTTGCTATTTGTCAGAATGTTCTCATTCCCATTCACGACCCTTAGCGTCTGATACCGATGCACAAGGCACCCTTAGGTGTCCCTATGAGGCGCAGCGGGTTTTCAACTTACTCCAATGTAAACCCCTCCAAGGGGATATTAGAAACTCAGAGCTCCAGAAGTCGGGTATGTGTATTACAAAGAGCGACAAAGTCCTCAGAGGGAGGAGGTCTGATGGATGGCTCAAACAAAAACACGACTTTCACCCAGGATGCCGCTGATTTTTGTCGCATTTGAAGAAAGTTTGCCACTTATTTACGTTGATGTTAACCCTCATGTTGTCCTCGGGTCAAATTGACCCGTTTTCCTATATCAATGTTCTTTATAACTACCCAAAATAACATGACTGATTCCACACAACGCTCTTTGGGGTGATTTTTAATGGGCAATTTTGGGGTGTCTTATTCAATTTTATAGCATTGTAAAAACAAATTGAAGTGGTTGTTGAAATAGTATTGAGTAAAAGTTGACATATTCCAGTCTGTGATTCTCCATCAACATCCATTCCTTTAATTTTAGTCTCAATAATTCCTAATTTCTGCTTTTCTAACTCAAACATGAGGTATAATTTCCTTAAAAATGAGGTTTAATGACCATAAATTCCAAAAATAACTGTAAAACCAAAGTTAATAAGTTAGTGTTACGTAGTTGAAAACATGAAAAAAAGCGTTAAAAAGGGACAAAAACGTACGAAAAAGTTAAAACATTGATAAAAAGCAGCAACAAAATTGTTGACGGGAAGAAAACACGAGGGTGGAGTTACGTAAAAACACACTTCTTTAAACCAAACTGCAATCTTCCCTACACCTAACCAAGAAGTTTGGTTTAACTTAACAATGTTAACCTTGTGTTTGAAACTGCGGTACGCGGAGTGTCATAGTTTGATGCGTTTGAGGCTACCCACTGCGTTAAAAAGTGACGCGTTGTTAGGGTGATGGCGAGCTAACAGAAAGCATTGATGGGACGCTGGAAAAAACACGATGCGGTTGGGAAAAGATTTAGATTTAGGGATCCAAAGCCTTGTTGGGCAGTTGGGCGTCTTGAGAGGTAGGGTACTGTCTAAAGCAGGGGTCTTCAACAGGGGGTCTGCATGGTACTGAGGTACTGCATGGGGGTCGCAAAAGTTTTGGTTGATTAGACTTTTTTTTATATTCCCCCCCCCCTTGCAATTTTTTCCACTAATTGAAATGTCTTTAAATCCACATTAACATGAATTCAACACACTGTAGTAAACAGATACATGGAGGCAGAAGATGTCTTTCAGTCATCAATGCACACATTCAGCGACACACAGGAGCTCTTTCTGGGCACCGTTTCATTCCCACTACATGTATGTTTAAAATTTAAACACGAATCTGTCAGTTATGTTAATAGTTCAGTATTGTATGCAATATAACAGGTATGTTTATGCATGCCAGTGGCACTAACAAGCATCACTTATTTTCCTTTTCACATTTATGTTTTAAAAATGTCCATTTGAATAGCTTTTATGCATGATTACATGCAATTGACAGACATTGTTGATCTTGGCAGGTATCAGTTTATTGTGTTATGTTATGTTTATAAATGGCAGTGGCATGGCCACCCTACTCACTGGGCCTCGCACACGTTTAAAATAAAAACATGAATATATGAACCTGTGTATTATTTGAGTATCTTAGTATTGAATGCACAATAACAAGGTACATTTACACATGGCACTATAGGACCAGTTTGATATAACACAATGTTATACAATATACATCTCGCCATCAGTTTGGGGGTCCTTGGCCTGGAAAACGTTGAAGACCCCTGGTCTAAAGGACACAAAGGGACCTTAGAAAGCCAACATGGGACAGCAGGAAGTCCCACAAAGAGAGAGGCCAGCTTTGTGAGGACAGTAGAAAGCTTCAATAGACGACAGAAAGCGATTATGAGACTAGAAATCCATGATGAAGTTGGGAAATGATTTTTGAGGACGGCAGTGAGTCACAATGGAAAAGTAGAAAGCCTTATAGTGTTGTATGGACAGCACAAACACACAAAGGGACCCTATAAAACCGAGACAATGGAAAAGCCCAAGGACAGTACGGAGTCACATTGGCAATAAAGTAAGAGAGGACAATAAAAAGTGAGGACAGCAGACTAAAAAGTATTTTAAGGACACGAGGAATTGATGATTTGTCTGTAGGAAACTTCGTGAGAATAGCCGAAGGACATGCAGCCACATTGTGACGGTTGAATGCCTTGTAAGTACCGTAGATAGCCTTGTTAGGACAATAGAAAGGTCCAACACGACAACACCTTGTGAAGACAGACAAAGGCAACAATGGGACAGTGGAAAGTTACATAAGCACAGCAAGGACTCGTGTGGGCACAGCAGAAAACCTCATAAGGGCAGTAGAGAACATAACAAGGCGGGAAGGGCGAAATACGCTCTGGGGACGTCATGTTAGGACAAAAGACAGCCAGGTGTTGATGTTTCCTTGTTATATTTTCTTCTTAACATCATGTTGTCCTATATCAATGTTCTTTTTAATTCCCCCAAATAACACGAGGAGTAGAAAAGTAGTTAAAAAAATCAATTAAAACCAATTTGATGCATAATAATCTGGGGTGTCAATTGATTAAAATGTGTTTAATTGTTATTAATGACATGGTTGTCCATGGATAATTTGCAATCAATTGCACATTATTTACGTTATCTGTAATCTGCTTAATGTACTTGGTAAAACCTTTTTCTTTTTCTATTTTATCCATATATATAAATGTGTATTATATATATGTTCTTTTTTTTTTTACTGTGTGAAAATATTTAATACACAAATCTAATTTTCATCTTTCAAGTCCTTCACAATAAGACACAGCAAGACATGCAAAACACATTAAATAAGATAAAACTAAAGGAATAAAAACACAAAAAACAAACCCAACAAAGAGATCAAACAATATAATAAATGACACCGTTGTCATAGTCCCTAACAATAACGTACAACTTCATAAAGTGAAATTCTCTATGTGATTGCCATATCTTCAAATGGTTTCCTAGCTGCCATCAAAGCAAGATCTATGTACTGTACATATTTTCATATTTATTCCACTTGTCAGACATATTAATTCCCAAAAGACATTCATGAGGTGAATGGGGAACAGATCCGTGGAAACACTGAGATATGAACGGTGTTCACATGACCAAAGCATACGGAAAACAAGTAGCAGCAGAGGAATGATATCTCACTGGTTATTTGTTTTTTTAATTTCTCTGTATTTTAATGAACAGAACGTTACTGCTGCATCACTTCCTGATTACCCCAATGACAGATCAGGGTGTCAAAAAAGTTAAAAGGAATATGCGTTACATTGGCAATATAGCGTTACTTTTGACAGCCTGAGAGCAAATAAAAAAAATTTAAAAAAAACTTGCAACTTCAATGGGAAAATTACATAGACAATGATTTTGCTTCAATAATTGTTCATTCATTAAGAGATTTTTTCATCGTAAGTAAATCCTTCAATGTGCCTCTGAAATATGTGTATATCCTAAAATAAGTCCTCGAGTGTTGGAGACCGCTAAAAATGTTGTGACTGTGCATGTCTCCACCGTGAGCAAGGTCGGAGCCACGAAGCCTTCTCCAGACGAGATAAATCTCTGATTTCTCAGACGGAATGACGGCTACAGTCATTCTTGACGCACCAGAGACCGATGCACGGGCATATGAGGAGGTGTATTACTGATTGTATTCACCAGAACTGTTGCCACTATGTAACTCTGTACATTGTGAAAGCTGTTCTCGTCATTTGATCGTTCTCTGCAGAAATCAATTAAACCCTTCCACCGAATACCTAAACCTTTAATCCAGTTTGCAGCCTGTCTTTATTCTGTTTCAAACAAGGTCTCTTCTCTTCTTCTCTGCTCAAATGCCTCCCTCGCTGAACAGAAACTTCCACGACACAACAAATGCGAAATTCTCTCGTGTCTACAAGCCTCCGCAGTCAGCTGTGCTTCCCCATGAATGGAGATGGGATGTCAGTCATGGTGACAGGGGCCTGAGAACTTGGTTCGACTCAATGCATTTTTAATGTAGACGTTTCTGCGTTGAATCTATGCATGAAGGATCAGATTAATGGAAAAGATTGGGTGAGGGAACCATAATTGCTGCTTATGTGAACGGACAAAAGACTGAAAGTGATTTGATGTGTGCAATGTCATTTAAAGGATGTCGGGGGGGGAACTAGACGAGCAGCTCGACTCGCGCTGAGCAAAGGCAATTAGGAGGGAGGAAATGAGAGGGTGATTAGACAAAGAGGGGATGAGATTAGCTTTGGCTGCTGCTGTGAGGAGATAAAACAAAGAGTGGCCGAATGGGTAATGAATACCTCAGAGTGTATGCACGTCGTTATATGGACACATTTACATTAAACTCGGTTTGTGCCATACGTTTTGGGAAGAGAAATCCCAAAGACCCATTTTATAAAACGTGATGAGTTATCAGGATCAGAATCAGCTTTATTCGCCAGGTTTGAGGACACATACGAGGAATTTTTCTTTGGAGCATCGTTGCTCACACTGTGCTTACACATACAAAACCACCAAAACAACAATATACACACTAATATATACACAATATGTACATAATCTAAACAGAAACAATATAGAGGCATGAGTGAACAAAGAGTTCAATCAAAATTATTTAAATGTGGAGCATAGTGCGAAGGATACTGGGATAAATAGTATCATGTTATTATATTACAATATGAACAGTTGGAACATTATGGACAGTCCTGAAATAGGAAATGAGAATGATGAATAAATAACAAATAATAAGTGAGATATGAGAATGGGAATGATGAGTCAATAGTAAAGTGGAATAATAAGTGGAACCGGTGAACAGGTGCTGTAGAGACCGTGTTACTGGTGTTATGACTTCACTAAACACCAGAGGAAATGGGTTTTGTATCAACAGGACACAAGAAAAGATTCAGGGAGCCGTTAGTCTCGCTTTGTCAGTTTGAGGTCGAAAGTCTTCTGATCGGTCAGTTTTATTGTTTGCGTAGAATACGCAGCGACAACACATCTGACTCAACTTGACAAAAAGATTCATCAGTAGAGGTTTTAAACAAGACCGGGTTCATTCGTTTTGATTAGACAACACAAGAGGAGTGTCTTCGATCAAAAAAAGCGCCCCAAAAAATCCAAATAAGTCCCCTTTATGTTGCGTAAAATATTGCCCACTTGGGTCAGAATTCAGAAAATCTGTCTACAAACATTGGAAAATTATTGATTCTAATGAGAGTTTTCCAGAAAAACCCAAGCTTGTTTTTATCCTTCATGTTGTCCTCGGGTCAAATTGACCATGTTGTCCTATATCAATGTTCTTTATAATTCCCCAAAATAACATGATTGATTCCACACAATGCACTTTGCCAAGTACAAATCTCTACTTTCATTAATTTTGGGTCTTATTCAATTTTATAGCATTTAAAAAACAAATGGAAGTGTTTTTGAAATAGTATTGAGTAAAAGTTGACATATTCCAGTCTGTGATTATCATCAACATCCATTCCTTTAATTTTAGTCTCAATAATTCATAATTTCTGCTTTTTTAACTCAAACATTAGGTATAATTTCCTACAAATGAGGTTTATTGACCATAAATTCCAAAACTAACTAAAATAAAGTTAATAAGTTAGTGTTACGTAGTGGTGAAAAAGTAAAAGAAAAGTGTCAAAAGTGTTGAAAAATGGGACACAAACGTAAGAAAAAGTTAAAAACATCAATAAAAAAGCTTCTACAAAAGTGGTGATTTTCAATTTTGACGGGAAGACAACACGAGGGTTAAGAGTGTCCCTAACTGAAGACACCTGCTACGTCCTGTCTTAGTCTGCCAGATGGGAACTATACCGTCCGCGTCCAGTGTTCGTACACACATGACTGCAAAAGCTTTAATCATCCACACAGTGGCGAGAAAATATCCATTCGCACATGTAGCATGACATGTAGCATGACATGTAGCATGACATGTTATTTATCTAATTCTCTGCCCATGTAGCTTAGCATATGTGGACGAAACAACGGGAGCGCTGCAGACCAGAATCAGGGAGACCAGAAGGACAGAAGTAGAAAAGGGGACGAGTGCAGTCTCATTAGAAACTAGACTGGCATAATGTCAGCGCCCTTAGATATACCGGGGGTTGGGGGGGGGAAGCGGGTCAACACACCACCTAGAGTCCGATTTTGAAACACTTGGGGGGTGGCGGTGTGATTGAGGTTTGCTTTTTGTCCTTGTAACTAAGTCTTGATATTGACATACGTGTAACTACAATTTGTGCATTCTTGTTGCTGCTTATTGTTATTGATGCTGTTGTTATGTTATTGCATGGATAAGAAAACGGAAAAAAATGATGTTGCTTGCATGAACAGATATGGTCTGTACCCAAGGCTGATCTACAATAAAGACACTGTCAAAAAAAACCAAAAAAAACGCACCACCTAGAGGGGGGGGAACCTTTTGGATTCGTTGTTTAAATACAATGTCTCTCCATGGTGAGGAGTTTGATTTAAAACCATTCATATAAAAAAGGTTTAGGTTTATTAGTATAATGCAGCGGGTTTTATGAAGGTGTGGGGTAATGTTCTTGTATATATGGAGCTGTTTTTTGACTTTTTTCCTTTCCTTTTCGGTGGATAGCAGTGTTACGCACTCATTTGGGGATATTGTATTTTTTAAAAGCCCTCTTTTGAGATGAATACGCTTCTTAAAAACGAGCGTTATCTTAATTGAGTCATGATCGGAGCCATTAGGTTGTTGTTGTTTTTTAGACCTCATCAAACTAATTTAATTCTCAGGGTGGGTCACCTGATCGTGAGACCCACACTGGAGCGGTAATTGGGCCTTAAAAGGTAAACATACAGTAGAAATCCCTTCATCAGATGGGTCCATCATTAGCCTTTGTATTAAATATGGGAGTTTAACCCTCATGTTGTCTTTCGGGTCAAATTTAACCCGTTTTAAAAGTTTGTTTTTTTTTATATCAGAAATAAAGGAAGTTGAAATAAAGGGGAAAAATGTAGGAAAAAGCGTCAAAATAGGAGAAACAAAAAAACAAAAATCCAAAAAAAATACTAAAATTTCACAATTTTTTTTTTTAAAGCAACAAAAATGTTGATAAGGGGAAAAAATGAAGAAAACACACAACACAAGGGTTAAATCATCATGTATTTGGATGCCTACAAACTGTGAAGGAGGGAAAAATGTACTTATTGATAATCAGAGACTAGAATATGTGAACTTTCACTCAATACTATTTGGAAACCACTTCAATGTTTTTCTCCAAATGCTATAAAATTGAATAAGATTTGTGAAAAAATGAATGAAAATAGAGATTTGTACTTGTGTGGAATCAATGTTATTTTGGGTCATTAGAAAGAACATTGCATTAGGAAAATCGGGTCAACATGAGGGTTAAATCATTGTTGCAGACATTACATCTTTTTCACTTTGGGATTACAACACCGCCAATGCACAGACACTCATATCCAGGGTAAAAGTCTTGTTTTATGAGCCCCCCCCCCCCATCTCCTCCCGATGCAGCCCACTGCGTTCTTACAGCAGCAGTCAAATGTAAAGTGTTACCAATTAATTTGGCAAATTGTGACAAATATCGCCACCATAATCCAAATTAATACACACCAACATAGGAAAAGTTACATTACATTTCTAACTGGCTAGCTCCAGAATGTGTTACAGAGTTTAAAATGTGTGAACATGTACTCTAAGTGCACTGCTTGTCAACCCCCCCCCCATGTGGCACCAACCGGTGATTATTGCCAACAAATGGAGCTGCTGGATATTTTATGATGCTCTACAGTATATTTTCCATTTATTAAGTCCCAGCACTGAGAGGGGGGCTCCATTAAATGTTACAGGCTCCAGTTCTCTCGTGTGCATGAGCCAAAGAGAGACGGGCTGGAGGACGGGGCTGCAGTCCAGAGACCAGAATCAAAGAGAGACGGGCTGGAGGACGGGGCTCCGGTCCAGAGAACAGAATCAAAGAGAGACGGGCTGGAGGACGGGGCTCCGGTCCAGAGACCAGATTTAAAGAGAGACGGGCTGGAGGACGGGGCTCCGGTCCAGAGACCAGAATCAAAGAGAGACGGGCTGGAGGACGGGGCTCCGGTCCAGAGACCAGATTTAAAGAGAGACGGGCTGGAGGACGTGGCTCCAGTCCAGAGACCAGAATCAAGCTGATCACACACCACCATTAATTTTGGGGCGTCTTTTTCAATTTAATATTTATTTGAAAAACTAATTGTAGTGGTTTTGAAATAGTACTGAGTAAAAGTTGACATATTCTCAATGTAATGCAGAATGGAGAGGGGGGGGCAGGCCTCATCCAATTAATAGTAATCATTATTCTTGCGGTCATTTAAAAAGAATTTGTTGCATGTACTTTGCTGTTGGTCCTTAGAAAGCAAGTCTTCAGGCACCAGTGTTCAGCAGCACTTTTCATGAGATGGTGTCACCCTGGATCACAGCCAGAACCGCTCCACGGCCGAGGTCGAGCTGCGATCTGGGGATGTTGGGCTGTAAATGAGGCGTGATGTGCTCAGGGATCTGGCTGCCGTCTGGGTCCTGCTTGTGAGAAAGTGAGAAAACAGAAGCCAGAGAACAACTGACAGCCAGCTGAAGAAGGTCTGCAGCCCCGCGGAGATCAGCCGGGCAGCTGCCGAGTGACCTCTGATGTGCCATGAGCTCCAAACAAAACTTAAAGTCAAACGCAATAACGGCGTTCGTTAAATTACACTTAATGGGGGTAATAAAATGATTCGTTCAGTGCAGGTAGGTGGAGCCAAGCATAACACGCCGTAAAGTTTCTTCTCTTATGTGATCAAGTCTCTGTGGGACATTTGCACGGAAACAGGGATTTTGTGTGCCTTGGAATCTTTCCTGTGCAACCAAAGTGGGCCTCAGACCAGCAAAAACACCCCAGGCTCCTCCTGTAAGGAGCCCAGACACCCTGAGGGGCCAAAAAGGGAACCCTGACCCTCCATTGTAAATTGGATATTTCTTACCAAATTGCAGAAATTGAAAAATACTTGAAACCCTGGACTTATGTGTCCATGTACTGTATTTATTACTCTATGCAGCATATCGACCGATGCTGCATAAAAGCACAAAGAGACACTTATGACGGAGGTTGAGGTGGATGCATGGGTCCTTAAACACAGCGGCTTTGAAGTGGGGGAATGCAGATTGTGTCCCTAAAGAAGTTAAGTAGAAAAAACAAGACTTTTACCCTAGGATATAAGTGTTTGTGTCCCGGGAGTACTACTTAAAGTGCCCATATAATGAAAAGAAAATCCCTTTTTCTGGGATTTGGGGTGTTATTTTGTGTCTCTGGTGCTTCCACACATATACAAACTTGTTGTTTTGAGTGAGATCTGGTTTCTAAATGTCCTCTGTCTTCAGTCAACGGGTGAGCAGTTCAACATCTGCACGGCTTTCTACGTCACTAGCCACAAGGTGGCTAACTGTAGCATGCTAGCACTAGCATGCTAGCTTGTTTACAATGTCAAAACACTGCTACAACACCCACTAGTGGACCATAATCTCCAAAAGAACTACTTCCTGTCCCTGTTCTACTTCCTGTCCCTGTTCTGCAGGTATTCCACAAGTGTCCCTGGTCTAGAAGAAGTCCCCCAGCTGATCCTGCCTTGGACTGACCAAAGCTGGAGAAAGAGTTATCAGCTGATGGGATCTTACCGAGCTACTGAGCATGTGCAGCTCCCAACAAAGATAGGATAGAAGTGAGATGTCTCACTCTGGAGCTAAAACAGAGACCTAAACACACAGGGTGGAAACAGGACCTGCAGCAATGTGCAGTACTACAAGAATATGGTGTTTTTAGAAAATGAAACCATGGAAACCTATTCTGGTACAAATAAAATTAAGAACCTGAAATTGAGAATAATTTGGGCGCTTTAAAACCAGTTAATTCACATTTAAACGTACCTTATTGACCATTTCTGTGATCTCTGGAAACCACATCAAACTCCCTGGGGGTAAATTAAGGATTCATTTGTGATGACCCTCTTAATCCCTCAACATATTAAACCGGTAATTAAAGCCATGTAGCATATCTCTTCAAATCTACTTAATTAGGTAATTAATTGCTGTCAGATAAAGGTATTTTTTTGAGGTTAGGTTTTCACCTTTTACAATTAATAGGGAAATTAAGCCATATCCAGCTGTCTTGTTTTCGTTGTGATACTATTATGAACCTGAAAATGAGCCTAATATGGCCGCTTTAAGGGGACTGTTGTTTCAACCCAAATCCCAACCTTTTTTACATCTTAACTAGCTGTTTTGGTTCCTAAACCTAACTGCCTCATAAACAGTTGGCTTAACTTAACAGAAACAACGGCTACAACGACCGGGACCTCTCGCTGCTCCTCACCCGGCTCACAGTAACCTTTTCTCCGCCAAATTTAACTGTAAAGACCGCTTAACCTAACTGTCATTTGACCGGCATAATGTCTTAGGATATTATACGAAATGTTGAGCACGACAGCGTTTTTCTTAGGTTTATGAAACACTTAGGCGGGGGGGTTATTGGGTCCATTCTCAAAAAAATGTTGTTCTTTTAACCCTCATGTTGTCGTCCCTTCTGGACCCTCTCGTGTCCCTCGGGTCACACTGACCCGGGACTTATTTGGGGTTTTAAAAACAATGCTGAAATCAAGTTTTACTTCATAATCTATTAACAAATATTGTCTTTATCTCAATTTCAAACAGCTGAGATAACATCTATGTTTAGGGAATGCATCAGTCTCTACTAGCACACTATTAAACATGGAAGTGGGATTAGTTTTTTGTCATAAGGTTATAATTCATGTTAAAAATCCACCATGGAAAAAACATAAGTGTCATATCCAGAATAATGTTCTGAATTGAGTCAGGAAGACGTGTTAATCACAGGAAATAAAGTAAGGCCGTTGATTATCAGGTGGAAAAAATTTAACTTGGACCATTTTTCTTCTTGTAAAAATTTGAAATGGGTCAATTTGACCTGAATATGATACAAGAGTTAAAGAAATATTCCATTTCACATCATTTTGGACCATTATCAGGAAAATATCTGTGTCTGAAACTTTGGAAACACTACAGCAGATCCTGGAGAAAACTACATTCATCATTAGATCTGAAAAAAGTAATAATTACACATGTTTTTGTCCAAAACCAGAATGTGTTTTGTTGAAAGCAATGATTTATAAAGAGCTTTACAAATCCCCTAAGCATGTTGAGTTTTCATTTTTTCCCCTTCCCTCCTCCCATGTGCCAGTATCTATGGTGCTGAATAATAAAATAAGGGCGGAGAGCTGTACACGTCTCCCAGCATTAGCTGGACTCGGTGTCACAGTGAGCAGACGCTGCCCGGAGCCCGTTGAGCACGCGCTCGGTGAACGCCCTGCTCCGACCACGGCCCGGCTGTGGCGTGACTGCCGTCGGGAGGTGGGGGGGGTCAGGAGTGGAGCAGCTGTGGCTGCACTTTAATGAGAGTGAGTCAGAGCTGCAGGAGGACGGAGGACGGAGGACGGAGGACAGAGGACGGAGGTCGGAGGACGGGCGACCCCGCCACTCTGCAGCCATTAGCACAGCTGTGGGGATCGGGACGAGTCCCCAGATCCACATCGTAAGGAGCATTCAACGTGGTTTAAAGCAGAACTTTGCTCTGGTCTTTCATGGAGTTTAAGTGAAGATGCAGAAACGGGTCATGAGATGGAAAAGTTTGGTGTGCACGACTAAACGTATGTAGCGTTAAAACTATCATTGCAGAATGTCGTGTTGTCTTCCCTTTAAAGTTGAATCTGAACACTTTTTCTTACATTTTTCTCCCTTTTTTCAACACTTTTGACACTTTTTACCCCAATGTTTGTCACTTTTTTTGACGTTTTCAACACTACGTAACACTAACTTATTAACTTTAGTTTTACAGTTATTTGATGGTGACGAGTCCCCAGATCCACATCGTAACGAGCATTCAACGTGGTTTAAAGCAGCTCAAAGAGCACGTGGTTCCGGCCTTTCCTTTAATACGCCGTAGTGAAGATGAAGAAATGGGTCATGAGATGGAAAAGTTTGGTGTGCATGACTAAACGTATGTGGCGTCACAACAATCACTGTAGAAATGCAGTATATTGCTTGTGCTGTCTTCCCTTTGAAATCCAAAACACTTTTGTTGACGCTTTCTATTCATGTTTTCAACTTTTTCTTACATTTTTGGCCCTTTTTTCAACACTTTTGAAACTTTTTTCCCAATGTTTGTCACTTTTTTTGACGCTTTCAACACAACATAACCCTATTAACCCTTATTAACTTTAGTTTACAGTTACTTTTGGAATTTATGGTCCATAAACCTCATTTATAGGAAATTATACCTAATGTTTGAGTTAGAAAAGCAGAAATTAAGAAATATTGAGACTGAAATTAAAGGAATGGATGCTGATGGATAATCACAGACTGGAATATGTCAACTTTTACTCAATACTATTTCAAAAACACTTCAATTTGTTTTACAAATGCTATAAAATTGAACAAGACGCCCCAAAAATTAATGAAAGTAGAGATTTGTACTTGGCAAAGAGCGTTGGAATCAATCATGTTATTTTGGGGAATTATAAAGAACATTGATATAGGACAACATGAGGGTTTTTAGCAGTGGCATTTTAAAGTAAAACACATTGTTGTTGTTGGAAACACAAAGAGTGAAAACAATCTTTTAGAACTATTTTCAACAAATTAAACTCGAGAAGACAGCCAACCAATCAGAGCAGACTGGGCTTAAAGAGACAGGGTCTAAAAACGGAGCATTCACACAGACATCATGAGAAAAACAAAGTGTTTTTTAAACATTAAAGCACATGTTCAAATAGAGATCCAAACCTAAATATGAATCTGAAAATGAGCATAAGATGGGACCTTTAAATGACTTAGGATTTCACGAGATGGAATAAATAAACAATGTACATTTAATTTTGTATTCATATGAATAAAGACTGCAGCATTAACATTTCAACATCATCATGTTTAATGGATTTCTTTTATCGGTTGTTCGTAAAAGGTTGGACTTGAGGAGCATGAGCATGAACAGTGCCATTAATTTGGTTATTTTCACAAACCATATTATTGATCTAATGAAAGCTGACTGTAATGGGAGGAAATCGTATTTTGATTTGTGTTGAACTTGCAGAACAGCTGGCGTGTCTCTCCCTCCGTCATGTTTTAGCCTAATCCATCGATTCCATTCATCTGCTCCCTCTAAAACCATGCGGGAGAAAAGTCCTCCAAATGTAATAAGTCATGTACAACTAACCTTCCCCCCCACCCCCCCCCCCCCCCCCCCCCCGACGGCCGCAGTTCTCAGAAATTGTTCAATTCTTCGTGATACAAGCTGTGTAGATGAGTCAGAACTCAGAACTAGGCAGCAGCAGCAAAACATCCGTCATGATAAACTGGGTTTCAAAAGTCAATTGATAACTTTACATATGCAAATTACACATTACATTCATGTATTGTAACCGGAGTAATAACACATGCTCACTGCTGCAGCTGCAGAGCACATCTGTTTATTTCAGCTGTGACATTTACATTAATATTGAATGTTGGGGTTCAGTCGGTCCTTTTCCCTGATTTAATAACCGTGCTGCTCTGAGCCTCCGAGGTCCCTTTAAGATGTCCGCTGCAGTGAGTGGTTGCTATAGAAATCTGATAGATGGTACACTAAGTATTGCATTTTGATGGCATGGAAATTAACTCTTTGAGTGATCTGGGCTCAGTAAAGATTACATCACACACGTCACAATGTGTGGTCCATATCATTATTATTTTTAACATCCAAATCATCGATTTTGCATGCAGTTTGTAACGGGCCATGTTTCCGTTTGTTGTTAAGCGTCAACTTGGCCTTAACTGGTTCTTCTTTGTTAAAAATGACAAAGGTTACGTTAAATAGAAAGGAAAATTAAGAACGGCTAATAACTGTTAAAAGCTTAAAAAATGTATCCCCCCCCCCCCCCAAACAGAAACGCACACCATATGTTTGAGTGGTGCTGTAATCCCAATTAAGCAGTCTCAGCAACTCCCCAGCCTCCGTGCTCAGAGACGTGCACACACACACACATACACACACACACACACACCACACACACACACACACACACACACACACACCACACACACCCAAAGGACACATCAATATTAGATTGACCTCAACCGCGTACAGACATGAAAAAACCCAAAGTTTTCTACACACACACACACGCACACACACGCACACGCCACACACACGCACACGCACACGCACACAACACACACACACACACACACACACACACACACACACACACACACACACACACACACACACACACCAGCCAAATTAGAAACATGGAGCCCTGAGGTGATAGAATTGAGTGGCACTAACTCTGACACCATTACTATAACAGTTATCAATATCATCTCCTTGGGCAAATACTGTGTGTGTGTGTGTGTGTGTGTGTGTGTGTGTGTGTGTGTGTGTGTGTGTGTGTGTGTGTGTGTGATGAGGTCAGGATCACGTCAATCAAGCCTCTAACGACCCAGTAGGGTAATTAAGACTCTAACGGCTAACTGCCCTGCAGGAACACACTAACCCACACACACACACACCCACACACACACCCACACACACATACAGTTAAATTCTGCATTACACTGAGATGTGACTCTGCTGAGACTGGCCTGAAACAAAAATGAGATGGTTGTGAGACATGTAGGCTAAGTGATAATCCAAAGCTAAGTGCTTTATTTTAAAATAAATAACCAGGTGCATGAAGGTAAACTAATTTGCACAAAGTGCATTTATTCAATGACTATACTTTTTGGTAAAACACACGTAGGCTTATTTGCTTTCAGTCTGGGTGTGAAGAGAAGATCAATCTCATGTGTTAGGGTGAATTTGATAAGGAGCTGGAGTGTTAGCCTGGCTAATCTGATATGATGTGAATATAAGAATGCCCGGACTATTGTCCCACCCTGAATCTTGTTTGTTTGTTTGCTAACATGTACATATACAGAAATGTAATACAAACAATGTTGTACTGGCATCATAGTACAGCTACAAGAAGAAGAAAACTAAGTTTAAATGAAATTTAGAGAAAATATAACTGTTTGTTTTTCCCTTCCTGTGAAACGACTGAAACGATAACGCTGAACAAACTGGTTGGAACCGCGGTGCCACTGCAAAATAGTCTTGTTTTAGTCGTGCAACAGAAAACTCTGATTGGACAGATAGTCTAGCTAGCTGTCTGGATTTACCCTGCAGAGATCTGAGGACCAGGTAACCATAGTCCTCAGATTGGACAGAAAGTCTAGCTAGCTGTCTGGATTTACCCTGCAGAGACCTGAGGACCAGGTAACCATAGTCCTCAGAAATCCACCAGAGGATAGAACGGCAACACAAAGAAAGCGGAAGGTAACGGTAAAATGTTTTGGTTTGATTGAATTGAGATATCTTTAAACTTGAACAACACTAAATTCATGATATTTGGAAATTGTACTTTAAATACAGATGTTAAAAAGTAATTGACAATGAAGTAATTAAAGTAAATTTCTGGGTGTTGTACTTGACAACAAACTGTGCTGGAAGCCCCACGTTAAATATCTGCGCATGAAGATGAACAGGAGTATTGGTATATTGAGAAATTATTATATGACCAACACAGAAAAGAATAGACAGACACATAGACATGGAATTGTAATGTAAAGGTATTGTTGTATTGTATATTGTTGTAAGTTGTTGTAAGACCTGAGATATTGTATGCTGCATTTGCATATCTATTTGTTTTGTAATAATATGATATTGTAAAGTAGGGGCAGGACCAAATAACCTATTCGCTTCCGCCTGCTCCTTCTCGAACTAATCCTTTATTATTTCGGTATTCTTCTTTCGTTATTAACATTGTTGATTGCTCGAGATAAGTAATACGAGGAAATGAAATGAATGAACTTCCCGGAGCAATCCCAGAAGTCAAATGTCGTGGATGTGGACTACATTTTACAATAACAGAGACCAAGCAACCAAATCTGCCCCCCCACACAGCCGGAGACATATCGTCTCTCACACATCACTGTTTGCTGTGTCCTCGGGTCGGGGGGGTCTCCCTCTCCATTCGGCGTTGGATGCACGGGCGTCTTTTTATTTATGAGACAGTATTAGGACTTCTTCCTCCTTATCTGAACACTTCCATCCTCCCGAGGTCTGCAGGGACACATCACCTGTGCTCACAGGATCTGGTTTTACTGACAGTCCCTAAAGCCCGCACTGACTTTGGCAAAAAGGCTTTTAATATTATGTGTAAATCTATCTATCTATCTATCTATCTATCTATCTATCTATCTATCTATCTATCTATCAATTTTGCAGTCCCATGTGCATGGAATCTGCTTCAGATTGAACTCCAGTTGAAGGAGTTGGTCTCATTTTATTCTTTTAAAGGCTTTGTAAAGGACCTTGCAGAAAGACGGTCTGTATGTCACTGTTTTTAAAGTGATTTAGGAGCCAGGTTTTTTAAGATGACGTTGAAAATGGGTGAAAGTGTGTCTACGCATTTACCTGGAAGTGTCTATTTGAAACCGTGCTGCTGCCACTTGCCAGGACACTCTTGAAAAAGAGGTTTTTAATCTCAAGGGGTTTCCTGGTTAAATGAAGGTTTGAATGAATGAATGAAAGTGTAGAAATACTGGCTGGATGGATGGATGGATGGATGGATGGATGGATGGATAAACTGTCGCTCATGTCCTGGCAGCTCCTGTGTTTATGTGGCCCATCTGTCTGAGGCAGCACTCTTACTAAAACCAAGGCACTCCTGGTTTAAAGAATCCCCTCGGGTCCCTACTGCCCATTTGTCTTTGCTGTAATCAAATTAGAGGAGCGGTGCCATGTGTCTGTCAGGAACACGCTGTCTTTTAATTGTTTCAATCTCCAAGTGGGAAGAAGTGAGAGAGAGAAAGGTTAATTGGACCATAATTTACTGCCAGGGAAGTCGAAGTGGAGAAAAAGTACGAGTAAGGAAGAGGAGAGTTAGCGTGAGCGATGGGGTGAAGGTTCAGTGTCTTGATGGATGGATAACAGATCCCTGAATTAATATATGTGGAGGCAAGGAACGCTATGGACAATCAAGTCATGTTATTTTCTGCAAATATGGCAGTTACAGTTAAAATATGGACCAAATAATTAGTTAAAGTCTGATCATATTTACACGTTAATGCTACAAACAAGATAAACTAAAATGAAGGCAATTGAAACATCTATTATCTAGACCATGAACCGAACAGTTAAAAGAATAAATATGTGATTAAAAACAGATTGTTGGCAAAATGTTCTCTGTCCAGCTGAAACTCCAAAATGTTAATCCTCTCTTTTATCCAATTCTTTCAGTGTAACATGGTTTGCAACATGAAATAGTTCATCATCACCCATTGGATGGATATAACTTTCATTACATACATGATTTGGCTTGATTTCTCCCTCCTCCAGTGTTTAAGCGTAGCTGCTTTGGTCTTTTTAAAACAACTATTCGAATATAGAAACAGAAATATAAATTATCGTCTATTCTGACACACATGCAAAAGATTATTTTCTTCAAGGACACATTCATGTCCAGTTCAGTTTAGATCCAACCGTCCAAGGACACATTATTTTGCAATAACGCAGCATATGGTTTACAAAAAGATAAAACAAATGCAGATGAGGTGAAGGCCGGTAGGATGTATTTGAATATGATGAATATTTAGTGTTTATTACACATGTAAGGAATGAAAATGACACAAAATCAAGTCAAAATGAGAAGATATTACATTTTTATTCTACTTCTTAAATCAGGATTATGTGATAAAAAAAAATGCATTAGTGTTTTTAGCATTTATTTTAATTATTCCTTTTCAACCTTTGTTTTTCAACAAAAATGGTCTTTTTAAGAAGCTCCTTTTTTCAGGGGGACATGATCTGAGTGAGTAAAGACATCCAAAGACAGGAAGTAGTTCTTCCGAGCATTGATGAAGAAGAGGTACAGTACAGCAGGAGGTACGGAGAGAGTGGGGTTCTGTTGAGTAATGTTATGTGGCGTGGTCCCCCGAGTCTTCTGAGTGGAGAAGTAGGAGATTAACTGTCAGCCAAACATAACCCCCCCCCCCCCACAACCGAACCTTTCTCCATCTTGACTCCATCTGTCAGACACCATGGAGACGTCTACAAGCCTAACAGCAGGATGTCCACACACACCTGCATCTGAACAAACACACAAACATGTTATACTGTCTTTGTGAGTTCTATATGTGGAAGAGTCCACATTTGATTGATACCATGGCCACAATGTCATCCTCAACTTATTATGGGGCCTCTATTAGTCAGGTATAATGTAAAGCAAGCCGATCATTATTGAGAACATGAGTCAGGTTCCTGCATAAGTATCTAACTACCGTTTTCAGAAGTCATGTATATAAAACTGCCGGTAGAAACGGTAGTGATTGAGACCATCACCATTTAACTGAATAACCTTATCAAACACACAAACACACTTTTACTCTCAAACTAATAACATGGTATGAGAACCAGTAAGCGTATTTGGACCAGAGGTACGTTCTTATAGGTTTGTTGCACTTTTATTGTGTCTGCACAATCGTATTTCCCTAAAACGCTGTTTTGATAAACTGTTAAAACTCTTATTTCAGAGTATGTGCCCCCTACTAGCACAAGAGAAACTTAAGTGACATAAGTATACGATAACTGGTTTAACACATGAGGCAACACGGACAGCCGCCATCTCTAAAAACCAGCTAGTCGTGTTAAAAACAGACAAATGGTAGATAGATTACATTTCTTTAGCTATTCTAGTCCTAGCAACAACTCAAAGAGCTTAACAATACCGGCACCATTCAACCCATTCACAGACGTATTCATCCGCCAGGGACCAAGGCTGCCATTCACGCTGCCACCTGCTTGCTCATCAGAGAAACATTCACGTACTTTCACAGCTTGAGTTCAGTACTCTTGATAATGTAATTGATTGGATGGTTGGCCGCTTTATTGATTTTTTTCTGCAGTTTTATGGTAGTTTGTAATCATGGTGGATCAGCAGGACTGTGATTTCAATTTTCCCCATAGGAACAGTAAAGTATCTCACCATATCACCCTGTCTATTATTTTACGATATTGTTTTTGATTCACGGGACTTACTTAAAATATAATGTTGGCTAAGGACTGATGTAGAACACGGATCAAAACCTGTAACCAGGAACCATTTTTAAGGTGTCCAAATGTATGATTTTAAAGGATTTCCATGGACACCTGTCATCTGTGTGTGAGTACATTGGGTTTTCATGACATTCTGGGGACTTACATGCCAGAATTAAAAAAAGAGGTCCCCACAAGGTTCATCTTTTTGTGTTAATGCATGCGGTGGTTTAGGTTATGCACACAATAAGGAAAAAGATGATTGCTTTTCAGCGGTTTTAAGGTCCCAGTGAAACTGAATTTCTTTAGCGTTAATGCTATAACATCCCAGCAAACAAAGCCGCACGTCATGTTTGGATTTTATAGGAAGAAACTTGTACAGCAGCATCTAGAGGCCACAGGTGGTATAGCTACTGAGGGCAATTTATCATGGTTGCTTCAGTCAGACACACACACACACACACACACACACACACACACACACACACACACACACACACACACACACAACACACAGTTTCCTAAATTAAAACAAGGTCACGCACCCCCCACACTCCTCAAGCTAAGGTCAAGGCTCAATCATTTTCACCTCAACACACCAATTTCCTTTTTCCCCTCAGAGGAAATTTCATTTCTCTTCTATATATCTTCCTTTATTTCTTTCCACCTCTCCTTTTCTATTAACTTTCATTTTTCACCCCCCCCCCCCCCCCCCCATTCCTTCTATGACACAAATGTTGAAAACAGACTGATTGTCAATATCACAGCATTGTCTATTTGTACACCTCTGGCAAGACTCCAAATGGTCAGCAGGGTTTTTCCTGTTGGGGAATCTACACTAATGAGTTGTTGTTGATTTATAGTTTTTTAGGGTATTCACCTGCACACAAGAACACACACTTACAAGCACAGAGACCCAGAGGACAGCAGCGTGTATCCTGTTGGACTCAATCAGAAGCCAATAACAATCAGAGTGCTTTGAGAATATGACTCCATGAAATTGCTGAGCAAATAGTCTGTGGCCCGGCCATTATTGGCACATCTGCATATCTGCTGCTCAGTGCAATATTGGATAATGGATGCTTAGAGCTGGATTTGACCACAAGGTGAAGCCACATTTTGGAAAAACATAGAAGCAGAGTGTTGTTTTATCAAAGTCCTTTGTTCCTATATCACCCGAGTTATTCATGCAGGTTACCGATCAAACTCCTTGCTCCCAAGCACAACAGCTACTCACTGTCTTTATCTTTTAAATTAAAAAAATGTATCTATCTATAATCTATTCTTTCTCCCAATCCATAGAACAGGATATTTAAGGGAGGATAGTCAACAATTTGTAATTGCACAATTGTAATGGATTTAAAATAATGGTTTTCCTCTGGAACCAGTTAAAATTGTTGAATATGCAACTCGGAAGGTATAATCTTGGACATTGGACACCTGCCAACAAACAAGCTAACTAAGTAGACCACTCGTGGCTAGCAATGTCACAAACGAAGTGTGTATACACACTCTGTGTTCTGTTGTGGGTTAATTACCATTGGGGAATTAATTCATGTTAAGCTTTTGACTTTTGTCAAGACTAATTTGACACTTAAAAGCAAAGCTGGGGAAACGCGCACAGACACAAACACGTGATAAGACACTCCTCGCCAAAGAAGATATAGCGTTAAAATAAAGTATTGCCACAGGGCACTGCTGCATTAAAACACACACAAACACACACACACACACACACACACACACACACACACACACACCACACACACACACACACACACACACACACACACACATTCAGCAGGAATGGGCTCTGTCAGAATGTGCAATCCATTCTGCGGCGGTGGCCTGAGGCGAGGCCGTTAAGGAGACAAATGGAAATAGAGTTTCAACAGCTGCTGCCCTGCCTTCATCCTTATACTCACACTCTTAATCGCACGCACGCACACACACCACACACACACACACACACACACACACACACACACACACACACACACACACACACACACACACACACCACACACGTCCCATGCATCCTACAGCCTCTGTTCATCCTGTAGAGTCATCACACTCTGGTTCACGTGAACTGCCACAAATTAACCAGTAGCCTCTTAACCTTTCCAGTGGAGGAAATACATCATGGCTGCCCCCAGCTCCCCTGCACTACGTCCCTTCTGCAGGGTACTTAAGACTGGCTAGCAGGCTTTGACTTTAGAATGTGCAGTAATACTCAGTAGACATATGTAAATATGTCTAGGAGTGCATCAACTCTTCAGACAAACAGCTGTGTGTGGAGAAACAGGCTACTGTGCCATACTGGGGTTAGTACTATCTGTATAGTGTGTGTGTGTGTGTGTGTGTGCGTGTTACGAGTGTCAATGGAAGCACGTTAAATTACTACAAGTAATTAGTGTGTTTGACTAAATGGATTTTAAAAGTTTCACTGAAGAAAGAGACAAAAGGCTGAGTAGCAATGAGGAGCATTCAAAATCCAAATTGAAGTCAAGAGACAGAAGAATAGATGGAATTGAAAGATACTGCAGTTAAACTAATCTAGACTCATTCTATGTTAAGGAGGGGGATGGGTCAGCAGTGATTGTGCCACAGTTATGGTCTTTGTAGAGACTGTCCTCCTCCCAAAAAACACTCTCATAGGATGTTTGTTTAAGCAGCAATTACCTCTCATATTTCCGTTTATAAATGGCAGGCCCTTTAGCGGTGGTGGTAGTTATGACGGCAGCAAAACGAAGTATTACGACAAATGTAAGAGTGCCAAGTTCAGTGTAGGGAGGAGGACTAGGGGGTCACCCAGAAGACCGTGGTTTATGTAACGTAAACTGACCGGAAGAAACTGAGCGGTTTCATGTTTTGCGTCACATGCATAACCGGAAGTGATGCATGTTACCCAAACCCCAATGGTGGTTTTCGTGGCTAAACATCCTGGACCTTGATGTTCCACTTCCGGGATGCATGTATTTTTACCAATGTCCGTTCCTTTCTGCTTTCTTTGTATTGGAAACTCCGCTGCACTGAATCTCCGGTGGATTCATGAGGACTATGGTTACCTGGTCCCCAGATCTCTGCAGGGTAAATCCAGACAGCTAGCTAGACTAGCTGTCCAATCTGAGGACTATGGTTACCTGGTCCTCAGATCTCTGCAGGGTAAATCCAGACAGCTGGCTGGACTATCTGTCCAATCTGAGGACTATGGTTACCTGGTCCTCAGATCTCTGCAGGGTAAATCCAGACAGCTAGCAAGACTATCTGTCCAATCTGAGGACTATGATTAACTGGTCCTCAGATCTCTGCAGGGTAAATCCAGACAGCTAGCTGGACTATCTGTCCAATCTGAGGACTATGATTAACTTGTCTTCAGATCTCTGCAGGGTAAATCCAGACAGCTAGCTGGACTATCTGTTTAATCTGAGGACTATGATTAACTTGTCCTCAGATCTCTGCAGGGTAAATCCAGACAGCTGGCTAGACTATCTGTCCAATCTGAGGACTATGGTTACCTGGTCCTCAGATCTCTGCAGGGTAAATCCAGACAGCTAGCTAGACTATCTGTCCAATCTGAGGACTATGGTTACCTGGTCCTCAGATCTCTGCAGGGTAAATCCAGACAGCTAGCTAGACTATCTGTCCAATCTGAGGACTCTGGTTACCTGGTCCTCAGATCTCTGCAGGGTAAATCCAGACAGCTAGCAAGACTATCTGTCCAATCTGAGGACTATGATTAACTGGTCCTCAGATCTCTGCAGGGTAAATCCAGACAGCTAGCTGGACTATCTGTCCAATCTGAGGACTATGATTAACTTGTCTTCAGATCTCTGCAGGGTATATCCAGACAGCTAGCTGGACTATCTGTTTAATCTGAGGACTATGATTAACTTGTCCTCAGATCTCTGCAGGGTAAATCCAGACAGCTGGTAGACTATCTGTCCATCTGAGGACTATGGTTACCTGGTCCTCAGATCTCTGCAGGGTAATCCAGACAGCTAGCTAGACTATCTGTCCAATCTGAGGACTATGGTTACCTGGTCCTCAGATCTCTGCAGGGTAAATCCAGACAGCTAGCTAGACTATCTGTCCAATCTGAGGACTCTGGTTACCTGGTCCTCAGATCTCTGCAGGGCAAATCCAGGCCGCTAGCTAGACTGTTCAATCTAAGTTTTCTCACATTGAAAACCTGAAATGTTATCTTATTACCATGCTAGATGCTGTGTATGCATCCATGCAATTGGGCTGTAGCTTTTAAAAGTATGGACTCTACATACTGTCATGTGATATTGTGACACTTACTACTTGCTTCTTACTCAAATTGTTCTTAAATGGAATATTTCTCAAGTCATATGCCACATGCATGTTAATTAGAGGAGTTAGTAGTCACTATACCTCCAAACATCGACCATTCCTAATGTGTCAACACTGTAAGAGATGGGACACAAAATCCACAGTCCATGCAAACAAAAGGCATTTGGAAGTTATGAGGCTTCAGTCTGAGTAATCCTATTAAGTGGCTATTGCCCACAATTTTAGGCATGAAATTCCCTCCTGGTGCTTCTACAGACAGGGCTTCCTTGCTGTCTGAGTCCGAGTGCTTGTGAGTCTTGGATGAGCTTTGTACTGTGCACAAAACAAAGACTGGGTTTTGAACACCATCTTTCAAAATGCAGTCTCCAAAAAGACAAGTATGGAGAGTTGGAACGAATCAGATATATTTACATTTACTGTAAATATGGTGTTCTATTATGTTTTCTATCAATAAAGAAGATCTAATGAAATGAATCTTAAAGCATAACTCTCGCCAAAATTTTTGTGAATGAACCCTTGCCAAACTATATTAATTTTATTATAAATGCACGGATAATTTGTTGTTTTGTCGTTAGTGAAAAACAACATTGACCTTGTAAAAGGAGCCTCATATAAGAATGACATTTCCTCCTATGGAGTCCGTTCATTCGCATTCGGAGATTGACACATTTTGACTGGCGAGATGGTTAAGTCGTTCAAACCCTTTTAACACAAACAACATCCTCAAAGCTGAGTTCATGTGCAGAGCCCCTGGTGATACGTGGAACGAAGTTTCATGTTGTGTCGAGCCTTCTAAGTGTTTTAAAAATGTTGATTTTGATGCTATCATAGATGAAGCTCTCCCATTCAAAAGGCCATTCGACCGAAAACAAAGATACGGTCAATCTTAAAAGTGGCGCTTCCGTCCGAATTCTGCTTTTAAACTAAAGTTTGACTCGGGTACATTTACAAAAACACCCTAGGCTGCATTTTGCTGAGAGTTTCGCTTTAATGCATGCTTAAGCACAGAGTAAATATACTGATGCCACAGTATTTACTTATTATTTCCCACCAGTGCCCACACACACACACACACACACACACTCACACACACAAACAGGCCTCCATCATCATTTCAAACCTTTAACTCCATCTCTTGATCCTCCCCCTCCATCCTTCTCTTTTCATATTCTTCACACAATGTTTTTATTTCTCTGCAGAGTACAGTTTGAGAGAGATGGAGAAACAGGAAAAGGGTTTGGGGGGGGGGAGGGGGGTTGCAGAGATGTTTCTATAATGTGTCATGCATTAGGGATCCCTCCCAGGCATTTGTATGGCAGAGGAGGTCTTTGAAACCAAATTAGGCTCTTTTCAGGCTTCATCGGGCACGAGCCTGTGCACTCCAAGGTCACGACTAATTTGATTTGGAAGTGCTTTGAAATATTCATCCATGACCCCAGGTGCTCCCCTATGTACAGGCAGGCTGAGCATGGAGCAGTGGCGGCTACCAAGGCCCCCTTGTTAGCTATAGCTGTCACTGAAAACACAGTGTTCCCAACACTGGCTCCAGGCGCTCAGGCAGGGAAACAGAGGAACGAACCCCAACGTTCGACTTGAATCGCGTTGAGGGGAAATCCCTGTGGCACCCTAACAGGTGACATTTCTCAACCCGTTGAATATCATTCCCACCACCAAAGTAGTCATTTGCATGTAAATTTGGGGGAGTTGCTTCACAGCTAATTAAAATCCTGCCCAAGGAGTGTGTTATCTTATTAATAGTTTAACTGTAGGCAGGAGGGTTTAAAAAGGTTCTTGCGGGCATATGGCAAATGCATGAGCATCACAAAGGGTTTAGAGCAGCCAACAAGGATCTTACAATTGCAAAAGATCCCTATAAGCCCTCTATTAAACTCTGCATTGCTGCATTATTCAAATGCGTGCTTCATTAGTTTGAGCTTTTCATAACTGATTGTTCTTGTTAGTGGAACTATGCCTTCGGTTTTGCAGAAACAAATTAACATTTTAGAATAAAAATCACGTATTTTGCCAACAGTTATTTCATGTGTTTTGGAGCTTCTGGTGGCATGTGGTCCCTTGTTCTGATTAACCGTCTACAGCCAGCTAATTCAACCACTGCAGGCCACATTTTAATGCCATTTGTAGATGTGATTTTAAAACTGATGTTCATGGTCCATGAGCAGTTGAAGGATAACATTATCCTGAAGTCAATTCTACTGTATTTATATATCAAGCACATCAAACATAGAACTTGGCAGGTCTGCTGCATTGCAATCAATTACAATAGCTTTTGAGATATTTCAGTCTGGAGTAGTGGAACGACTGACCAACTGTGCCAAACATGCAGCAAAATGGAAGAAAGGGAAATGAGATAAGATACAATAAGTAGTAGAATCTCTTCAAAAGGAAATCGTCCCAGAATCCAAAGTTTGTACATATGTAAATGTACTTTCAGAAGTCTGTAGTCAGAAAGAGAGATCTCCAGAGACCGTGAAACCAGAGACAGTGTGGAAAACACGTGTACACACACACACATACACACACACACACAGCGTAGCTGTGTTTCAGCCCGGGAGGGGATTGACAGATCTCTGTGATATGCGTAAAGATCAAACAAATCACGGGCACGGAGCTAACCATATGGTAGAAAAATTGAGTAACGTTAGTAGTTTAACTTGAATTAACAACACACACTCAAAATGCTTCTGTTGTCATTAATTAGCACGTTCTTGTTTCCTATCTTAACGTTATAGGACCACAGCTGGGATGTAGATGTAGATGTGGAGAGCTAATGTTAATCCAGCTGTCAGAATCTGCATCTACTTCATATATTAACATCTGTATTCTTATTAACGGGACATGTTTAAGAAAACAGATTGCTTAGAAACCCCTAATATAGTTTGGATACTAGTTTTAGCAATAGTAGCCCCATGTGGTTTGGTTATCAATGCAATGCCATTAGCATCGTGGCTAACACTATGCTACCCCGTTGACAATGACAAATGGTTTCGGGTGCTAACGGAGCACCTTTACAACAGAGCCTACACTTAAAGTGTTACTAATGGTCTCCACAATTTAACCCTTGTGTCGTCTTCCCGTCAAAATTGAAAGTCAAAACTTTTGAATTTTTTTTTAATCAATGTTTTTAACTTTTTCTTATGATTTTGTCCCTTTTTTCAACACTTTTTTCAATGTTTGTCACTTTTTTGACGTTTAACACTACTTAACCCTAATTTATTGACTTTAGTTTTACAGTTATTTTTGGAATTTATCATCTATAAACCTCATTTATAGGAAATTATACCTAATGTTTGAGTTAGAAAAGCAGAAATTAGGAATTATTGAGACTAAAATTAAAGGAATGGATGTTGATGATAATCACAGACTGGAATATGTCAACTTTTACTCAATACTATTTCAAAACCACTTCAATTTGTTTTCAAATGCTATAAAATTGAATAAGACCCAAAATTAATGAAAGTAGAGATTACTTGGAAAAGAGCGTTGTGTGGAATCAATCATGTTATTTTAGGGGAATTAAAAAGAACATTGATATAGGAAAACAGGTTGATTTGACCCGATGACAACATGAGGACAACATGAGGACAACATGAGGACAACATGAGGGTTGAATACTGGCTTTTTATGCAGTTTCTGTTCAGAATTACGACAAAAATTTGTATTTGCTGCGGTGCTAGCAGCGACTCCTTACACATATCCAGCACTCTTAAAAGATTATTCCGGTTTATTACAACTCATTTTAATTGCTTACGTTAGAATGGTTTCTATGGGTTGTAGTAACAAGTACTCAAAAGATTTGGTATCCCCTTCTTCAAACTGTATGCAAGTGAATGCACCAAAACGGCCATCTTTGCACAGGTAAAATGTGTGGACACAATTACATTAAGTAAGTAAGTAAGTATTGTGGCGTTTATGTCAACATAATTTATATCTGGCAGTGTCTTTTCATTGGCTACGTTCATTTATTCACCAGTGACAACTGACCCCAGCAGCAGCACGATGAACAGCACACCACCCAGAGACAATGAAGATGTCCTTCAAACTTCACAAGAACTTCAAGATCACATGTTCCATAAGCATTATGTGTAGTAATATCTTTGTTCGTGGATTTCTTTACATGTTCAAGGTAGACTCTGCTCTGGAGTCACTTATTCTTCTCCTCCCATATAGAGATGTCTGTCCTTTGGCTCAAACAGTGTGTCGAAACCTTTCAGACGTGATGTTCATACTTGTCAACAACCACAAACGTGAAGCACAGCCTGCGCACAAAGAAGAGAGAGAGAAAGGAAGATACAGTAGCTTTATTGGAATTGTACTATTCCCATACATGCAGCCCAGGGACAAGGTCAAAGGCCCTTCGTCTTACACTCCTTGCAAACTGAGAAACAGCGCTAAAGTTCGAAGTTTGTTCAGCTCTCAAGTGTATGTTTTTCAGCAAAGAGAAGTAATGAGCTGTGAAGGCGAAGAAAGGAAAAGCATTTGAATGCCTCTGCCTTTCTTTTGTTCTCTCTCTGCATCATATAGGCTCTATAGCATACTTCTATAACCTCCTTATCCTTTGTGCTATGCAGAAAAATGTCCTACAGTGCCCCCTAGAGGCTCATAGGGAAACTACACCCCACCATTCAAGTCTGCTAGTGTGAACCAGTTTCTTTGTTCCAGCTGGTTTGAAATGAGTCTCTCTGTTAAGCATCAAATAACAAATTCAAATAGTTTCCAATGCAACAAGGGCAACAGAAGTGACAGAGGATAAGACTTCGGAGGGGGGAAGGGTTCCCAATATTTATAACCTCCTACAGGTACCTGCATAATCCCAAATGCCTCTGTGACAAAGATATCCACATCCATACAAACCCTCAAGCCACCTATCCGAGGTTTTTCTCTCTCTACGTATCAGGGTTTAATTGGTTTCTGTAATAGCTTACAGCCAGTCCTCCCTGAAGCCAGATCCCCAAACTAAACTCCCCAAAGGAAAAAAAAAGCCCCACCAATCAGATTCTAATCTGAAATCATTAGAAGTGTTTAGTTAAGAGTTGATTCCATACGAGTTTGCAATTTTACAGTCAGTGAGCATGCAAATAGGCGGGTTGTGATCCTGTGAGGGAACAGAGAGGCACGAGGGTAGGTCTCTGTTGGTATGCAAACACACACACACACACACACACACACACACACGCACACACACACACACACACACACACAACCCTGGGGCTCCTCACGTATCGCAATCACATTCAAATAGTTTATCCTGGCAATCTATCTATGTTAATGACTCTGCTGTGTAACATACTGATTATTTCACCTGCACTGACATGAGAAGACGCAGCATGTGTATGTGTCTTCGTGAGTGTTGGACCTTGACTGTCAGGACATTTCAGAAGACTTTTTTGGAAAGTATTAAGACAAGATGTTTTTTTGCTTCTCTTTGGAAAGTCAAAACACAAACATTTTAATTTTGTACAATGGGTAGATCTTTCTTTGGCTTTACACATTTGTGACAGACATCTGGAATACTTCTGGACAAGCTGATGAAAATTGATGGATGGACATTTTTTTTTGGAGAGCAACGCATTTCTTGGAGCATGAGGACATTTTATGTCTGAACTTCATGTGGCTCCCGAGTTTTACTGTATTATGTGTAAATAGTCCATTTATTCCATTTAGTACGCACGCACACACACACGCAAACACACACACACACACACACACACACACAAACACACACACACACCCTCGAGGTGGCATAGACATGATCAGTGACTTGTCGACCTCAAGCTCAAAACTCGTGTTTTATAAAATGTGGTTTTATCACTAACAACATAGACGTGTAGCACTGTCCCGGCCAAAATGAGTCGAAATCCCAGCAGCTCTTTGTATTTCTGCTAGGCTAAAGCACGTTAGCAGTCAACTTTTTGTGCAAAGACACGCAGGAGCTGTGTGCCAATGCTAACGTTACAGGCTGTCCAGCATCAGATCACTGGGATGCAGCACGGAGCCCAACGTAGGAGGTATGAGTCACGCTACATTTAAGGACCATTTCAATTGTGTGCACATATAACTAGGCATAAACCCAATGCATTAGTTGCCAAAGATGACGGACAATAGAGTCTGCACTGAGTTTGTTTACGGCAAACTTTTAATTAATTGACTATCATGGAGATGTGCGATGCAGCGTCGGACATGATTACCGGGACTGGTGTGTGGTGTAGAGTTGGCGCCGGTGAACCCAGTAGTGCGAGTAGTGTGTTGAAGCACAAACTGAAAAACTGGTAACTTAAGTTAAGCTCACTGCAAACGAGCTTGCTGATGAATTGGACAGGTTGCAAAATGCTAGAAAGGCTAAGCTACACAAAGCAAGCATCTTTAAAGAAGCAAGGGTTGATATAAAAGGGTGATGAAATACAGGTAAAGAATGCAAAGTTTTCCCTCCTGCGATTTTCTTTTATGCAAATAACTGAAAAAAACGTCAATGACGTCATAAGCAACAAGTCGACGTGAACTCATCATCACATCAGAGTCCACTTTAAAAGAAATCAGAGGTCATGCAACCCCTTACACAATCCACAGTGCAAGAGAACATCCCTCTCAGGAGACAGACCAGGATCTGTAACAGGGATATTTTAAATACAATGAATGAGAATACATAGGTTAAAAGATACTTAAAAATGTGCAGTTAAAATGTGCAAGTTCAAACTAATAAGTTTGAATGCTGTAATTCATTGCACTGCTTGGTTAAAAGGATGGTTAATTATTTCTTTGAGTTAAATACTCTATGATCTGTAGATCTGTAATGCATTGCTCTGACCTTTGCGTGTAAAAGGGGCTTAAAAGATACAGTAAATAGGATGAAAAGACAATTTGTATTTCAAATGCTGTCTAATATACCTATACGACTTTGGGGAACATGCATCGAAACTACATGAGGCAGTATTTCATTGTTGTTTCCTTAAGTCTTCATTTATTTCCAGTTTTAATATTGTTTTAATATCGTGTCTGTGTGTTTAATGCTATTTAACCCTTTGACAGGTAAGAACAAAGGTTTTGATATGTTTGATGTGTTATGTAAGGAAGGGAGTAAAATATTAGTTACTGTGATAACACAAGCACGTGGGCGTGTGTTTAATTCATTTACCCCTCTGACAGGGGCACAACAGATCCACCTGCCTAACTGACTGTATTTCTTATTCCCTCCTATCTTTTCCTCCCTCTCCTCCTGATTTACTCCCTCACCCCTTTTGTGGCCTTTTCTATCCGCACTGAGCTCCCAATCCAGGGGAGGGGGGGGGGGGATACACACAAACACAGAGCAGTAAAACTCGGTTCTATTCAAAGGACAACAACAGAAAACTGGACTAACAGCCCTCTGGGGTCCATGTCTCTGAGGAAGGACGGGGGACTGTCACTGCTGCAGCATCATTACAAATAGTTTTTCCCATATTATTCCTAATATTTAGAATTCAGCATATGAATTCCACAGGCTCAGCGTGGTTATACAGGTTAATTTCTCTCAGGTCAAAGTATCAGTGTTACCGACTGTTAGTGGGCGGCAACTCATTATTTTGACGAACCATTAGTTTTCTGTTAGCCAAGCTAGCAGCATCTATGTATACACTTATATATACACACTATATATATATATATATATATATATATATATATATTATATATATATCATACACATACACACACTCACCTATAGGATTATTAGGAACACCATACTAATACTGTGTTTGACCCCCTTTCGTCTTCAGAACTGCCTTAATTCTACGTGGCCTTGATTCAACGAGGTGCTGAAAGCATTCTTTAGAAATGTTGGCCCATATTGAGAGGATAGCATCTTGCAGTTGATGGAGATTTGTGGGATGCACATCCAGGGCACGAAGCTCCCGTTCCACCACATCCTAAAGATGCTCTATTGGGTTGAGATCTTGTGACTGTGGGGGCCATTTTAGTCCAGTGAACTCATTGTCATGTTCAAGAAACCAATTTGAAATGATGTGAGCTTTGTGACATGGTGCATTATCCTGCTGGAAGGAGCCATCAGAGGATGGGTACATGGTGGCCATAAAGGGATGGTCAGAAACTATGCTCAGGTAGGCCGGGGCATTTAAACAATGCCCAATTGGCACTAAGGGGCCTAAAGTGTGCCAAGAAAACATCCCCCACACCATTACACCACCACCACCACCAGCCTGCACAGTGGTAACAAGGCATGATGGATCCATGTTCTCATTCTGTTTATGCCAAATTCTGACTCTACCATCTGAATGTCTCAACAGAAATTGAGACTCATCAGACCAGGCAACAATTTTCCAGTCTTCTACTGTCCAATTTTGGTGAGCTCTTGCAAATTGTAGCCTCTTTTTCCTATTTGTAGTGGAGATGAGTGGTACCCGGTGGGGTCTTCTGCTGTTGTAGCCCATCCGCCTCCAGGTTGTGCGTGTTGTGGCTTCACAGATGCTTTGCTGCATATCTCGGTTGTAACGAGTGGTCGTTTCAGTCACAGTTGCTCTTCTATCAGCTTGAATCAGTCGGCCCATTCTCCTCTGACCTCTAGCATCAACAAGGCATATTCGCCCACAGGACTGCCGCATACTGGATGTTTTTCCATTTCACACATTTTATCTTAATGCCTTAATTTAAAAAATTGGAAAAACCCAACCTTTAAAATGCCCATATTAAAAAAAAAAAATCCCTTTTTCTGGGATTTGGGGGGTTATTTTGTGTCTCTGATGCTTCCACACGCATACACACTTGGAAAAAAAAAACATCCATGCTGTTTTGAGTGAGATCCAGTTTCTGAATGTCCTCCATCTTCAGTCTACAGTGCTAGAGGTCCAGCAATGTGAGACTAGTGATCCTCTGATTTCTCCTCTGGTGCCACTAACAGGTCAAACTGTTCACTTATTCAGTGGAATATCTCAACATCTACACAATGAATTTGCACAAGACTTTGAACATATACCATGGAATCCAGACAGTGTATGTATGTAGAGTACCAGTCAAAGGTTTGGACACACTTTCCTATTCAAGTGAATCAGAGAGCATGTCCAATCCTATGACTGGTACTGTATGCCGATGATTCCCTGACTTCCCCTCTAGCGCCACCAGCCGGTTGACGTTTTTCGTCCATCCACCACTTTGGTTCGGACTGAACAAATTCCCTTTGTCTTTATTAGGTTTCAGTTTGACGACGTTAATGTCTCTGGTTTCTGTGTTTAGCGCTCATCGTTGTGTCTCTGCAGGCTTTTATCTTTGTTGCAGTAATCAATCCCTCTCAGCTGACTAATGCAATACGAGCACTAAAAGCATCTCTATTGTGGTTTTATTTCCCAAGTGGATGTCTTCATACATACAATGTGTGTGTGCACACACACACACAAACACACGGTATGTCTACAGATTTGCACAGAAAATAGAAATGTGTAAAAAAAAAATGTATGCAGGACAATTTTCATACACACACACTATAATAACAGAAAGGCATAAATAGACGAGTGGTTTATGTATCTTATTATTTGTTTAGAGGCAGAATTCAATTTAACAGCTGCCCATTTTCTCAGGGCTGTGGTATAATAATAAAGACATGTTGTTCGGAGGCCCTTTAGGGATACTTTAAGTGTCCACATATTGTATTTAAAATAATATTAAAATATGGCTGCATGTTTATAATGTTAATCCTTTTTGTTTGTTTGAAAGATAGATAGATAGATAGATAGTTAGATAGATAGATAGATATTTATTGATCCCAATATAATGGGAAATTACAGTGAAATTAAAAACAAAATTGTATGAAATGTGTGATGACATTTAAAAAGTTAACTCTCTTTCATGACATCATGAAATGAACAATAAGGCAGGGCAGTAAATCAGTATAAAGTGATGAAAAATTCAGTTATTAAATGGGGTTTTACGCCAAGATTTAAGAACCTACCGTACATCCCAGCCTGATCATCAGATTAAGAACGGCTGAAACTGTACAACAGGAGGTCTTGTGATGTTGGCTTTTTTCTGTTATGGGAGAGTCTTTTTTAAAAAATCCAATCAGCAGCGAGCCGTCTCCCTTGCCGGACCTATCTCCGCAGCACTGCAGAGTAAAGTCTGGCACCTCCATAGATGCATTGTGGGATAGAGTTTCTTTGAACCAATCACAATCGCTCTGGACGCAGCGACGGTGGCTCTGCCAAATAATCTCAGGAAGGAATTTAGACCACGCACAAGAAAACACCACATCCGATATAAAATGAAGTTAACTGTTGACACAAAACAGTATCGTGAGCTAATTAAATCAGCTGATACATGGTTAAACCTCACTATCTCTTACCAGTGTATCGCCGTGTGTACCTCGTCCAGAGAAATCCCCCCCCCATCAGCCCCAAAACGTCCTAGTTAGAGATTAAAGGGTGTGAACATATTATATGTAAATCTTTACAATCATTCCCTGAAAGAACTGAGCAGGACGGCCTTGTTGCACCATCTACATTTTCTTTAAAACACTTTCAGCGTGTAGCTTGCTAGCTTTTGTTGTTTCCTGATGTAAGTTTTGCAAGGTGTGGGACATCCGCTTATCCGGTAAATGAGTGACAAATGTGTTCCCATTAACATAGTTTTCAGTTAAAATAGAAGAAGCACTTGCGGCTGCTAGGAGCAGGTTTTTTCCCTAAGTTGTACAAAAATATGTGCAGATTTCATTGACTACATACGATCGTAGCGATGGAAACAGGTACAGGTATATTACAATATATGAATTGAGTTAATTTGCAAAGTCTGCATTAATTAAAAACATAATTAGAAAAGGCCAACAGCGGCAGCGTGGAGCTACGCAGTAGCGACTTTAGGGTCAACACTCTAATAGAACTAATAGAGGCTGTTAAAATGCCTTCGGACCCCACACACACAATAAAAGAGCAATATGCTCCAATGGAACAAAATACCACCGCACACTTTCAAACCCACACATTCATTGTTCTCTACATGCCGGAAATAATAGAAGACTTAACACCTCAATGCACGCTAGCAGGCAATAAGGGCTCTCTAAAGCAATATCTCAGCCTATAAACAACTCTAGAATTGCACAGCGCACGTCAGCGATATTGCATTTTACCCGTTAATAATATTTAAAATGAAAGAAAACCGACAAAGCCGACCAAGAAAGAAAATGAAATGCACAGATAAATGCCCATACTTCAAAATCAATGTGGGAAAATACAATGAGAGTCAATACTGCGCTCGAAGACAGCCCTCTAAAAAAAATCAAGACAATATTAGACCACTTTCCAGCATATTTTAGGACACAATGTATTTCATAAAATGGCCAGACAGTATGTGGTTTAACCCTTGTGTTGTCTTCCCTTTAACCATGAACTTGTCCTTCCAGGTCAAAATTGAAAAATGAACATTTTCTTTGTGCTTTTCCAATGTTTTTGTCACTTTTTCTGATTTATTTGTCACTTTTTCCACGGTTTTGGCGCTTTTTTAATAAACCTGAGCAGGTTTAGTGATAGATTTATCACTTATTCTTGGAATTCATGGTCAACAAACCTCATTTATATCAAATTATACATACGTTTTTAGTTAAAAAGGCAGAAATTATGAATTATTTTGACTAATAGTTAAGATCAGAGGATGTTGAGTGGATCTCAGATGGGTAGATGTTAAAGTCTAGTCCGGATACTGTTTTGAAACCCTTTAAAAAAAAGAATTAAAATGCTATAAGATGAAATAAAACACCCTAATAATTAAATGAAAGTAATCATTAATGAACAATGTATGGAATCATCCATGTTATTTTTGGGAAATTTGGTTGAAAGAAATCCATATTTTCTGATATAAACTTTGAAACATGTCAATTTGACCCGAGGACAACACAAGGGTTAAGTAATTTGGGTTCCATTCAGACCAGCAGCATGTTTTAATGTTGAGATGAGCGATCCCTAAAAGGAGAAACAAAGACAACACATTGAACATCTCATAGTTACATTCTACTTGATATTTGATCAATTTCACGGTTCATAGCTTACCATCATTGTCTCCGCTCCAAGTTTGAGCGCACGTCGTTTAGCTGTTTCATTTAAAATGTTCCAGGTGTGAACATTTCCTGATTGTTTGGTTTCCGACCGTGGTCAGAAAACCATCGGGTGACTCGTCACCTCCCGGGCCCACGTTATAAGATGAATAACGTCGGGGGGTTCAAATCCCGTTTCTGCGGAGACAACGAATGATCTTGGCTTATTATTGGATTATTTCGGACGCCGCACACACTGTGTACCAAACCTATTCCACCAACTCTGCTCCGGTCGCATCTTTCTTCGCATCATTCTGCCTCTGGCACAGGAGGATGACGTCTACGTCCTTAATCCCACCTACTAATCTCTGATTGGTTTGAATGTTTGCCAACTGAGGAAACAACCAACGACTCAATGAGCACAGCCCCGGGACTTCTGAATCGACGAGTGAAGCAATTCAGCAATAACACTGTTATTAATGTTAATTTATTTCCCTTATGTTTTGACAGAATGCTAGGACTCGTACGATGCGTCGCCCGATTCTAAGTTTTCATCTTTTTATCTTGGGTAAAATGACAGGCGTTTAAATATTATTGCCTGGTAAAGTATTACATACACATTCATCTAAATAGACAGAAAAAGCCAAGGAACATGTTCTCTTTTGAGAGGGACAGCTGGAAGAGATGGAGGAAGAGAAGCTCCTGGAACTGAAGCTAGCCATGAGAGGGGGCGGGGGCCTCAGCTCTACATAGGATCCATAAAAGTTTCCAGAACAAAGAAAGCGACCCCCCCGCCACCACCTTGATTCCATTTCCTGTTGTCTAATAAAATCAGGGTTGACCCCGGCAAGTCCCTTGTTAATGGTTATCATCTCCAACTCCTCCTACCCCTCCATCCCTACCCCCACAGTCAACGCACATAAACCCCCCCCCCCCCACCACCACCACCACCACCATCCTCATATCCAGCTGCCCAGAGGGACGGGTCCTGATATTTACACAAAGACAAGGAGACGCTGCTCGCCTGCTGCGCCAGAAGCGCTCTCAGGGGGAAACAATGGAACGCCAGCGACGAGACTTTAAAAAGGGGATCCCATATTTACAGCCGGTTATGGGACACAGAGGAAGGCTTAGGAGACATTACTATCTCCCTACACGCCATCCTCTGTCTTAGATTGGAGCAAATCACCCCCAAGTGTGCAATATTCTGGCTTTTACTGAGAGCAGGATGTGCCTCTTTCAAAAGGGACCGTGATCAAAGGATAACACTCCACAAAGATAAAAGTGTAATGGTTTAACCAACATTGGTTTCCGTTCTTTAAGTAAAGACTCTAAAGACTCTTCCTACATGATTTGGTTAATTGTGGTACTTTAAAGTAATAAAAAAAAAAAAACTGTTGCAGATGCAGAACTAAACTGATCCACTGATACCAACATTTCGGTCCCTCTGGACCTTCATCTAGTGTATTTCTATTGCTTGTGGAAGGTCCAGAGGGACCGGATCATTAGTTTTCTTTAATCAACGGTGATGCTATAGCAAGAACAGAGTGGGGAATTTTCGTTTTCTCTAAGTCTGTGATAGTTTTCCAAGACATCGGCACAGAAGAGTTGTTGTGCGAATTAAATTCTTGGAAAACAACATCAACGCAGCTTTAAAAGTTACTATGTGGGACTGAGACAGAAGCTAAACTGGGACAAAATCTAGCAAAGCAGGCGGACAGTGTGTACTGTGTTATAAAGTGAATCCACTCCACCCTTAAATGCACAGGTTTTTGTTTTTTTCCAGCAGACCTACATACCACGAGTCTTTAGCGACCACGCACTTACAGAAAGCCACATTTGAAATATTTGAAGTTGAAGTACAGGACTTAAGTACGAGGCTACTCGGCGCAAAGTGGCGTAAATGAGGTCTCGCTGAAGCTACGATGCCCTTCTGCTTTGTACCGGGATGAAATGTACTCACATAAGCAACAGCTCCCGCTCTTTTTCACTTCTCAGCTGATTAAAAGACACTTATCAGGTGAGATAACGTTACATGTGTTGTGGAAAGGAGCTAAGCTAACTCGCTAGCTAGCGAGTAAGCCAAGCATCAAGCAAGGTGACCTAAATTGTGCGAGAACAGAAATGTAGTTGTAGTATGTCAAGCGGTTTAACACAAAACTAAGCAACACTACGACAAACAGACTATCTTTTTATTTGTTTGATTATTTTTTGGGGCATTTTAGGCTTTTATTGAAAGGTAGTATGAGTGCCGCAGGTTGGAGTCAAACCAAATGGGCTTTTCAAATTTGCATTTATGTATTAAAATTAGTTTTGGGGCATGTTATAAGACAGCTGAAGATGTGAAAGGGGAGACAGAGGGGGTCGGAGTCAAACCTGCCGCCGCCTTGACGAGACAACCTGATCTCAACGAATTCAACTCAAAATCTCAACTCTAAATCTGTGGCGGTTTCATGAAATCGCAAAAAAACTCTGATGGGCCCAGGGAAGAATTCCACGAAATGAGCACGGCACCTTAACCCTTGTGTTGTCTTCCATTCGACCACGTACTTGTCCTGAAAATCACCACCTTTTCTAATGTTTTCTTCCCTTTTATCAATACTTTTTGACGTTTAACGCTTCATTTAACTACCATGTACAAACACCACTAACACCCACTTATTACCAGTTTTACATTTACTACATTTTTGGAATTCCTGGTCAATAAACCTCATGTATAGGAAATTACACCTAATTCTTAAGTTAAAAAAGTAGAAATTATGAATTATTCAGACTCACATTAAATGTAAGATAATTAGAGAAGGGTATATGTCAACGTTCAGTCAGGTTTTGAAAGATTTTTTTTTTTTCAAAAGTCAATCAAAGTAGAGAGCCTATCTTTTGTTGTACTTGCAAATGTTATTTTGGGGGTTATATTGGTCATTTAGAAACCGTTATTTCTGATGTACTGTAGATATTTTGAAAAACGGCTCAAATTTGACCCGAAGACAACACAAGGGTTAGGTTGAGAAAAAGGTCGTGGGCGGGCTTCCGGTTCCGTGACACGCGGGAAGGACGGTACGGATGGGTTTAGGAAAAGTAGAAAGCGACTTTAGGAAAACATTACACGCGGGACACAATCCCCCAGTCTCCCGGGTGGAAGTCCTGTGTTGTTTGACCCATGCACCCCCCCAAACCAACCTCCTTACACGGATCTTTGGGCTTTCCTACTACTCGCTACCATAGCCGCTCCTAATGCTGCGTCATCGTCTCATTGACTCTACATTGACATTGTTTTCGTGGCGGTCGCAGACTTTTCACACATGCCGTGGCACCACAACGTAATGCGGTTCGTGATCATTTCACCGAATTCTGTGAGACCAGGCTGGGCAAGGTCTGAACCTGTGGCCACTGCCACAAGGTCTGAGCTTCGGTACATGGTGCGCCCTTCTACCAGGTGAGCTATCCAGGTGCCCCAACAAACACACTGCCTCGACTTGCATAATTGTCTTTTAAATTGAGGAACATTATATGTGAAGTACATGGCTTAATTCAAACCAAATCAAAGCAATATTTGCCTCGATTGTTCACTACCAAACATATTTCTTTTCAGAAACAAGGACCCATGGGGTCCACTGGAAAGGAAGTCCTTTGCCATATCCAGGTGTTTATTTTGTAAATTTGCATGTTTTCTGAATTTGCAGTGCTTTGACACAGTTGGTACATGTGCTGTCTCTAGAACCCATTTTTCAGAGTTTTTTTTTTTTTTTCTCAGAGTGGATAAGACACCTGTGAGACTCTCTGTGGCTTTCTACGACGGCGGCAGCTCAGCAGATGTGCTTTGTTCAGCAGACAGACTAATTCTGTGGACATGAAGGGACGACTCAGTCTCTCGAGCTCAGGCGGAGACCTGCAGAGCCGAGAGCAGCTCGATCCACATGATACAATCTGTTCAGATTAGAGACGGGAGCATTGTGTGGGAGTACAGTCGCTTCTCTTTTTAGACAAGTTACTGAAGCATTCATAATGAGGCATATGTTGTGTATGCGTTTAGACAAACACGCAATTTTTCTACATTTGCAGCGAAGGCAGGCCGGCTGGCAGGTGCATGTGCTTCTTGTGGAAGACGCGTGGCTCTGACTGGCTGAGTCAGCACAACCCTCTGACAGATACGTGATAGTTGTCTGGCAGATAATATATAGATACACACGTGTACAGTATATGCAGACAGAGCCGTGTTCAGCAAAATAAAGCAATGATACATGCAACTACTGCACTCAGAATAAACACCTTTTGGATTGGGCATAAAAGCATGCACGTGCACACAGAGGCAGTAAAAAGATGCTCATCGCTCAAAGCCATATCAAAGGTCACGAAGGAGTAATGAAGTAAAAAGTTCAAGGGGAAAGACGGTGGGAGGCGGACCATAGGCAGCGAGAGAGACGTACTGTTATGTGAAGAGCTGAGAGGAGCTTGTTAGCAGAGATAGACAGATACGTGGCAAAAAGTAGGAATGGGTCAGAGAGATGCGAGGGAAGAGATGTGAAGGATTTCCAGAGCAAATGACAGGAGAAGGTCGGAGAAAGAACAAAGAAGAGGACAAAGAGAATTTGTCTGAGCACAGATGGAGAGTGTGAACCCGTCAAAGGTCAGCTGATGTGATGTAATATGTCAGAAGGGAAAAAGTCTCTTATGCCCTTCAATCATCTGTCCCATCCCTCCATCCCTCCATCCCTCCATCCCTCCTGCCTGGCACTGCCAATGCTTTAACGCCATCCTTCTTGGCACTCACTCACACACACACACACACATATTTTGTGTGTGATGAGAGCCATTCATTAAGGGACGAGAGCTTTCATATGCAGCGCCGCTACCTTGCAATCACCTCCGCGGCATCCCAATTACCTCCGGTCTAATTGATGTTAGATTTATTAAAGTTAATGAGCCAAACGGCCATCTGTTGAGCAGCCGAAGCAGCACAGGGGACGATCCCGGGCGAGGGCAGAAGACGCATAACAAAAAGGCTGCAAGGGCAGATCTGGCTCGCACGGCAGGAGAAAAAAATAAAAATAACTGAGCGGTGAGACAAAGAGATTCACTGCCAACTCCCTTCTAGCCTTCCATCCATCCTTCCATCCTTCCTTCCTTCGATCCTTCCTTCTTTCCCTGAAATCAAAGACCAGCTCTCACATCACTGTGTTTTTTTCCACTCTCCCATACGTCTTGCATCCTTTTTATGGCGTTCATATTTCAACTATATGGCTCTATATATGGCGGGTATATATATATATGGCATATGATTAAAGGCCCTCTACCGGCTCTATGGGTCCAATAAATTATAAACATATATTTTACAGACTTATATACTCCTTGGAGCCGGAGATGAAATTTTAATTTCAGACAGAAGATTCGCTGCTGTGTGTGTGTGTGTGTGTGTGTGTGTGTGTGTGTGTGTGTGTGTGTATATATATTTTATCTCTCAGGCCTGGCAGTGGACTGTTGAGACTGCTTCTGTTAACGCCTTTTGTTGTGGTTTTGTCCTCGAGTGGCTTTTTTAAAAGTCTTCCGAGACTCTGGAGGGCACAAATCAAACACCGTGTGCTTGCGTTTGGTTTTGTTTCAGTGTATATCTGTTCGATGTACTGTATGTGTTTCAATAAACAGAGTCCTCGCTCTCAGAGCAAGACGTTTATTGTGTGTATGCCTGTGCAAACTGCTGCCTGGAGGAGCGACTCCACTATTTAGATACCGTTATTAATCCCTGTCAGGAGCAAGCATATGGAAATCTGTATGACAGGTGTGTGTGTTGCCACAGATTATCCATTTTGTCATATTTATCTACCAGCAAAATATGGCAGCCGTACCTCTTCGCCGCCCTCTCTATCCAAAACATCTGGGCTGAGAACCCGCGGTAGTTATAAATTATCGCCTGCTGCAGTTCTTTTTCCCTCGAGCACGTTGATCCCACACTGTCCAAGTCCCAAGGTTAAAAAGTTAAAGAAAGTGGGAATGGAAAATTTGGTGTGACAGAGGTATTTTGTCATGTCATTTCAAGCTCCCGAGTGTGTAATTATGTCTAAAGGAGACAGTTTGGGCTCCGTGAATTTTCTACTACAGGGAAAATGTGGGGAGCAAATGGGCTTGGTAAGTAAATATCCTCCCAAGAGGTCGATATCAATTCTCACAGCTGCCTCAACGACACATAGGACTTTACAGTAACACTCCTAAAAGCGGTTTATGTGCACGTGAAATACTTTTTTTTGTTTCTTCTTTCATTGGGATGAATCAAATGTTCATAATGTATATCGACTTCACAGGTCTGACATCTTCAAAATCTGTTATTTCCAAGCTTCCACTAGTTCTCACTTGCCTGTATAGGGTTAAAAAAATAAATGAATAAAACGCCCACGTTAAATTGGAAATTTCTGTATAATTGGGGCTGTTTTCTCAGTCTAGAATGTTTAACCCTCATGTTGTCCTCGGTTCAAATTTGACCCATTTTTAGTTTTTTCATCACCCTAAAATGGGCCTTTGAAAAAAAGCTAAAAAATGTCAACATTAGAAATATCAAATAACTTTGAAAAACGCATCAAAAAAAGCACCCACAACATTGAAAAAGTTACAAAAATGTCAGAAAAAGCGATGACTTTTTTTCATGGTTGACGGGAAGACGACACAAGGGTTAAATAAAAATCTAGGGCTCATTCATTTTTTGTTTCTAATTTTAAAAAAAGCCTTTGGGCATGGATAATGTAACATGATGGGCATGCAACCGCTCTCCTCTCTTCGAATCCACCAAACTACTTTGACAAAAACATTCATTCATTCACACGGGATTTGCTGGTCTACAGCTGCCTTGATTGGTTAGTTATAGTGTTATTTTGATGTTTAAAGGGTCAAAAGTCCTGCATGCCGACTGCCATCTACTGTAGCTAACATTGACTATGGAGAAGTAGCTCATAGAACCACACTGTAAAAAACAAGGAGCTATCCCAGGCTAACAACGTGCTCAATTTGCAAAAGGTCTCATCAGTGCTGACTACCCTGCTCCAGATGAAGCAAGGGTTGAAGTTAGTGCTGAGACAAGACTTGATGGTAAAAATACTATTGTCCAGTAAGTGCTCACTTTACAGTAGATAGCTTACTAACTGCCAGTTAGCATGGCAGGCTGGTGGGTCCTAGCATGTGCCATTTACCTGCTAGCTCGCCATCTTATGAACTAGTCCTGCAAATAATCACATAATAAGCATCAATCATCAACTTAACAGAAATGAAGTTGGCACGGCCCCTTTCTTGAGCTTCTCCTGACAACACAGTGATTTGTCAACTATGCGATGGTAAGTCGCGTGGTTGTGACACAACCTATTTTTATTAAAAAGTCTGCTACGGAGCCATAACGTGAGATACAAGGTAATTGAGCCTTTTATGCATTGTCAGGTTTCTTTAGAAATAAACAACGGACAAATAGAGTCTTTAATCGCTTCAGGCGTAAAGTTATTCACTGTCAAAGTGGCGCCAAAATGAATGGGAGTCAATGGGATGCTAACTGCAGGTGATGGCTTCGTAGCATTAAAATGGCACAAACCATGTCTTTTTCTAAACTTAAATAGGTAGTTTTGTTCAAACAGCCACCACACCGCAATGTAAAGGGGTGTTTAAAATCACGACCCTTACTTTCAAAATCGCAAATGACTTTCTCTAGTTTGGATATGAGGTTATATTCCCCCACTGCTAGTCGTACAAGTCGTATTAGAGGGTAGGGAACAAATGACCCGTATGGTTGTATGGTTTGGAGGACTTGGTTAATGGTTATTATTTAGTACTTTTTAACCTCAAAATGTAATATTCTTACGGTTATGTTTCGGCCACAACTAAAACGACGGGCTGCAAAGGTTATGGAATAGATGAATTGTTGTTCCGAGACAGGAATAGACAGCCAAGCTCGGGTGTCAAAGTCATATATTACCCTTTACTTTTCGTCACGCTACATAAATGTCACACCGCTTCCTGCATTGGCACAAAATTAAGTCCATCAATTGTGTCCTGCAGATTCATCCAATATCCTCATAATTCCTGGGCAGGCTAGTCTGCATTGGGCTTTTCCAGCCTGAAATGAGCAATAATAGACAATAAAAGACATATTTTGCATGGTTTCTGACCTCAATGAGATACAGAAAATGAATAATGTATACTAATACATTTTAACGGAATCTAATTTAAGGCTATCCCTATTTGAGAACTTGCTCCTATTTCACATATTCAGAATACATAGTTGCTGGGTTGTGGATCCTTTGTGTGTTTACGTGCTGTTCTTGTGTGTGTTCACTGGAGCTGAGATGTGTTGCAATGTCCTTCACCTCTGATCTGGTACTGTAGTGAGCAGCAGTTCTGTAGGGGGGGGGGGGGGGGGGTGATTATCTGCCCCGAGGCATTTTGTACAGAGAGTCTCCCATGTGACAGCCAACCCCCATTTGATCCACGTGAAAAACACAGGCACCACGGCAACTGTAACATCTTTATTGCTGCATCCTGTTTCATTCAACCAGTGAAACAACCTCCCAGTACAATGCGTTCTCTTGTTTCTAATACAGCTAGTTTTAGGAAAATGCGTGTGTCTTAACGTGCATTATGTCTAGCGGCCAGCTGGGGGCGACTCCACTGGATGCAAAAAACAAGTCAGTTTTCATAGAAGTCTATGAGAAAATGCTCCTACTTCATTTATTAACTCTGTAGTTCCAACTTGTCTTTAATACAGAGTGATATTGATTTGGTAAATCATGGTCCTATTTCTTTTAAAATAGACAACAATGCAACAAGTCAGTGTCCTCAGGTTCTCAGTCAGACCCACCACTTGCCCCACCTCAGCTCCACCCTCTCATTCAAATATCATCATAAAAAAAATACGTCGACCGATAAAATGTGGAACTCAAGGCTACATTTCAAAACCAATGGGTGACGTCACAGTGGCTACATCCAGTCTATGGTTTTAAGAAAGAGTTCTAAAGGGTGAATATATACTTGAAGTGTGAAGATTATGAGGTTTTAATTTAATACTGTCTAGACTCAGATGGACTTCAGTCCAATTTGCCCCTTGGAGACAATCAGGAAAATGCAGTGGGTCACGCATTGTCATGTACGTACAGTATATATGAAGCACAATGTCAGTGGTTGACAGGATATTTCTTCTGCTGAACATTTCTCAACAATGGGGGCTCAATTTTGAGAAGTTTTCACAAGACAAGCAATGGCTGAAATACAAGGCCACCGCATTGGCTTGATAGGTGTACTTTAGTGGTGTAAATTCCCTAAAAACATAATTATGATAAATCAAATTACCAAACGGAAGAACATACAATGACTTTTTGGGGACCTGGGGCAGTTGGCTGCTTTGTCCAGTTGGTAACCCATCTGTTAATTTGATAGGATGATTAATTTATTGTTGGTTTAAGTATTTTGATGTTTTAGTATTTTGACAATAAGACAATATAGGACAATTCCAGCCTTCAATGTTGTAGCCATTTCATTAAAAATATTGCATTTAGGAAGACAATGATAAACAACCTGTCATTGGAGGACTTGAAATAATCAGGTCAGAAAACAAACTTAGTTTACCTTCACTCCAATTCCCTCTAGACTGAAGGGAAACAGCAACATGTCCCGGCCCACCGAGCCACCCAGGCGCCAGCCTGTATTGTTCAAAGAGTTGAGGGGTCATTGCTTTATGGAGGGCGACATGGGGACGCCGTCTACCCCAGCTGGGCCTAATGATAACCATGTGAGCACTTGAAAGTCATCCTACTGTAGTTCCACGCAATAAATTGTGGTCGGAGGTATACAGACAGAGGGGAGGCAATTTCCCTGAAATCCTCCCCTAATGTGGGGCAAAGCCACGGTGGACGCCACAGGGATGAGATCTCAGTCTCATCACCTTTGAACTCGTTGTTTGGGTAAGAAAATAAAAAGGGAAAATGAAGATAAATTGAACTGTGAAGAGGACACGGGAGAGAGAGAAAATGTGGAAGCGAAGATAGAAAGGAGAAGGAAAATTAGAATGATTGAGGGAAGTGACAGGCGGATGCTGCAGATGAGAGAGGCGGAGGAGGAGGAGAGAGGAGGAGGAGGAGGAGGAGGAGGAGGAGGAGGAAGAGAGAGAGGCAGCCGATCAAATTTTATGGTTGACTTATCCCTTTCACAGCCCCTTGAAATAGCCAAACAATTTACAATCATCCAACGCATTAACCTTTCCCGAGCCAGAGGGACTCATTGTCCATGATGTTGCGATGAGGAGCTTTGCATGCCTGATGAAAATGTTGCAGGGGAATAACTCATTCAGCAGGCAAAACAATGAAATTGAGAGGAAAAGAAGGTGCAGGAAAGGTTGCGGGGTAGATTAGCCCGAGGAGGAGAAGCACATGGGAGGCGTGTTTGAAGACGGACAAGGAGTAATGCTTTTTGGGTCTTTCGTTGGGGGCGGCAGATTAGCTCGTGACTCAGGGTGAGGGATAGCAGGGAGGCTTCGCAGCGGCTCCGTTGCCCTCCACGGTCCATACTTAACGATTTTTTCAGGTAAAGGAGGAGGAGGTGGGAAATAAGTCAACGAGCTGCAGTGGAAGAGAGACGAGGTGGGGAAGCGTTAAGCGCACAAGAAGCAGGCTGGATTCTCATCTCGTAGTGGGGAGCCAATGTTCATGCTATTTACTGCATGAAAGCCTCCCGTTTCTCCATCAATCCCACAAGCCGGGAAAGAGAAAGTGTGGCTGAAGGGCCGAGTGTATGTGCTGGTGTGTGTAAAAAAAAAAAGAAAGAATGTAAGGAGGAAGGGAAGGAAGAAGGCAAGCAAAGAATAGGAGAAAGAGAGGCAGTTGCAATATTAGAGAAAGAAAGAAAAGTGACATGAAGTGTGAACATTGGCCACTAATGTTACAGCTTTCAGGCCTGAGCATGTTAGCAACTGGGTGCTAACGCTAATCAAACATAGACAATGAGTTTTTAAAATTCCATATAGTTTAACCATTTGACATATCTCCATCAATCTCCTACACAAGCCGGGAAACAGAAAGCCGGGCTGAAGGGCCGAGCGTGCGTGTGTGCGTGTGTGTGTGTGTGTGTGTGTTTGTGTGTTTGTGTGTGTGGAGGAAGGTTGGTGAGATGGACTTCACCCAGGGAGACCGGGGTTTGCGTCCCGTTTGAAAATTTAATTTACATATTAATATACAAACTGAGTTAGATCCCAATCAATGTCAGTGAAGAGAAGTGACATCTGATTTGAATCCAAACCGCAGTCTTTTTTTTAAGCTTAACAAAGTAGTTCTGGTGCCTATACCTAACCAAACTGCGATTTTTTTCACAACATTAACGTGTTTAAAACAGCAACCATCACGTTCTCTGGTTTAGATTTATGGATCTTTATTGTTATATGGAGGACTTGTTGCATTGACGTATTCCATGACTTTGTGGTAATGTCTGTAGTTCTACCATGGACTCCGTAACATTGTCTGAGGAAAAAAAAGGTCTTGGTTACCTTGTTTTAAGCCCTTCTAGCGTGATATAGAAACCTGCAGGAAGACTCAGCTCCATTTGGGCCCGTTCTCATTACTATTCAACGAGCTAAGCTGCTTGACTCTGATTGGCTAACAGCTAGCCAATGAGAGCCTGGCTATCAGTATCTTTTACCCAGCGCAACTGGGCGAGCTCATGAATATTAATGAGCTCCGGTAACATGGCGTCAGACTCACCAGCTGTTGTAATTGGCCGGATTTCTCCTCTTAATTCTTTTCAGTGGCTGGAGCTGACGGAGGTGGTAGCAGTTAATTTTCAAATTCACCACATGTAATGCAAGGTTTTGCAGCAGGGCTCCTTTAACGCTTGATAGCTTTGGTTATGTTCAGCAGAGTGTGTCGCCTGGCGACTTTCCCGTGCAGAAGCCCGAGTGAAGATAATCTTCTTCTGTAGAGTCCGTGATGGTTTTTAATCCTCTGTGTCCTCCTTGGCTACTAGCAACTGTGTGGAGGAGGAGGAGGGGTGGGGGTGGTGCGTAATCACGGAAGGCTTGCATCAGTGTGGTCTAGACATCCTCATGGGGGCGACAGAAACGACGCACAATATAGCTCTTTAAAATGTATTATTTCAATTTGTCATTGTGAATGTAGGATATAACTGTTCTATTAGCGTTCAGTTATATTTTCTACAACTTCCATGAAAGTCTAAAATGCTGGTTTCAAAGACTTTTCAGACCTTCAGTATTTCAGCATGTGGATACAGAATTCAAATGCTGGTAGAAAAACACTGTCCCTGTTATTATTGGGTTTTTCTTCTGGCATAAAAGCAGTGACATTTAGTCATGATTTTTTATTTTAGCTGGGTTCAGAGCATCGACAGCTGCCGGTTGTTTGTGAGTGAGCGTTGAAAGCTTTGTGTTTTATGACCCAAACATCCACCCCAACCTCCTCCCTACGCGGTCCACTGCATTTTTATACAGCAGCAGTCCATGTGGTGCATACAGCAAAATATATGAGGAGTACATACAAGCTACATTGCTTTACTTTTGGTGGCTTGACTGATTATTGGGACGATAGAGACACAATTGGAAGACTGTGGACTGTGATTGTTGTTTGTTTAGTTGACTGTGTGTCAAGTCCACTTGGATCCACTTGGGTTATGAACATACTGAAACAGACCCCGAGACTCACAGCACAGAAAAATGTACTGGATATTTAGATAATTCCTCTTATGTAGAACCATAAGAGACACTTAACAGATTAGAAGGTGGAAATGTCCTTCTGTGAGTACATTAGACACATGGAGGATGAGGAAATGAAAGTTCCTGAACTCTAATCTGTTAGCGGTAACGGCCAACTTATTAGACTTCAGTTACGCTAATTATTAGGCCAGATACAATTACAGTCTCAGAGACAAATGGAGAAAAAGACGGAGGTGGGGGGGGGGGGGGGGGGGGGGGGAATGGATTGATAACCGAGAGGGGAAAAAGAGACAGAGACCTGGAGAGAGACAGAGCAGCTGCATACAAATGACCCCTTAGCTAATTAGCAGCGCAGCTAAGAGCCCTGCGAGAGTTGGCCCCTTATACGCTGCTTCTGCAGCTGCACCGTGGCCCCATAGGTGGAGAGATCGAGCCCGTGGCCACAGGGGCTCATAAGCAATGTGTGTCATCGCCGAGCACCATCATTCATAGAACAAAGAAGGCACGCGGGTCAGAGGCAGCGACGCACCGCTGCACGCTCTTCTTCCTCCTCCTCTTTTTCCTGTCCGTCACTTATTTTTCCCGTGAACCCCTTCCTCCTCGTCCCCTTGTCTTCATCTCTTCCCCCCCTCCTCCTAGCTCTTCCCATCTTCTTTATAGCCGTCCTGTTCCTTTGTGTGTGAGTCAATTAGCCAGCCCCTTTGGTTTTTATTTATAGACCGCGGACCTCCTATGGCCTAATGGATTGCTGTGATTTAATATGCAATGCTTGTGTGTGTGTGTGTGTGTGTGTGTGTGTGTGTGTGTGTGTGTGTGTGTGTGTGTGTGTGTGTGTGTGTGTGTGTGATAAATTAAAGAGCAGGAGACACAATGGAGGTCACAGATGCACCGTTCTCCACACTGACGGCGTTTGAAACGGCGCTACTCCGGCCCCCCGATTCCCACCCCTCACTTGAAACAAATGGTCAATTTGTAACGTCGCCATATCGGATGATGACCGATAATAAAGTGACTGCTGAGCTCGTTTGGATGACGTCTCTCGAAATCATTTGCCACGTGGACATAATTAGGCAGATCATAACGACTGGGACCAGCGATTGTTATTGTCTGAACAAAAGGCGTTACTGGATCCAGAGCGACACGTTGGGAGGCGATTCATCAGCACCTTTTATTTTTTTTTTACTCCTTTTGTTGACTGAGGCCAACAACACGGAGATTAGAGACTCATCCCATCTCGGGGGGGGGGGGGGAGGTCAGGAAAGGTGCGAGCATACATCACCATCATCAACCTCCTCATCACCATCAGACTTTGTAATACACACACACCACACACACACACACACACACCCCACACACACACACACACACACCACAAACACACACACACACACACACACACACACACACTATGACCAGAGGCTATTTACACCAATCCTACCCAAGAGACCTCGTACTGGTGGTTTACGGGGTCAGGGGCTCTGCGGTCTACATCAGCAAACATCAGACAGAGGGCCTGTCTGCGCCCTGCTAAAACACACACACACACACACACACACACACACACAACACACACACACACACACAAATGCCTTTTTTTGGAGCGTGAGGACACTAGTCAGTAACGTGTATGTACAGTATGTACAGTAACTTCAGCTGGCTCCCAGTTTGTGTACTTTAATGCGGGAGTATAGTCCTTTTAGTCTAGTTTACACGGGGATATCCCGTAATCTAAAGAAAAATGTGAGATTTTGACACTTTTTTTCCATGTCAGAGACAGACAGACAGAGACAGAAAGACAGACATGCACACATCATGGTAAGGTGACATGTTTCATCTCCAAGATATCAACATTTCAGGAACTATCTGGGCAAAAAAACCATAACGAGGAGGGTTTCTAACGACTCAGGGTGAATAAATCTTTGACGAATCTTGCCATAAAATGAACTTAAAAATTCTGAATTTGAGCTAGTTAGAGTTATTTGTCCCTTAGTTTTGTGATTTCTTCTCAGCTTCATCTGCTCACTCAATCTCCGCAAGAAGAACTGATAGAATCACACCGGTCTCCTGAAAACGATGCTTTTATTATTATTATTTATTATTATTATTATTTATTGTTTTTAAATCAACACAACAGGCAAAGTGGGTTCAATAGAGTAACACATGTATGAACAGTTATATTTAGATTTCCTACAATATCTAAACAATTTTTTGTGGTAACTAAAGCAAGATTACACTTGTTTAACTCTAAAGATTCTGGTTATGTTAAGAGAAAGATCCTCATGATGGTTAAGTGATAAAAACTAACCCCCCAAAAAACATCTCCCAAATCACCCGTGTTTTCAGCTTTTTATGCTTTTGACCTCCCGATGGTCATTCCGTGCACGGTTCAATCGGAATGATTTTCAACTTCAGGAGAAAGTCAGACAATGAATTTTGAAATTGAATTTTCCCCTTCTGCTTTTTTTTTACCTACCGGGGTATATCGCACCTCCTGGTTTAAAACCCTTTGGGTTTTTAGGGAACATGTTTGGAGGTTTGAACCTTTCACTCTGCCCCTCTAGCATTCACCCTAAATAAGCCCTGACCTGAAATATATGGGCGCGCACCGACCCTGTAGCTACCCAGGACCCGGTAAGAGTGATTTAAATTCTAAAAAAAATTTTACAAAGGCACAGGGTCACCATTAGTCATGATGGATCAAAATTCGTTTTTCTGAAAAATTCACATGTCTTTGCTGGGAAACAGGACGGTGATGTACTCTGACGAGTTGACACACATCGTGCTGATATGTGGGCGTACAGAGATGCCTTTTTTTTAAAGATTTTTTTTGGGGTTTTAGGACTTTTTTTTTTCAGGACAGGGGAAGAAAGATGGGGAGAGAGGGAGGGAAGACATGCGCCAAAAAGAGCGGGAGGTCGGGGTCAAACCCGGGGGAGGAGTAATAAATTTTATTGGCGCCACCTCAAAAATAGAACCTCGGACACAAGAGCTGTTGTAAAAAGGGGCTGGGGGGTTCCTTTCAAAAAAAACATCCTTCAGCCATAATGCACCATTATAAAGGCCCAGTGCATTATGGGACACACTTCCTCCAACTATAAGGGAGCGTCCCATTTATTCATTTATTATATATATTATAATAAACTCAACCTGTTGTCTACAGTCAAGATATAACATCATTGTTTTAGGACAAAACTGGGTTATTGGAATTTTTGGGTTGCAGTGAGGTCCCTTCCCATGTTAAAAATGGTTGTTGGGCCTTAAAAAAAAATAAATAAATAAAACGGAACATGAATCTCCCAGATATGTATTGATATCAGAGACAGATAAGTAAAACCTCTCTAAGCCATTTCCTTTCTAAAAAACTTTCATATGTCTGTGGGAGTCACACTGTGAAGAAAAATAATCATTAAAACTTATCAGTTGACAAAATACATGCATTTTTTCCAAAAAAGTCAAGACGCTTTTGCTCTCATGACATTTTACTTATGCCAATAATAACATAATAATGTCATATTTATTGATATACCCCCCACAGCAATGTTTATACAAAACAAATATGTGTGTAAATGTGATATTTTGGCCCCTTAAATAGAGTATAAGGCATTTTTTTCCCCTCTGGCCTTCCATACAAAGGGGGTGCCTTTATCTCCCATATATCTTTGATCCTGTCTACCCCCCACAAATGGACCCCCACCAATTTGCATACAGGCAGAACCAGGAGCAGAGAGGATGCTATTCTGTAGCACTGCACTCTGTCCTTTCTCACCTGGACAAACAAGAAACTTACGCCAGAATGCTGTTTTTAGACTTTAGTTCAGCATTAATACTGTAATCCCATCACAACTCATACCAAACTCACAGACTTCGGCATCAGTTCACTAAAGTGTAACTGGTTGCTTGATTTCCTGGGCCAGTCGACCTCAACATGTTCGGCTGGACAACCACACCTCATCCACCATCATTATGAACCTGGAGTGCCCCAAGGTTTTTGTGATTAGTCCCTTCCTCTACTCTTTCTTCACCACGACTGCAGACCTGTCCCCTGGCTCCAACGCCATATCAAGTTGCAGACGACCCACGGTGATTGGCCTCATTAGAGACAACAATGAGGTTGCCTACAGGGGGAGGTGGACCGTCTGGTGACTGGTGCGACAAAAACAAATTGCAGCTGAACACTGAAAAAACCAAGGAACTCATTGTGGACTTTAGGAGAAACGCTGACCTACAACCCACCCATCCACATCAGGGACAGCGGTGGAGCGTGTGGAACAGCTTTAAGTTCCTGGGTGTCCACACTCTGAGGACCTGACTGGACGACCAACTGCTCCAAACTATCAAAAAAGCGCACCAGCGCCTGTTCTTCAGAGGACCGAAGAAGAACCATCTGTCCTCAGGATCCTCAAAACTTTTAACCCCTGTACCATTGAGAGCATCCTCACTAACTGTTTTACTGTTTGGTAGGGAACTGTTGGCCCATCGGAAGGCATGCGAGGGGGTTAAAAAAAATGCCAGCCATCGCAGGGGCCATCCCTACCCAAGGACATCTAAGGAAGCGGTGTTTTCCCTTGTCCCCAATCTCCGAAAGGAAAACTGATAGAATAAAACCCCGGTCTCCGGAAACGATCCCTTTTATTATTTTTATTTTTTTTTTTTATTATTTTTTTTTTTTAAATCAAAAAAAACAGGAAAAGGGGGTTAAATAGGTAAAACGTATGAACTTTTAATTTTTTTCCAAACAAATCTAAACAATTTTTGTGTAACTAAAGAAAGATTACCTTTTTTTAACCCCTAAAGTTTTCGGTTATGTTAAGGGGAAAGACCCCCTCAGTGGTTAAGTGAAAAAAAAATTAACCAAAAAAATCTTTCCCCAAACCCTCACCCCGGTTTTCGAAGTTTTTTATTGGGGGGACCTTTTCCCTGATGGCTCCCTGCCCTCCCCGTTTCAGGGGGTTCAAAAAGGGGGAAGTGTTTTAAAACCTCGGGAAAAAAATGTCAAAACAATAAATTTTAAAAATTTTTTTTTCCTTCTGTTTTTTTTTATCCTCCCGGGGGTTGTTTAAAAAATTCGCACCCCTGGTCTGAAACCCTGGTTTAAAAATTCCCCCCATTTTTTGGAGGTTTGAACCTTTCACTTCCCCCTCTACCCTTCACCCTAAAATAAGCCCGCCCTGAAAATATGGGGGGCATTTCGCCAGGGACCCTTCCGAGGACCCCAAAAATTTTTGTTTAATTTCAAAACAAAGGCCCAAAGTCCCAATTTTCCCCCCAGTTGTAAATGTTTGGGAAACAAATTGCTTTTTTTAATGAAAAGTTTCAAATGTCTTTGCGGGGGGGAAACGGGGCCCGGGAATGTACTTGCCGATTTGAAAAAACCATCTTCCCTGAAAAAGGGGCTACAAAAGATCCCTTTTTTTTTAAAGATTTTTTTTTGGGCCTTTTAGGATTTTTTTTTTTGACAGGCCCGCTGAAGATATGTTTGGGGAAAAAGGGGAGGAATGACAGGCGCCAAAAGAGCGGGGGTGGGAGTAAAACCCGGGCGAGGAGAAAAATATAATCTAATATGGGCGTCCATCTACAGAAATAAGCCCAAAATGGTCACAAGAGCTGTTTTGTAAAAAGGGGGTGGGGAGGTTCCTTTCATAAAACCTCCTTCGCCATAATGCACCATCTATTAAAGGCAGTGCATTTTTGGGGCACACCCTTCCCCCCACCCATAAGGGAAACGTAAAAATTTTTAAACAGGGAGTATAAAATTTTATATAATAAACATAAAACCCCGTTTTTTACAGTCAATATGAACAACATTGTTTTTTGGACCCCAAATGGGGTTTTTGGGAAAATTTTGGGGTTTCAGTGAGGGGCAATTTTCTGTTTTTAAAAAAGGTTGTAGGCCTTTAAAAATAAAAAAATAAAAAAAAAACGGAAAATGAATTCCCGATATGTATTGAAACACGACAGAAAAGGTTTAAAAACCCCCTAAGCCATTTTCCTTTCTAAAAACCTTCTCCCTTGTCTGGGAGTACACGGAAGAAAAAATCCTTTTAATTTACAGTTTACAAAATACATGCATTTTTTTTCCAAAAAAAATCAAAACGGTTTTTCCTCATGAATTTTCTTTTCCAAAAAAACATAAAAATGTCATATTTTATTTTTATATTTCACCCACAGCAAAGGGTTTTACAAACAAATAGGGTTAAAAGGGTTATTTGGCCTTTAATTTGAGTATTAGGGGGTTTTTTCCCCCCTGGCCTTTCCCTACAAGAGGGGTTTCCCTTTTTTTCCCATAAATGGGAACACCCTTCCCCGAAAAATAGACAGGCCCGACAGAAGAGAGAGGAGGGGGCGAGCCAGCGGAAAAAAGAGCCAAAAAGCGATAAATTTTTGGGCATTAAAAGGGGCCAAAACCTTGGGTATAACCGGGATGGATTTAAAAAACCCAAAGAGGCTAAATTTCCCGGCTGGATAGAAAACCCCCCGTAGAGGCTAGAAAGACCCGGAAAAGACCTCCATAAACCCGAAAACGTCAGGATTTAAACGAAACCAAAAGTGAGTAAATCGCTTGTATGGTTCAAAAGTTATTAAACTATGAATCAGAGGTACTTTTTTACTCGTGGGCGAGTGTCTCGGGCTCAGAGGGTTAAAGGCAATGCATTATGGGACACACTTCCTCCAACTATAAGGGAGCGACCCACTTTGACCTCTAAGAGCCAGGTAAAGCTGCGGCTGCGGCTAACCAAACGTGTAACCACCGCTAACTTGTGTTTCCATTTTTCTACTAATGAATTGTGCTGTTTTTTTCTTCTTTTCTTTTTGTTTCTTCTTGTCTTTATACACTAAATGTTACCATCCTGTGTCTTTTTTGCTGTAACTCCAACCTCCCTGCTGGACTGCAGATGGAAATCAGCCCCGGGGCTTCAATCTGGCACATTTACGTGTTCTGTTGTTTCATGTTCATCAGTGTGCATTGTCCTGAATTAATAAAATAAATAAATTAAAATGAATTAAATTAAAGATGCCAGATGCCTTTTAAAAGTTTACCTGCCCGTGGCACCCTGTTAGGGACGTAAGGTGCCAACCATGAACCGTAACGTCCCCAAAACCGGTCCAGGTCTGTCTGGGGCCCGGTCTCATTCCCCTTCTGGCTTCTCTCATTGGCTGTCCTCTCGCTACTGACCGGTCTAATAAAAGGCCTCCAAGACATCCTAAAATTAATAATCAATGACATCGTCAAAGGCCCCAGTTCTGAGGAGTGAAATTAAAAGAGGTCTCTTGATTGCACCATTTAGTAATTTAACCCTTGTGTTGTCAAATCAATCAACACTTTTTATGGCGTCTTTGTCTCTTTTTTTAACATTTTAGGTGGTTTTTTTTTTCAATGCTCTGATGCTTTTTTCTTTTACATACAGTATAACGCTTACTTTCACTACTGTTTATGAACACCATCACCAACTTATACAGTTTTACACTTATTGTTGGAAGTCATGATCAACAAACTTCTTTTTCAGGAAGTTCTACCTAATTCTTCAGTAAAAAAAAAAAAGGAATTATGAATTTTTTAGACTAATATTAAAGGAAGGATAATCAAAGAAGGGTGTATGTCAAAGTGCAGTTTCAAAACATTTCAATTTTTTTTTATTTTTAAATATTAAAAACTTTAACAAAACCCCCAAAATGGTGAATGGACGTAGAGATCCGATCTTTGGTTGTACTTGCGGAGCGCGTTGCATGGAATCATCCATGTTATTTTTGATCAAAATTAGAAAATTAGACATCGAAATATAGAAAACGGGTCAAATTTGACTCAAAAACAACACTAGGGTTAAGTTTACCACGGGTACTTATGGGATGTTTGAATGCTATGTTGTCTTTTTTTTTTTTTTTTTGCACCTCCAGTGTCAGGGCAGCGTTTTAAACAAATGGAAAACATCAACATGGAGTTTTAAGAGATTCCCGCGTGTCAAGAAGAAATTATAGCTGCTGTGTGATTATATTAAATTGATTCCTCATTTCCAGGCTGACTACCACGACTCACAGAAACTATCAAGGTCTCCGAGACCTATTTTAATGAGTAGTAGAAGCTTTAAAACTGCTGAGCACAAACACAATGATATCCTATCAACTTTAAAATCAGGTTGAAGGATGAACGAACGTTCACATGAGATTTACAGAGTTTACATGTAATGGCAGCGGCCCTGGAGAGCCCGATAATACTCAATCTAACCGGCCTCATTAAGGGACCCTTGTTTCTTTTACCTTCTCCATCTTGCCAAAAGAAACCACTTCCACCAGAGGTGACGAAGAAGCACACGTCTAATCATTTCGTCTTCCACGTGCCGCGGCCACAGAGTGTGTGAGTGCGTGCGTGGACCCGGGCCGGGATTATTAACGGTTTAATGGATAAGGAAGCCTGACAGGTGGTCCTCTCGCTGAGATTAAGGACCGGCGGGTTAATGATGGTGCGGGTGAGATTGTCATAACTCACAATAAGGTCATTACAGTAATATTACAGAGAAAGTCTTCAGCTGATGGGGGGCTCAACTCAACAAGGTGGCATTGGGCGGAGGGCTTCTGCCATTTTTCAAAGAGTTTTTGTCTCTCCTTCAGCCTGCAGCTCAGTGTAAATGGCCTTCGACTCAATAAGAACCCTAACGCTGATGTATGCTTCTGCGTTAAATTGACGCCCTGGGTACGTACGTAGGTATGTGGAGATACTGAACCTACCCCAGACCCTATGCTGGACCCTATGCCCGACCCTACGCTGGACCCTACGCCGGACCCTATGTCGGACACTATGCTGCACCCTACGCCGGAAATTATGCTGCACCCTATCCCCAAACCTATGCTGGACCCTATGCCCGACCCTACGCCGGACCCTATCTTGGACCCCATGCCGGACTCTACACCCGACCCTATGCTGCACCCTACACCGACCCTATGCAGGACCCTACGCTGGACCCTATGCCCGACCCTACGCTGGACCGTACGCCGGACCCTATGCTGCACCCTACACCGGAAATTATGCTGCACCCTATCCCCAAACCTATGCTGGACCCTATGCCGGACCATACGTCCCAAACCTATGCTGGACCCTATGCTGGACCCTATGCCGGACCGCATGCTGCACCCTATGCTGCACACTATGCCCAAACCTATGCTGGACCCTATACCGGACCCTACGTCCCAAACCTATGCTGGACCCTATGCTGCACACTATGCCCAAACCTATGCCGGACTCTACACTTGACCCTACGCCTAACCCTATGCCGGACCCTAAGCCGGACCCTACTCTGTAGCCTGACGTGCACCTCTCAAAAAATGTAACTACAAAACATGTCTACTGCACCCCCCCCTCCCAACTCATTTCCTGGTTCTCCTTCTCCATAAACAACATGAAATCAAGGAGAGGGTTAACTTTTCCTGCTACACATTTCCGACAGTGGTCAGAAAGCTCAGAGGAGACACTTTGTTTCTGTCACTATGACTCTCGCTCCCAAGCTAGTCACTCTCTCACTCCCTCTCCTACACGCCACACTCTCACGCCGGCCCTGCTATTCTTTTAAAAGAGATCGACGGACACACAAACGCACAAGTATAAACTTCAGGCCACTTACGTAGGCTACAGCGAAAGCTCTGCACGGAGCCTCCGCAGAACCATAAAACAGCCTTTTAGAGAGAAACAAGAGATGAGACAAAGGAAGAGCTCCAGCTCCTGCAATCTCGCATAAAACTGGTGTGAGGATACAGAAAAAACTGTCAAAACATGCAACATCTCTGATAAAAATATCCAGTTGGAGCTTTAGATTGCTATTGTATTTACAACCTACTGCTGAATGGCTTTCAGATGCAACTAAAATGCAGGCCTACCACAGAATTGACAGCATCAGAAGGAGGTGATGATAAAAATATAGATAAAGATAAACACTTCATTTGAGTATTTACAACCTTTCTCCCCACTTTTCCTGGACAAAGGAGCGCACATTCTTGCACTCAGAGAAACACTCATCACCAGCTGAAGCGGCAGGGCAACAACGACACTCCGACAGCCGGCTCTGCAGTTCACTACCCCCCTCTGGTGGTCTGCAGGAGCCATCACAGGGTCCGGGGAACAAAGGAAGGAGAGATGAACAACAGCAGAAAGCAGCAGCAGAGACACAGAACCCGGGAGAAGGTCCAGAGTGGGTGCTGCTGTGGGAGTGTATTTTTTATTTTTATTTTTATGAGCATGAATGATCTATAGAAAAATAGGTTGGATGTTATGTTTTATCCTCAAACATTTCAGTCGACATTTCCTAATCCTTTCATAACTTATAACAATAGTCTCTCAGGTTGCATAACAAATGTGGTCAAAGTCCAAGAACGCACATTCAAGCAATCAGCTCCATGAATTGGTTTAAACGGCTGCCTAAGGCAAACGTTTTCATGGCCAAATTGTTTTGAAATCATAAAAGGGATCATAAAATAAGCACTTGATGGCTGCACATGGTGCCAAATCCTCATTTATTTAAGCTATTGTCGACATGCTTTGCATATTTATAAGTACCGTTTGGTTTATTTGACAAAATATCTTAGTTTTTTGCTAAACTGCTGTAACAGTGAAACGCCTTACTGGGTTTAATAATCCATCCATCCATCCATCCATCATCCATCCATCCATCATATAGTGGATAACGCTTCATGTCCCAGGTAAGATGTAAACAAGAATAAAGGCTTTTAGGATCCGGACTGGGTCTACGATACCCTCAAATGGATACAGATACCAGAAGAGTACTTCATTCAATAGGCTACCCATCGTGTTAATGGAAGAATCTCGGCAACTAAACTGTTAACTCTGTCAAATACACTCGACTTCCCCCCACCACAGACTGTATGGGTTCTAGCTGATGCAGCAGTTGGCAAGTAAAACACAACTAGGCACATTATTTCTAGATCTGGCTTCAAAAAGGACCAAATGCAGGTATCATTTTACTGAAGGAGTTTGGGTTTTACTCGGTAGGCTAATGGGTTATTCTTGGTCAGTGGAGTATCCATACCCAGCCACTGTGGACTAACTCTAAGGGAATGTTGGCTTAGGTTGATGGAGTGTAAAATTCCTCAAATCTTCTGTTTAACATAAAAACATTTGCGAAATTACGTTGGCTAAAGCCATCAGACTCCATATCAAGAAACTGTGATTTTAACACAGTAAAAAACACTTCATTGAAAGTAGACAGAAACTAAAGAAAACTATGAAAATCCATTTTGGGTCGGCCTTCCACGTTTCCCACCATCAAAACTCTAGTTTGGGTTGAAATAAACACATAGATTACTGATTTCCATAACCAAAGTGCTGGCTCTGTTTTTTATTTTTACCTCATGGAGTCCGGTGGGTTTAGCACCAGCGACCTCAGAGCGGTTTCTGGTTTACGTCTCTCTCTGTAAGGATGCTTTCCATGACGTCGTCAGACACATAATACTCCAAAAACAGCCCCTTTAGTGGACGTTAGCCGTGGGGTAACATCGCCGCCGGTCTGTGGCCGCCGGTTGCAGCGCTCACGCATAATACTGGAGCAATATCAAAGATTGTTGTTGATCAGTCACACACAAAAACAGGGAAATAGGGTCCAGGTTGAGAGAGAAAAAAAAAAACCTTAATGGTGTCCTCGGGTCAAATTGACCCGTTGTCCTATATCAATGTTTTTTTAATTCCCCAAAATAACATGATTGATTCCACACAACGCTCTTTGGCAAGTACAAATCTCTACTTTTATTTATTTAAAATTTTTCAATTTTGTAGCATTTGAAAAAACAAATTGAAGTGGTTTTGAAATAGTATTGAGTAAAAGTTGACATATTCCAGTCTGTGATTATCCATCAACATCCATTCCTTTAATTTCAGTCTCAATAATTCCTAATTTCTGCTTTTCTAACTCAAACATTAGGTGTAATTTCTATAAATGATGTTTATTGACCATAAATTCCAACAATAACTGTAAAACTGGTGACACACATTGAAAAAAAGCATCAACAAAAGTGTTGATTTTCAATTTTGACGGGAAGACAACACGAGGGTTAAGGGAACATAGATGGTGCGGGTTTTAAAACAATGATACTTTTTACATTTACAGTATTTTCTGAGCGAAGTCGCCTAGAAGCCGGTCTGACGAAACGTGAGTTGGCTCGTGAGAAATCAACTCAAACTGAACGAGAGAAGAGAACCATACTTTTATAACACCATTGTAAGGTAAACTTAACAGATTCAACGCAAAAGGTTAGGACTAAATCCTTAAAAGAAGGAGAAAAAAAAAACATTTTTGAAGAAGGCCTAAGGGTCGCCTAAACATAGATAGATAGATAGATAGATAGATATATACCATGGATAGATAGATAGATAGATAGATAGATAGATAGATAGATAGATAGATAGATAGATAGATAGATCCCAAAAAAATGGAAAATGAGGGTGTTACAGCAGCCAAATCAGTCACACAGCACAGAATATATATCTTAATGAAATACTAGGATACAATGTACATCCATACGATATACATGAAAATAATAATAATAATAATAATAAATAATAGGAATAAAATACAAGAACAAGTATTTGAACATCAGGATAAATAGAGATAGGCATATGGAGCATGTTACTTTCAAATCTACTTCCAGAGATCACCAGTCACGTGTGACTCTGCGGGCTCGTTTGGAGGGTTGTTCCTGACAGGTCTAAAGCAGAGGACCTGTACACGCCCATTGTATTCAAACCTCAAACCCCTGAGCAGGTGATCCTGAGCAGTGAATCTGTGTCACGGTGTGCCTGCAGCGGTCAGAGCAGCCACTCGCTCCTCCCCTCTGTACCTGAACCTGAACATCCTCCACCTGCTGTCACCTGTACCCTCAGGGACCACACCCGAGCCGCCAATCACTGCTCCAGCAAGCCTGAAGAGAGGCACTCAACCGATTCCTGAGATCAGACTCTTGGATTCTCTGCGGGCATCATTACTATACAGGCTATATTTAAACAGTGGTCATCGAGGAAAAGAAAACTCCTGGATGTTTTAGGTCTCTTTTTTTTCTTTCTGCAGCTTTTTTGCTTTAAGGTGGATATATACGTACAGGAATATAAGCACCCTAAACGGTAAGATTTGTAATTTGTGTCATGCCTCAGCCACTTAACACCTTTCTCAGATGGCTCCTTCTCCTATAGATCTCCCATTAACGGATATCTCTACCGTTTCTCACAGCTGTGTGTGTTATCATTAAGGCTCATTGTCAGCAGTGTCATTTTCACAGTAAATTTCGCTGGGATGTGGGCTGGATGTCATAGCACAGCATGCATTAAGATTGGTCATGTAGACATTGTGTGTGTGTGTGTGTGTGTGTGTGTGTGTGTGTGTGTGTGTGTGTGTAGAGAGATATAAGGAAGGTCTCGGCTGAAGAAAGAAGAAATGCAGTAATTTATCTTCTTTTATTACAGATTAAAATGGGCTGCTTCACATTCATCAAATTGATGATGGTCGTGTTCAACTTGCTTATCTTTGTGAGTATGCTTCCACTTTGATTACGTGCTCATATATACGAGGATGCGGCGGGGGAGGGATTTTTACAGATATCACCGTGTTTAATCTTAACATTAAAAGTCATGTGGGAAGTAAAAACGCACAAAGTGTAGAAAATCAGTTAACACCGCACTTCAATGCAAACATATGTTAAATAAACATTTCAGACCACTGAGCCAGAAGGCCTTAATGATGCTCCTTTCTCTCCACCGTAGCCATTTTCATCTCATTAACTTCAAAGGCTCTGATTTGGCCAACCTTCATCTTTGGCTTGATGTTATAACTAATGTGGTTTGTCAAATGGAGAGAAACCTTGGCAGGGGCAAGATGAAGTTGCCCGGCGCATCGGGGCCACCTGGAGTCCCGCTGTCACAGATGAAGCTCCCAGCACAAGTCATCACTTTTTCCTCACATTTCCAATTCCTGCCTGAGTTACGCAGCTTCTGGATGTGGATCGGCAGCTCTTAAAGGCACAGCAGCACACTGATTATGACGTCTCTTTGTTAGCCAGCAGAGCTGAATGATAAAAATAATTCTCATGCTCGTAAAAAGGCAATGATTTGCGGCGACTGCTCCAACACTTCCGCTGCATTTCACGCTCGGTGTTGCAACTTTATGACTATTCCTCTAAATCAGGAGTCATCCACAGAGGAAATCTGTATTCAGAGAATTTATCTTTCGAGGAAATAAGGGGCAGGATCAATAGTCTTCTGTGAATCTGAGTCAGTTCATAAATTCCAAAACGTGACTAACGACATTATTAAAGGTCTGGTTTCTCTTTGCTTGATACGCTGTGTGTACTACAGACGTCAGAGAATTACTTGAGCAGCTTATGCCTCTGAAGACACTAGTCTTCTCCTGAACAGAGGTGGTGCTATGAGCAAAGGCTCCCGCTATTTCTACGGACTAGACGAGGAAGAGAAAGGTAAACACGGCTGAGTCCCTCCCTGATGTGAGTCTAGTGCAGAATTAAGTAGCATACAAGATGCTAACGAGGGACTTCTGTAATGTCAACAGAGTAAAAATGGACCTACTTAACCAAGTTGGTTCACTGCTAGCTTAGCTACAAGTTAGCATCAAACACAACAAAGCCTGTCAGTGGAATGGTGTTTTGAGCTAACGTTAGCAATCAAACTAACATAGCAAAACCGTTTTTGAAATGATTCCCATCTTCTGTTATTGTTTGTAATGAGAAAAGTTTATTGTTTCATGGATTTCACAAATTTCAGTATGACACGTTATGCCGAAAAACCGTTTACATTTGAACATGCGCGACTGAAATCTGCACTCGCCTCACATCGGGGAGCGACAGGCAGAACTAGCTGCAGCATGGCCGTCAGCGCTTCCATTTGATTGGATGACCTACTTGGTTGGATCGAGCCTTTCATTCACCTTCAAAGAACTCATCTTAACCCAGTAAGGTTACCAGAGAGACTTGCAGTCACTCAGAGTCACCACACCAGCAAAATCTGCGTCATGTTGACATCACATTGGCTCGCATGCTTGGATGCGTCAACTGTAAAAACGACCATTAGTCTCAGGCTAGAAGATTTTGGAAAGACTGGAGAGAAATTTTAACTTTGCTGGACCACAACCGGTCATTGTGGTCTTCAAATCAGTTAGTCCCAAGGTCCAGGTATAAACAGTGGGGGAGGGGGGGTGATCGGGCTTTTGCAGTTGCTGCCCCGAGACTCTGGAACAAGTTTCCCCCCGATATACACACTATTACAGATGTACAGTAGCTCTTTTTAGGTCCAAACTCAAAACGTATCTGTTTAGTCTGGCCTTTGATATGTAGCAGTGGTGCGACCATTTCATTTTTTTGTTTCTTTGTGACTTTTTCTGATTTTACTGTTTTCTATGTTCACTCTTTCTATTGTATGATGGGATTTTACTCATTCTGATCTTAAGCACTTTGGATACCTGCTGGTTGCTTTAAAGTGCTCCATAAATACATTTTGATTGATTGATTGATTCAGATGTTTTTCTGTCTATCTACTAAAATGAGTGTTAAAACGTGGGGGGAGGGGGGGGGGGGGGGGGTCACTTTAGATGAAATCACGCCCACTTGCTACTTTTTAATACCTTCTTTGAGGCTATTAGTTTGAACCCATCTGAAGATTTAAATGCCGGTTTGGTTCAAAATTGTAATTCTGTAATTTAAATGGTTTGTCACAAGTCCTTCAAAATAGATCCTTATATACTTGAGACAACTATTAAACAGCAAAACTGTATTTCATGACCGTTTAGTTTGATAACTTCCTGTTGTCAGTCATCTATTTTCAATCAGTAAATGAAAATGTAACCAACTTTAAGGAAGTGTAATCAGAAGCCAGGAGCAAAGAAGTATTTCACTAAAAACGTGTTGAGACTTGGAGCAGGTATAAACTGCAGGCTGCGTTATAAATGTGCTGCTCTGCTATAGCTGGAATGAATCACAGCCTGACACCCCCCCCCCCCCCCCCTTCCTCTTCCTGCTCTCACACACAGCAAGCTTTGCTCTGTCTATGTATTTCCTTGTTCCCTCCCCTTCAGATCTACAGTTTGAAGATGGGTGTAGCCAACATTTTGGTGTGAAAGCTGACAGCCCCCCCCCCCTTCTACTGCGGAAACACATGTTGCTCAGATCAGAGCTCAAACTAGTTTCACTTCTCAGAAAGTGAGAGTCAGGCAGTTGTTGTCAGTGAGAGGAGAAATGGAGCAGAAACGAGCTAAGCTGGACCGGGATGCCTTGTCTTGTTTGATCTGTCTGGATCTACTGAGCGATCCAGTGACTACGTCTTGTGAACACAGCTACTGCACGAAATGTATTAAAAGCTTCTGGGATACAGAGGATGATGAGGGACTCTACAGCTGCCCTCAGTGTGGGCAAATCTTCAAACCGAGGCCCGTCCTGGCGAAAAACACCACGTTAGCAGATTTAGTGGAAGGATTTAAGAACAATGGAGTCCAAACTGATCACTGCAATGCTGAAGCTGAAGATGTGGACTGTGATTTCTGCACTGGGACAAAATTGAAAGCGAACAAGTCCTGTCTTGTGTGTTTGGTCTCTCTCTGTGAGCAACACCTTCAGCCTCACTTTGAATTACCCATCTTTGAAAAGCACAAGCTGGTGGCTCCGTCCAAGAAGCTCCAGGAGAACGTCTGCTCTCGTCACAGTGAGGTGATGAAGATGTTCTGCCGTACTGATCAGCAGTGTATCTGCTATCTCTGCCCTGTGGATGAACACAAAGACCACGACACAGTCTCTGCTGTAGCAGAAAGGACTGAAAGGCAGAAGGAGCTCGAGGAGAATCAACAAACCATCCAGCAGAGACTCCAGGACAGAAAGAAAGAGGTGATGCTGCTTCAACCTGAGATGGAGGCCATCAATTGCTCTGCTGATAAAGCAGTGGAGGACAGCGAGAAGATCTTCACTGAGCTGATCCGATTTATTGAGAAACGAAGCGCTGAGGTGAAGGAGCAGATCAGATCGCAGCAGAAAAGCGAGGTGAGTCGAGTCACAGAGCTTCGGGAGAGGATGGAGCAGGAGATCGCTGAGCTGAAGAGGAACGACGCCGAGCTGACGAAGCTGTTACACACCGAGGATCACAACCAGTTTCTACACAACTACCCCTCACTGGCACCACTCAGCGAACCTACAGACTCATCCAGCATCAATATCCGTCCTCTGAGTTACTTCGAGGGTGTGACAGCGGCTGTGTCAGAAGTCAGAGAAAAACTACAGGACTTTCTGAGTGAGACATGGACAAACATCTCACTGGCAGTGACTGATGTGGACGTTTTACTGTCCCATCCGGAGCCCCAAACCAGAGCTGAATTCTTAAAATGTTCGCAGAAAATCACCCTGGATCCAAATACAGCCCACCCACAGGTGTCAGTGTGGAACAGAGGAGCAACATTCACGAAAGACCAACACTCTTATTCTAGTCACCAAGACCGATTCACTTCATATCGTCAGGTCCTGAGTAGAGAGAGTCTGATTGGTCGTCGTTACTTGGAGGTGCAGTGGAGTGGGATAGGAGTTAGGGTAGCAGTCACATACAAGGATATCAGCAGAACAGGGGGCTTTGAAGAATGTCAGTTTGGATACAATGACAAATCTTGGGCGTTAAGTCGTCTCAATAAAAGTCTTACATTTCATCACAACAATGTCTGCACTCACGTCTCCGGTCCGTGCTCGTCCAAAGTAGGAGTGTATCTGGATCACAGTAGAGGCCTTCTGTCCTTCTACAGCGTCTCTAAAACCATGACTCTCCTCCACAGAGTGCAGACCACCTTCACTCAGCCGCTCTATGTTGGGTTTTGCTTTAATTACAGTTGGGGAGACTCGGCCACGTTCTGTGAACTCAATTCGACAGAAGACGTTTAAGGGGCAGCGGGTTAGAGTTTGTGTTTTAAAGCTGACGGCGGGTAGTTTCTGTCGCCCTCATGAGGAATTCTATGTAATGACAACAACACTGTCCACGCATCCACATGATGCAATCTTTCGGTGATGTGCAGAGCACCCCTCCACCACGCAGTTGCTAGTAGTTGAACCCGTCAAATCCAGGAGGACACAAAGGATAAAAAACCCAACGTGATGGACGCTTCAGAAGAGGTATTTATCTTGTAATTGTTATGTCCTCTTTGTCTCCAAAGCTGAATACTGCTGTTGTCCTTTTTCAGCGGTTACATAAAATGCAAATGTACTCAGCAAATGTACAGAGAACTCTGGTACTTATCGGCTTTTACAAGCTTTGTGCCAACTCGTTTGGCAATGGCTTGAATGTAACGGATGTTCATTAATATACAACAGTTTGCACTATAGCTTTAACTCTTAAACTCTTGTTTTGTCTCTGTGTTTGTTGCTGAGAGCTGATGGTCGTGGCGTTTCTTCCCTGCACAGAGATCAGCTGCCAATCAAACATTAAGGGATGTACTTTAATATTTTCTCATTAGTCGTTGTGTAACTTTTAGGAGTTTCTTTAACTAGCGATGCCTCCCGGGTCTGTTTAGCCATACAGGTTTGTTTATACATCAGTGTCTAATTTCCTTAAATGAGTTTAAATGTTATGGTAAAACCATAGAACATGACTCCATTCACACGTGCAAATGTTTGATTAATGACACTTTTATTTAATTGAAATGCACTGTCTTTGCCTCTTTTGTGTTTGTTTTGTGGTTTTAAATTTTTGTTTTATGTAATTAATGTGTTCTGCTATCTTGGCCAGGTCTCTCTTTAGAAAGAAATTGTATATCTCAATGAGACAAACCTGGTTGAAATAAAGGTAAAATAAAAACATAAAAAATATATATATATAATAAAAAAGAAAGCTTTTCTGTGCTCTAATGCATGGGTCTTTGTGTACATTTCTAAAGAAAGCTATAATACTTGGGGTCTTAAAAATAGCAAATAGCAACAAAAATAAAAATACTTGGTTGTCATCACTTGACGGTGTGTGTGTGTGGGGGGGGGGGGGGTAGTACTTGTCCTTATACTTCTGTATTATTTCTGCTTTACTTCTGTAGTTTTTCTACTTAACATCTTTACTTGTAACAAAGTATTCTACTGTAGTTTTCTGCTTTTACTTCAGGAGGATTTTTTCTTGGATCTTGTAATGTATCACATTTCTAATTTTACTTCAATAAAGTGTTTACTTGTAATGGGATGTTATGGTGTATTATTTCTACTTATACTTTAGTTAAGAGTTGTAATGGTATGTGAGTATCAAACTGTAGTATTTCTACCTTTACATCAGTTAAATGTATGGAGGACTCTAGAGTTCAAATAGCTAGTCAGCTAGCGTGCTAATTCCTGCATGCTTTACACTGGTTACGGAAAATGAGCTTTACAAAGAGTTACCACATCTTTCTACACTGTGACAGTGTGTGGATGAAGTATTCTGTTGTTAAATGTAACTTTAACCCTTGTGTTGTCTTCCCATTAACCATGAACTTGTCCATCCTGGTCAATAATTGAAAGATTAACTGTGTTTTAGTGCTGTTTCCAATTTTTTGTGTCGCTTTTTCAGATTTATTTTATTGTTGTACTTGTGGGGTCCTTTAAAAATAACCATGCTGTTTTTAATATTGGTTTACATTATTTTGGAATTCGCGTCAAATAAATGCCTAATTGTTTCAAATTACATAGTTTTGTAGTTAAAAGCTTCAGAAATTAGAATTATATTTGACTAATAGTAAACGACAAGACTGTATGTCTCATGATGTTTATATGTAAATTATCCTGGATACTGTTTTAAAACCATAGAAATGAAAAATAAAAAGACTTCAATGTAAGAGTGTAATAAACCCCAAAAAGTAATTACCTGAAAAACGGTTGAATGGACACAGTGTATACTTTTGGGCATTGATGAAAGGCATCCCTATTTCTGGATATAACACACTTGAACGGGTCAAATTGACCTGAGGACAACAAAGAGTTACCAATCGTTCCAGTCCGGTGCAGGTGAGTACTTAATAAAAATGTAATTAACCCGGTTTGTTCCATTTAACCTGAACTTGTCCAATCCTGGTCAAAATTGAAATTAACTTTTTTTGTGCTTTTCCATGTTTTTGTCGCTTTTTTCAGATTATTTGTCATTTTTCTAGCTTTTGGTGCTTAAAAAAAAAACCTAAGCTGGTTTAATAATTGGTTTTACACTTATTCTTGGAATTCGTGGTCAAAAAACCTAATTTATATCAAATTATACATAAGTTTTTAGTTAAAAAGGCAGAAATTATGAATTATTTTGACTAATAGTAAAGATCAGAGGACGTTGACTGGATCTCAGATGGTTATATGTCAAAATTTAGTCCGGATACTGTTTTAAAACCATTAGAAAGAAAAAAAAAAAGACTTCAAATGTTATAAGATTAAATAAAACCCCCAAAAAGTTAAATTACCTGAAGAACGTTGAATGGAATCATCCGTGTTATTTTTGGGCATTTGATTGAAAGAAATCCATATTTCTGATATAAAACACTTTGAAACGGGTCAGTTTGACCCGAGGACAACACAAGGGTTAAATTCAGCGTCTGCAGAGTCCGGTGCAGGGGTCACTCCACATAAAAAAACACACCGGGTCTACATTAACCCTGGTTCTCAGATCCATTATAAATGACCTTTTTAAATATAATGCAAACTAAAGGTAAACAAAACCCTTAGAGACTGGACAGAAGATTTCTCGGTGTGCAGATCCACGGCCGAGTGTCGGAAGGTAATCAGATCGTCTGTTCCCGATAATGTGACCCTTGAAAATGGGTTTTTAAACTCAAGTGACATCTTTCTCATTCCAGCCCTTTCAGAAAGAACCCATTCCATTTCACTTTGGGTGGGAGGGGCATGCTCTCTTCTCCGCTCCCTCTGTATCTTTCTATCTAATCGCTCTCCATTTACTTCCCACTCTCTGGATGTCCGTGGCCTCCTATTCGGCCTGTGATTCATTCCCTCTCCTCTAACAGGTTATATTTCCCATCTCCATAGATACAACGCCGCTTGTTCTTCCCCCCTGCTCTTTCAAAAAACCTGATTTACTTCCAGTGCTTTTTTTCCTCCATGTGGGCGTTCCTCTGACAGGGCATCGACCTGCACATGAGCACCATCAAAAGGATTAAAAAAAGAAAGACATAGTGCCAGATATAATTATGCCTGCTGAAGGATGATGGTGGCACACGTCGACTTAGAGAGGAATATGCTTGTCGTCTAACATGTAGCCGTTGGTGAACTGATGGAATCAAACGGGTTCAACAGACAAGAAAAGGGAAGTGAAAGATTGGGAGAGGCCGAGAGAATAGAGGAGAGCAAAAAAAAAGAGCAAGGCCAAGGTAGGGAGACTGAGAAGAGAAGGGGGAGATGAACCCCACATGGGTGGGGTTGGCGTCTGGCAGGAGATGTGGCGTGTCGGGGCCTGAAGGGAAGCAAAGGGCAAGGGGGGGGGGGGGCTGATGGCAACCAGCCTGATGGATCCTGACAGACAATGTCAGGTTTCAAACGTGGTTTCTGCAATGGACGGGGTAAGAAGAAGAAGAAATCACTCAGTGCAAGGAGTGCAGGGGGAAATACACAGGACAAGATGGAGGAGGGTAAAAGGGTGGAAGAGAAGGTCAAAGGTAAAGAGATGAGGAGGGAGAGTGGGATTGGGTGATTACCAGACTGTAATGTGAAACATGTGAAATGACATAGTTCTGATTTAGTTTGTTATTGGCAGGTCATACAGGTTTTGAGTCCATAGATTTCTATAAATGCATTTCCCCCCAATATAATGTTACATTTGTGATGTTCATGGTCAGAGATTGTTGGGCTAGTTTAATTACTGTAGATTCTCAAAAGCGTAGCATCCATTACCTTCAACTGTAGGTTAAATAAGAGACAGAACTTTATATCGGTCCTTTTTTTGAGTGTCAGAGTATATGTGTCGTCCAGTGTGTTGTTCTTTGTAATTAGTAAAGTCTTGCAGGTGTTTTTTTTAAACTACAAAGATGATAAACATTCAGTGCGTACCAGTAGAAATACTAGTCACATATGTGGAGTCTAGTCCTTGTTGTCATTGCATTTCCTTCTTGCTGAATTCAGTCGCAGAGCTGACAAAAGAAAACAGTAAACACGCTTCCCTCACTTGACAGTCCACGCAATAATCCCACCACGTCAGTAGACCCCAAGGCCGTCTATCGAGCAGCCCAATATGACAACGATTAAATGGCCTTCCACTATGCCTTTGTGACATGAGTGGGGAGATGAAGGCAGTCATGGAAAAGGGCGGCCATTTTGTAAAAAGAGGGCAAGTTGGTGCTCGAGCCTCGATGCATAATGGGAGGCCTGAGGCAGCACCTCTCTGTCTCACAAAAGGAATCCTCCTCTCTAAATGGAAATTATTAATGGATTATTAAGGTGGCATGGCATCACCATGAGGTAATAGTAAGAGAGGGTTAGTGACTGAAGATGACTTCTCATATCCAAAAACCTATTTCTCCCTGAAAATCTGTAGAACCCAAGGGATTGACGTTTTACTCGCCGTTGTTGTGTACGCATCGCTAGAAACTAGTTTCTCAGTGTTACACTTTAACGGGGATCCGTGTGTAGATGTTGATCGTGTTTTCCTGGATCCTCCTGCAGCTGGGAGGCCTGACCCTGCTGGCCATGGGGATCTGGGTGAGCGTAGACGGGAGCTCCTTCCTCCAGCTGCTGGGGCCGTTCTCCGGTCAGGGCATGCAGTTCATCAACGTGGTCATATTCTGCATTTCCATCGGGGCCGTGCTGGTGCTGCTGGGGTCCCTGGGCTGGTGTGGGGCCCACAAGGAGAGCAAGTGTCTCCTGCTCACGGTATGTGTATAGGACCTTTTAATAAACAGCCACATTGTTAGAAACAATGACAATTGAAAATATATGATGCATCCAGTTTGAGACTGTCTAAATGTCCACTGGTCCATATTTCATAATGAATCCAGTGTGTTGTTCTTTGTATTTAGTAAAGTGTTTTTAATTGCCAAGACCAGGAACATCCAGTGTACCAGTAGAGAAACTAGTCTCGCATGTGGAGTATAGTCCTTGTTGTCATGGCATTCCCTTCTTGCTGAATAAAGTTGCAGAGCAGACAAAAGAAAACTCTTTACAGACGACAGTAAACAGACATCGGTAAACATCTCCCTCACTTGGCGTTCTCCGCAATAATCCCATAATCTACTTCAGTAGACCCCAAGGCTGTCTTTATCTAGTAGCACAATAGGATGATCACTAAATGGCCTTTCACTATGCCTGTGTGACATGAGTGTGAAAATGAAGGCAGTCATGGAAAAGGGCAGTCCCTTAATTCAGAAAGGTAAAAAGAAGGCAAGTAGGTGCTCAACTCAATACATAATAGGAGGCCTGAGGCAGCACCTCTGTCTCACAAAAGGAATCCTTCTCTCTAAATGAATGATATTAAGGTGGCATGATGTCGATAAGAGGTAATAGTAACAGAGGGTTAGTCATTTAAGATGGCTTCTCATTTCCAAAAACCTATTAACCTCTCAAAAGCTGTTGCACCCAGGTGATTGATGTAGGGTAGCCAGGGGATGTACGGGCTAAGATTAGCAACTTGAGATTCAACAATGGAGTTGGAGTTGAGAGAAGACATCTCTTTAAATAGATATCTGCATATGAATGCAAATGCATTACTACAAAAAGTTAATGAAAAGCTAAACCAATGGCCGATGGGTTCCAAAATTTGCATTTTGACCAATGCTTTCCATCTCTTTGCTCTCCTCACGGACAGGTTACCTGCAGGCAACCAATGCCCGATCAAGCATGATTGGTTAATACTGCTCAGACTACAAATGGACTACAAACTGAAACCAGAACACTTCTGATACCAAAATATTGTCTCAATACCTACAGATTCATATGCAGATATCCATTTGTAGAGATTACCGTCAAACAAGCTCTGGTTTGGTGGAGACCAAAATTGGAGCTAAAAGAGAGAAAATGATCGACTTACAATCATCGCCCCTCCAAAACTCCATGTACTTTCACGCGGATGATTTCTCACGGTGTCTACCAGTCAAAATATAGATGGTTCAAGCTAAATCATGTCATGAAACCAATAGTGACACAATACAAGTCATCCATTCGTGTATTGTGTAGGGTTACACGGTATTATTATTATTATTTTTTTTTTTAATCGTCATCGCAGTACACTACTGAAGCAAATCGTGAAATACACTTTTTTAGTGTTAGTTGGAAGTACAGAGAATATTTTGCACATTTACGTGCATGAGACTGTTGCGTAGGATGTGGACAAGTAGGTCTAGAGAGGAAAAACTCCTGCACACTGTCTTGCAACTTGTTTTTGCAACTTGCAAAAAAATGGAGTTTTAATAATAGCAAACATTTCAATATCTAGACCATCTTCAGGCAAACAACTGATTTTACACTCATTCACATTCATTGCCTGAAGGTGTAGTACTGAGAAATGGTAATAACTGTATCTTTGTAAGTTTAGACAGTGTGTTAGTTGAAAGAAAATATCAGTAGAAACCTGCACTTGACAACCTAAGTGGCATTCTTTTTTTAGTGCTGCCTTTTATGTTCAATTCAATGTTCAATTGTTCCATAAAAGAAAGTTGGAAATTATGCCCTTTCATTTGTTTTAAATTCAACAAGCAATTTGTTGTATTTTAGCAGAACACTGAAAGCAGCACAAATGCAGAATTGAGTACACTTTAATATCCTTATCTATCCCAAGTAAAATCGTTATCACGACATTCATTGTTATTGCATATTTTCCATGTTCCGTTTCATTAAAAACAACTTCAACCACTGACTTTGGCATGTAAAACACCACAAATGTATGTGCATGTACAGTATGGATTCATAGGGTGCTCCACATTCAGTATCCCCCCCCCCCCCCCCCCCCCATACTTAACATTCACACCCAGCTCATCAACAGCTCAGATAATACCCGCAACAGCAGCAAACCCCAGAACAGCACAGTGCACACCATCATGCTCATTAACGACAAGCCTAACTACCTCTTAGTCCACTGCGGTGAGTGTAATGAGAAGCACAGGCAGCACATATTACCCCCATCATGTCCACATCTCCCATCGAGTTGAATAATGATGGCGCAGCAGATCCCGCGACTGACGGCGCAGGACGCTGCGCATATCTGGCTCACATGAGGAACAGCTGTAATGGACTGAATAAAGAGAGCGGCAGAGCTGATCGAGGGGCTCATTTAGGCTCCGTGTCAGGCTCTGTCTAATCAGCCGAGCTTTATCGCCAGTCTGTGATTGCTGCGCGCTGCAGTAGCGGTTTTACACGACCCTGGGTATTTACAAGCGCTGGTGGCTACAAACATCAGAACTTTAAATAGCTCATTTACTCTGTTTTTATTTGATTATTGAGAAAGGCGCCATACCCTTCGGTCCAATGCAAAAGTCACTTAAATAGCCAATCATCAGAGCAAATGTTGACAAAAGAGCATTATGACTTAATGAAGAGCACAGCCATGCCTTATTATGCTTTGTGCAAACAATAATGCAGAACATTGTGGCTCTGGTCTTGGTTTTGGAAATCTGCTCCCTAATATATATAAATAACAAAATACCCAGAAACTGTCTCCTCGTCTCCCCTTCTTTCCTCCCTGCAGTTCTTCTCCATTGTCCTCATCATATTCACCGCTGAAGTGGCTGCTGGAGTCGTGGTTCTGGTCTACTCTTCATATGTAAGTCCCCCTCTACACCTCTCTTTCTTTGCGTTCACACGCCTCATCACATCCCCTCCCTTTCTCCTCCTCTTCACGCGCTTTCCTTTGTCTCCTGATACTACTCGTCCCTCTAGATCTGGCTTCCTCTTTCACCCTCTCACCTACCCGTCCCACTTTCTGGATTTTATCTCCATGTAAATTCCCCATCATTGAATTACTGCCTTTGTGTCCGCCTCACTACATTGGGCTACTTAATGAGTTCGGGATAGCCCAGGGCCGTGTGCGCCGTCTCTAACTTTGAGCAATTTATTACTATGGAATATTGAATCTAAAAGCATTTTATATGCAAAACAGCCTATTTACATATGTGCCCCCCCCCTTTGCGCTCTCTCACAGACACAAGCTCCTTTTACATTTAGTGCCACGTACTGTATAATAATTACAAGGGGTTTGAATGAGCTACGTAAAAGGAGGTTAGTGAAGATTGGGATACGAACAAAGAAAATCTAGAGTGGATTTTGTTATCCAATCATAGGATTCAACTGAGTACCCCGGAGCAAGAGAGGTAATCTAACCAACATCCATCTGCAGGGAGGAGCTGATGAACGGAGGAGAGAGGACGGGGAATTTCACTTCTCTGTGCTGGGATTGTTGGTAAAACCAGTTTGAGCAGCAGCAGCAAGACACTGCACAGAGTAGAAAGAGTCTAAGACTGACACATGACGTCCTGTGGGGTGGGGGGGTGGGGTGGGGGGGGGGGGGGGGACCATATGAGTAACTGCTCACACGAGTTATCATTGAAGGCAACAGCAAACACAAATGCTAGCGGGGAGTTTGGAGAATTTCTTTAAAATCCAGCAGTTGCGTCCTTCAAAAACTGATCTTCTACGAGTGAAAAAAAAGATGCCTAAAGAGAGATTATTTCCATAGTTGTTTATTTTTATGTGTATTATCTTGTTTCAATTATCCTGGAAAGCTGAGGCGCTCGTTTTGGTCCGTGCGGGATTATTCAAAGTAGTGGTGAAGCCTATGGGAGCCGATACTGACCTAACACCACACGAGCAGTTTCATAATATCGGAATGAAATTTTGAGAGAGAGAAAAAAGAGAAAGAGAGAGAAAGAGAGAGAGAAAAAATAGGAAGAGAGAGTAAGAGGTAGGGGGGAAAAGAGGGAGAAAGGTAAAGAAAGAGAGAGGGACAAAGAGAGAGAGAGAGAGAAGAGGGAGAGAGAGAGAGGGAGAAAGAGGGAGAGAAAAATAGGAAGAGAGCAAGAGGGAGGGGGTAAAAGAGGGAGAAAGGTAAAGAGAGGAGAGAGAGAGAGAGAGAGAGAGAGACGGAGGGAGAGGGATAAGTAGAGAGAGAGGGAGGCAGAGAGAAGGCAGGTAGGTAGAGAAAGATCGAGAGACAGAGAGAGAAAGAAAAGAAAGCAAGCGAGAGAAACAAGAGGGAGAGAGATAGAAAGAGAGAGAGAGAGAGAGAGAGACATAGCTCATAGAGTTGTCTTTTCCTGCGGCGAGACCAGATAGGGTTTAGAGTCAATTTAACGCGCTGTTTGTTAACTTAAGCATTATCTGTTCATTATAAAACACACACACACACACACACACACACACGTGTGTGAGAGTGGCTGTCCATCATGGGCTTGTGATAAGACACGGTAAACACAACAGCACCCGAATAATGAATATGTGCAATAACCATCTAATATGCATACATATGGACACTATATTAGGCGCCTGTGTCAATAAGACAATGAAAGGAGACAATAAATAAAGTGTTGATCTATTCTTTCCTACTTATCCGCAGCATAAATCTGCCTTTTGGCCAACGGGTCCCCCCCGCAGCTCATCTAACCAAAGAGCCCATAACCTTCAGGTTGTCGGAATAACTGAGATTTAATAAGCAATTGCAGCGGGCGTTACGAGAGGCCGTCAGTGGTCGGGGTTGTTCTTTGTGCTTCGAGTGATTGGTAAGTGACCAGGGTGGAGATTTATCACCGGAGGCCGGTATGGGCGTCACACTGGATCAATGACATGGATGTGACGTGGCATCTAATGAATCACGCCGGCGTCCGTGGACAGCGAAGGAGTGTTCACTCAAAACGTAATCCAATACTGATTAAAGTTTGCGTTAATATGTCGTCAGCGAGAGGAAGGATTAGCCCGAGTAAGTGATGTAAGATGATTAACTCCAATTACTTCTGCGTTAAAGCTGCACCAATCAATATCTGGGGATTAATAATGGCAGAAAGGTCTGCGTGCATGTGGAAGGGGTCAGTCAAGAGGAACCTGCAGAGAATCAACGCCAACTTTGTAGTTCCACTCAGCTTTACGGACCATTTGAGCATCTTTTAGCGTAGTGACGGTTTATTTCCATACACAATAACATTACATTTTTATTGGGTTGTATCAAACTGACTCTTTCTTAATCCAGGTGCTTAAAGGTGCAGTAGGAAGGAGCGCGAAGATCCAGGACTTAGCCAAAAAGTGTGAACATTGACCAAAATGGTCTCCTAAGCCCCTCAAGGGAGAATGAATGCATGTGCACAAGCAGTAAGACCCCCCCCCACCCGGCCGTGATTTGTGCATCTGAACCGGGAGCGGTGGATTTTTGCATATTGCACCACAGGTTGTAGGTGGTGCCAGAGGAGCTGGATATTTTTTTTTTTTTTCAACCCTCATGTTGTCCTTGGGTCAAATTGACCCGTTTTCCTATATCAATGTTCTTTTTAATTCCCCAAAATAACATGATTGATTCCACACAACGCTCTTTGCCAAGTACAAATCTCTACTTTCATTAATTTTGGGGCAACTTTTACAATTTTATTGCATCTGAAAAACAAATTGAAGTGTTTTTGAAATAGTGTTGAGTAAAAGTTGACATATTCCAGTCTGTGATTATCATCAACATCCATTCCTTTAATTTTAGTCTCAATAATTCCTCATTTCTGCTTTTCTAACTCAAACATTAGGTATAGTTTCCAATAAATGAGGTTTATTGACCCTAAACTCCAAAAATAACTGTAAAACTAAAGTTAGTGAGTTAGTGTTACGTAGTGTTGAAAACATTTAAAAAAAAAAGGGACTGCATTTATGAACAGACGGAGATGGAAATGCAGCTTATGACCTGACTCAAATGGAATCTGCGGATTTGTTTTTACAGTTTTCAGCTGTGATGCAGAGTAAATTAACCGACTGGTTTTCTGTTTGGCGCGGACATGCGTCAACGCTTCAGATTTGGTTTCAATTTCTTTTTTCTTCTCTTGCTTAAAAATCTGTGGAAAGTTCTGCAGACCTGGCACACACAACCTTCGTTTTCATTTATTGCTTTTCCACTTACAGTTGGAACAATAACCAATTAGCAGCCAGTGAGTCACCGTGGTAACAGATATCAATAATTACTTCAGAAGAAGAAACACTCAGTAAAGCAACGAGAGATCAATAACACACGAGGCGGAAGATTTTTATCGTGTGTGGGGACGCGGTTCTGTATTGATAGATGTGTTACCGCCTCTCGCCTTACTGGGCTGTGGGTTTCTATAGGCTTTGTCCTGTCTGTCCCCCGCGTGTGTGTGCGTGTGTGTGTGCGTGTGTGTGTGCCCAGATCAGTGTGTAAGCACGCGAGTGTGTGCACTTAACAGGATGTGGTGAGGCGAGGGTGCAGAGTGACCGTGATGAATCAGCCGGATGGTAATAACCCTCTCTGATCTCAGCCGCTCTCACAGCTTCTTGGGGGGCACTTTTAATTGTGATATGTATCCCAGCATCCCTTTGGGCATTTCGTACGCCTGCCCTCTTCACTGTACTGTACCCACCCCTCCACCCACCCACCCCTGATAGACAGACAGTTGCATATGGGCACATGCACATACAGTAAAACACACTCTCCCTCCTCATCAAATGAGTCTTTGTGTGACTGTACGTGACAGGATTATTAATCAAAGTGGGGAGGGGAGAAAAAAAAAGAGGAAGGGGGAGGATGGGTGAGGAAGAGGGGGGGGAGGCATGAAAGAGAGCTAACCTGTGTGTGAAGCAATTCGTTCACAACAAAAGACTCTCCTCATGCCTGAAACATAACCTGCCTTATTTGCTTTTTGAATAAACACAAATAGAGGACAAAATGCACCTTGACCGGAGCCATCAGGCGCATCAATATATATGTTAATACCCCCCCCGCCCTCCCCCAGCTCACAGTTAACAACCACAAAAAGGAGAAGAATGTGGAATAATAGGGATTTTTTTTTTAGATTTTTTCCAGACTGGGGCTGTTTTCCAAAGTGCTTTGTGTCAGAGAAGATTTATTTAATGTTGTTGTGATGAATAGGAACTCCCAGAGAATGACCTTTCCTACCCGTGAAATTAGCTGCAGTATTTTATTTGCAGGGGCTCCCGTAGTGAGTATACCAAGTGTGTTTACATGTGGGACACTGGTACTCTTTGACAGCAGTGTTGTGCTTTTATATGCATCCACAGGAGGGTATTTGCATGTATAAGCCTCTCATACATACTGCGCCCTAAAGGGGACAGTAAGGCTACTCGATTATAAATAAAAATCATTGCCACAATTTTTTGGGTCAATGTTGTAATCCATTATTTAACAGGATTACTTATTGACTTTTGAAAAGATGTTGCTATTATTGAACTAAAACAGTGAAACGGTTCAACAAATCAACAGGGAAGGCACCTTGAAATGGGACATTTCCCTTCTTACTTGAATTCTGCTTCAGAACACAAGATAAAATAAGAGTTTTCTTGCAAAATATATTGTGCAAAAAATTCCAGTTTTTCTCGATTGCATTGTTTTTTGTTGTTGTGATCGTCATGAGACAAAAATCAAAATCACAATAAAATTTGAATGAGCTCCAGTAGCAGCTCAGTCCGTCGGGAGTTGGGATGGGAACCGGAGGGTTGCTGGTTCCAGTCCCCGTACGGACCAAAGCATGTAGAAAGAGTGTAGATTGGTAGCTGGAGAGATGCCAGTTCACCTCCAAGGTGCTCTTGAGCAAGGCACTGAACCCCCCCCCCCCCCCCTCAGCCGCTCAGGGCGCCTGCTCAGCATCTCTCTCAGACATCTCTCCATCAGTGAGCGTGTGTGTGTATTTCAGGCCTGTGTGTAGTGTGTAATAACAACAGAGTGTAAATTATAATTTCCCCATAGGAGATCAATAAAGAGTATAAAACAAAGCCTGACATGCAGGGGCTGTTTTTTCAATCCTTTGATTAAAAGTATTTATTTTAAAAAGATGACTTTTCGATGACTTTTGCAGAAAAAAATGGGATATTTTTAGAGAATAAACTAAAAATGTGTTGGCAAGTGTGGACTTTAAGAGAGTCCTTACGTGTGTGTGGTGTGTGTGTGTGTGTGTGTGTGTGTGTGTGTGTGTGGTGTGTGTGTGTGTGTGTGTGTGGTGTGTGTGTGTGGTGTGTGTGTGTGTGTGTGTGTGTGTGTGGTGTGTGTGTGTGTGTGTGTGTGTTCTTCAGGCTGAGGGGATCATTAGAGAGTGGGCCGTCCCGTCTTTACAGAAGGATTACGGCAGTGACCCCGTGGTCACTAAGATCTGGAACACCACCATGACAGAGGTACAGAATCTCTGAAAGCCTGCACGGTTTCAACATGTGCATGATCACAACTTGTTTGGCATTTCTTCCCTCTAAACTACTTACTACATATGCATACATGTATGTTATTACTTAATATCCTTGCTGACCATTTTCCAAATCACATGATCAGGTTTTAAATGAATTGCCCACCTTCTTGGAGACATTGTTTTCACGTCTTCTCCAAGAAAAATCTACTTTTTGAATCTTGAAAGCTGCTGTATGATCTATTACAATCAAAGTCATTTGATTAATTATGTGAGAGACACAACATTGACACGTTGCATGCAGGAAGTATGTACGCACAACGATACAGAGCAACAGCTGAACCGACATCCTGAACTACAACCTGTTCTCGCCCCCCCCAATTTGTCAAATACTGACTTTTGGTCAGTGGCTCTCAGCATCAGATACCGACGCAAACATTCCCCTTTAGTGTCTGTATGGAAGAGCCGGGCATAGCAGCAGCTTGAACAACGTAGTATTAAGCGAGACAATGGTAACAAGTAGTGGTAGATGATAATTCAGAGCCTCTAGACATGTCGACGTAGTTTAGGCATAGGGAGTGAGGATTGGTTAGGGTAAGAATACCAGGGCAATCAGAGGCAGAATGAGGCGGGCCACGAGGCATCCAGTGATGTTGACACATCTACCAGATCCGATCTAGCATCTACCGTGAGTAATATGAAATCAAACAACACAGGACTTTCACCCATGGTTTGTGTCCCGTTTCTGTGCCGCTGTCACTGAAACGTACATTTTCTACCCCGACCCAAGATCTTTTCCGAAACATGTCAGTTAAACGTGCGTTTGTCCCGACCCAGAGCGTCAAAAAGTGAAAAAAGTGACACCAAGAGTCCAGATTAAGTGCATCTTAAGTAATAATCAATTTCATATTTAGAGATCATTAAGAAGAATATGCGTGAGTCACATTATCGCCAGCCACGTGAAAATGAACCTCCAGTGTGACGTAGTCTTTAGGGGAGAATAGCCTCACTCTCATCCACCATTCTAGACAAAAACAGTGCTTTGCTGTATTTTGTTAACATTTTAACTAATTCTTATGAATATTAAGTTTAGAGAAAATGATTCAAGTGAATACATAAAGATAAAAGACTAAAGCAATAAAGCGTACCATGAAGCCAAAAGCTAGAAGCATCAAATAGTGAGGCTAGGAGATCCGGTCCAAAGGGTCCAAAATGACGCTAAGGGAGACTTAAAAAAAAAGTTAAAAGGCAATGTGGTTAACGTCACAATGCTTTAAACTGTTGGTAATTTCCTTTTGAGAAGTCTGCATTGATGCGGACTCCCGGAAAGGGCTCAGTAAGTGTGAACTCAAACCCCCACGCCCTTTGATATTAGACATCGGGACGACCCTAAGCCCTTACGAATGTCAAAGTCCGTGAGTCTGTGGGTCCGCACTTTGGGATTGGGCCAATGTGCTAGCTCTCACTGAACTTGAACTTTGATTGATAATGCTCACGGATCTAAGATTTATCCACAAAACACCCTCTGCCAGTGCTTTCCTGCTGTGCTTCCTTCCCTCTCCCAGATCAAGTGCTGCGGTTTCACCAACTACACCGACTTTGTGGGATCTAAGTTTGAAGTAGAGAATGGAGGCAGCCTGCCGCCCAGCTGCTGCCGGACTAACAGCACCCCCTGCAGCCTGGAAGAGGCAAAGAGCAGCGCTGTGCAGGTGAGATGTACACCATCAGAACTGAATATAAGAAATACTCAAAGTAAAGGCAGAGGAGGTAAGTCTATTAAGGTTTTACGTGGAATGGACAAGATATTTACTCGGACACGCCAATTGGTTTGGTAACACAGAACCATCCGAGAAGCAGTCGCTGGAGACTGTTTGGTATAGGGCAGGCACTTAAAAAAAAAGACCTGGCAGGTGATTGGATGAACCATCTGTCTATCACCTCCTCCGCTTTACTGGTTTTTGAACATGTGCGTCACATGTGCCTCACACACCTAAACCATGCCGTAGCTCCCATTAGCTTCTCACCGGATGTTGATTGGTTGGGTCCGCTGCTGTTCGGACACATTACCTAAAGCCTGACAACACACGGATTTTCGTGTGATATGTTGATCTCATGATATCGCGAGAATCCAACTGCCAGTTACAAGGTAACAGTATCAAACAAAAAAATTACACAGATCTCTCAATATAATGTAACGAAAGTCCAACAGCAGCACAAATTAAGTTGGATCTGCTGGAAAACTGTGTTTCTACCTCCAAATTGGGAGTGAGTTACTGCCCCAAGCGATGAGTGCAAGTATTTTGGGGTCTTATTCACAAGGGTAAAACAGAGCATGAGATGGACAGTGGACTGATGCAGCGTTGGCGCTGTACCCAACTGTAGTGGTGAAGAAAGAGCTGAGCCACAATGCAAAGCTCTAGATTTAACAGTCCATCTTCGTTCTGACCCTCACCCTGTGGTCATGAGCTTTGGGCAGTGGCCAAAAGAATTAGATTGCGTGTACAAGCAGCCGAAACTTGCTGAAGTCATAAGGTTAGGAGTTCAGAGATCCGGAGGGAGCTCGGAGTAGAGACACTGCTCCTTCATGTTGTAAGGGCCTAGTTGAGCTGGTTTGATTAGGATGACTCTAGGATAACTCTCGCCAGTGCTATCCTCTTTGCAGTTGCATGCTGGGGTAGCAGGCTGAGGGTAGCGGACGCCAACAGACTCAATAAACTGATCCGCAAGGCCAGTGACGTCGGGGGGAGGGGGGGGGGGGGGAGATCTGGACTATCTGGTGGTGGTGTCAGAGAGGAGGACGCTGTCCAAACTACATGCCATCTTGGAAAATGTCTAGCACCCACTCCATGGCTTGCTGCTCAATCACAGGAGCACTTTCAGTGATAGACTCATTCTCCCACAATGCACCACAGAGCACCACAGGAAGTCCTTCCTGCCTGTGGCCATCAAACTTTATAACTCCTCCCTCTAAGTGTCTGACACACACTTAGAGAGGTTGAAACTGGACAATATTATCTGTTTTGTGCAATAACACTGGCCTGAAATGTGTGCAATACTCAACTCCTACCATAATTGTTATAATAATTATTATTTATTACTTTTCACCATCGCAATTCCTAATTATGTTAACTGTGTAAATACTGTATAATAACATTCCTTTTACTATGTAAATACCGTACATATCCACACTCCTTATATTTCTACTCTGATATTTATACTATTTGTGCAACTGCAACACAGAGTTTCCCTTCGGGGATCAATGAAGTATTTCTGATTCTGATTTTTAGTTTTTTCGCTCTCCTGGAATAAATTCATTGTGGGCCCTTTTTGTACGGATGAAAAGGGACGGAAATAGTTGAGTCACTAACTAAAAAAAGACAGCAAAAGAGTTCAGACCCCGGGATTCTCCATCACCTCCACCTGCTAGCCAATCACAGCTCTAAGTGGTTGTGAAAGTCAGAACTTTTGGGGCAATCAATCCCAAACATTGAGATATTTCAGTCTGGTGCAAACCAACATTGCCATCCATTCAGCCTCTTCGCTAGCAGGGCTGCAAAATAGTTTTTTTAAATTAGCCACCATGAAACAAAACATTCATTTCAAACATTTCAACATTAGGAATTTGGCCAATTGATTATTTTAAAAAGCATTCAATGCATCAATTGATAGTAGTGTATTAGCCTTATTTAATTTCATTATGTTTCAACATGGTGAATGTTTTTTTGGTGCCTTTGTTTCTTAGGATGTTTTCCTATTTGTCAATTACTGATGATTATATTTACACGCCGCGTTTCTCCTCAGGGCTGTTTCAGAGACATCGTGGCGATGGTCCAGAAGCACGCCAACACCGTGGGAGGCGTCGCGGCGGGGATAGGAGTCTTGGAGGTAAAAGAAGATGAAAAGGAAGCGCAAGATTTTCAGACATGTGCTCACTTTGGCTGAAAGACGGGCTTTTCAGTCCATATTAACCCTCCTGTTGTCCTCGGGTCGAATTTGACCCATTTTCAAAAAGTTTCTATTTCAGAAATTTGGGGTTTCTTTCAACCAAATTGTCAAAAAAAATAACATGGATTGTTCTAGACAACTCTTTTTACATGTAAAATAAATGATTAGTTTCATTGAATTTGGGTTTTTAAATCTTGTTCACAAATCTGTCTGTAAAATTCTGTTTATAGTAGTATTCATTTCTATATTTATTCAGTACATATCCATGTCCTGCACTTATGGAACCAGTGTATATCCTGCACCTGCTGCTATTGACCTTCTGGTTAGACCTACACTGCATTTCATTGCCTTGTACCTGTGTAATGACATAAAGTTGAATCTAATCTAATCTATCGGCTCCAGAGGGCTGCGGACTGCACAGTCACACACACGGACTTTAATTGCAGTTTTCTTTTCTAACAACAGGCCTCTGAGCTGCATGGTTTCAGTAAACAGAATGCAAAAAAATCTGCTTTTGACCTATATTTTTTCCTCAGATTGCTGCCATGACCGTGTCCATTTACCTCTACTGCCACCTGGATGACTAAATCATGAGAATCCTTCACGACAGACAAATCCCACGTGATGGAGTTTATTCACCTGCATTACTTAACAAATCACTTAAGATACTCTCTTCTTTCCCCAGGTAGACGTCTAGCTTTACTAAACAAAACAAAAAAACTACGTTCATGACGAGAATCCAGCGACTGTGTTTTATAAAGAGAGAAAAGTTTTATAAGCAATTCCAAATTTGCCAATAAAATATATCAAATAGCATTTAATGAGTGACGCATTCAATCATTTGAGGTGAACCGGCCCCTCTCCAGCTAGCGGTCCCCCACTCTGTATTTGGCTGCTTGTACCCGCAATCTAATTCTTTGGGTCTCTTCACCAAAGCTCATGACCATAGGGTCAGGGTAGGAAGGATTAGCTCTTTCTTCACTACAGCAGTCCCGTACAACATCTGCAACGTCGCTCCTGACCACCTGTCAATCGATATATAGCAGAGAATCGCAATATCTTCAGTGGCAATACTGTATTGATACACAGGCACCAAGTATGGATCTTTTATTATATATATATATATATATATATATATATATATATATATATATATTATATGTGTTGGTCAGTTTGTCCCATTTTGCAGCAATAACATTGAAGTGATATGAACAAACGGAGAAATGTTTCTTTTTTAGATAAAACAGATGTTGACAAAGTTTCCTTTTGGGGACATCATTTAAAAATGGTGAAAAATTAGAAGTTGGACAAAAGGTTATAAATTGCAACATATCTCAGAACATTGCAATAATGTCATAGTGTGGCATAAGTATCGTGATGATATTGTATTGGGAGGGTGGGTGGGGGGGGGGGGGGGGGGGGTTCCCACCCCTCCTTCTCCCGCTCCATTTTACCCTCGTTAATAAGATTCAGCGAGATACTTGGACTCCTTCACTGTGGTTCTTAGGAGTAGTCCCCTCGGACCCCAAAGGGATGCAAAAAGACCTCTAAGCAATGCAAACAACATCAAAGAGACGTGAAGCGACCGCAAACGACCCACATGATATGTAAAAGGGAAAAATCAAATATCATGCAATAAGTTTGAAGTCGTTTTGGGGGTCTTTGCTTCAAAAGAAAGAATCTCAGGCCTGTGGTACGAAGCAAGCATGCCGTGGATTTATTTCAGTTACCCGGCTTCACCTAGCAACCAACAACCGCGGTCCGGCATGAGGTGAGACACGCCGGTGGTTATCAGCTTCTTCAATCCACCCAGGAGTTTCCAATCTAGCGACAAACGTGTTAAAGAGGAGGCGTTTGCACCATGTGACCAATCTCAAACATGGACAAGACTACCAATGCTGCATATTTTACACAAGAGCAAACGATGATCCTAAAGAAAAACGAAGAACACAGACATGTAGCAATACAGTCGCTGCTTCTTAACCCAGGAGGGAAAGCTGGTAAACTGATGATGCTGTAAATGCATAAATTACAAATTATATTAACATCACTGTCCGATGAGTCAGGCACAGCCAGATCTGATCATTATTACTCCTGTGCATTCCCTAAACCTTTGTTGCTGCAGAATGTATTTCAGTAGCAACCCTGGCAGTTAAAAGATAGTAAGAGCAAATAAAAAATAAATATAAAAAACTAATTCAAAATGGATTTGTCGCATAGGCAATATTCGGCTCAAGAAGCTAACTTTTATAAGCGCATCTCTCCCTCTACCGAGCTCCACCTGATCTTCTTAAGAGCTTCTGAGAATGGTTACGCTGTTATCAGCCGAGTATTAATTGGTCGGTAGGCGGTGCTTTTGTACCAGTTCATCTCTATTCTCCAACCTTTCAGCATAAGTTACCATTGAGATGTAACCCAGAAACAAGTGACCCACAGTCATGATACACAAAACAATGGGTTGAACCTGAAGTTACCACGGTAATCCCAAATCTTCCTTTGTAGTATTCAGCCTCAGGTTTATTGCAGCAACAATTGCCAAAGTCAAGAAACAAATGAAAAGTAAAAAGTGGGCATGAAATAAAAATACATGAAATATATGTAAAATATATCGGTTTTTAAAATGAAGAGCTGTACAGTTTTGTCCAGGATTGTGCCAACATTCATACATAGAGTCTAGAGACAATAATCCAAAATCTGTGCGTTCATGTAATGTACTGTAGGAGCTGGGGGGGGGGGCATTTTGCATATGTATTCCAGTTGCTCTTTGTCTCATAATCCTTTGATATTAAAGATGTCACAAACCACATGTTACCCTTGTTTTCATTACTGCTTTCATTAAAAACACATTCTGTGTGACGAGCCATGCGTGTGGAAATAGCGGCAGAGTTCAGTCCCCCATACCATTCATTAGATCCCATCTCTCGGCGTGGAAGACAACAAGCATTGTGACGCAAGGCTAAGTAAATATTAACCAAGAAAAGGGCCGACAACACACAGGGGGCGGAGCACGTTCCCGTGTGCAAAGCTCTACCAGCAACAAAACAACTTTAGCAGTTTCGCTGTGAATACAATTCAATTCAATTTTATTTATAGTATCAATTCATAACAAGAGTTATCTCGAGACCCTTTACAGATAGAGCAGGCTAGACACACTCCGGAATTTACAAGGACCCAACAGGTCTAGTAGTTTCCTCCAGAGCAGCAACAGGGCCACAGTGGTGAGGAAAACTCCTTTTAGGAAGAAAACCTGGACAGACCAGACCAGGCCCAGACCAGGTCAGGCTCTTGGTAGGCGGTGTCTGACGACCGGTTGGGGTTAGAATGAAGAGTGGCAGTAGCAGTCACAAAAAATAAATAAAAATAAAATAAATAAATGGTAGTTTGTTTGTAGTAGTTCTTTGAGCATAGCAGGGCACTGTGCAGCGTTACAAGGCCCAGCAGGACGTAGCAGGATGTAACATGGCATCGCAGGACATAGCAGGATGTAACATGGCATCACAGGACATAGCAGGATGTAACATGGCATCGCAGGACATAGCAGGATGTAACATGGCATCGCAGGACATAGCAGGATGTAACATGGCATCGCAGGACATAGCAGGATGTACATGGCATCGCAGGACGTGTAGCGGGACCACGGCGACAGCTGCTACAGAGGAAAACGCAACAATAAAAATGACATTTGAGACACGAGAGAATGACAGTGAGAGAACGAGAGATCAACAGGAAGACAAAGATATTAAATAAGACAAAAGGGAGTGATGAGTGTGAGGTATCGCTCCTGTGTAGCGCTGTCATTGCAAAGCCTCAACCAGCGACAAAAAGCCTCGTTTAGCAGTTTCTGTATGACTGCAGAGGGAAATGCCACCAAAGAAGGACATTGGAGACATAGAAAGAGAATGACAGTGAGAGGAAGAGAAAGAGAGATCAACAGAAAGAAATAAGACAATGGGAGAGATGTTTCTAGGTTAGACATATTGGTATAAGTGTAATTTAGTTTCAGGTTTCAGACAGGAGATCCATGAAATTAAAGTAAATGTCATTTTTGAAGCCGCACTGATCCATATTTTATTTTGACATCGGATGAAATGTCAACGCATAATGTGAAAGGTGACAAACCCACCGAGGAGTATCACCCCTCGGCTCGACGGAGCCTTTCAGCATCTTTCAGCTCATTGTTTTGGTTTTATGGCACACCGCTCTGAGCAGCATTGTTTCCGTTAGCAGCGGATTAACTTCAGCTGAACCTACGTTACACTACCTGCCCAACAGCAGACAGATAAATATATTAGGACAAACAACTACACCCAAATCAGCCAGATGGGTTTCTCAGGAGTTGGTGGAGAAGAAAACAAATGTTAAAAAGAGGAACAAACACGTTTTAACGCGCAGAACGAAACAAAGACAAACCAAAACTTTTGAGGGAAAAGGAATAAGTAAAAAAAAAAAAAAAAAAGTAATCCAAGAGAAGCAAATACGACAACAAAGTTCTATTTTATCATCATGAAAAGAAATCAGAGTAATGATGAAAGATGAAGGCAAGACGAGTAGGAGTTCCTGTTTCACTTCATCTGATCTTTTTCTGTTATTGTTCTTTTGTCTCAGTGCTGCTGAGCTCCATGTCACACACCACACACGGCACTATCTTTGTGGGGACCCGTCATTGACATGATGCCCCTCACCCTGACCATCACAACTAAATGCCCAAAACGTACCCATTACCTAATTCTAACCCTAAAACCAAGCAGTAACTCTCAAACAGCCTTTTAAGTTGTGGGACCCCACAAGTGTACTTTATTCTCACACACACACACACACACACAAAATCAATAGTCCATCTACATCAGCCTCTGAGAATCAGAATGCTCAATAGGTCAAAAATGACATTTGAAGGGCGGCGAACACACTTTTATACACCGATACAAGCCAGCGATTTCTGACTGACGTGCACAAATGAGCAGGTTTGGAGCTTGTGATGACAGAAGTATAAGAGTGTATGTGTGTGTGAGAGAAAGAGAGTGTGTGTGAGTGTGAGTGTGAGTGTGTGTGTGAGTGTGTGTGTGTGTAATGACAATTGCCTCATTTGGAGAGAAAAAAAAAAGTCAGTCAGTGCATCACACATACGCAGTAACACGCACAATTGCTATCACTTTACATTCAGTCCATCTTCATTAACCCTGATGAAAATGTTTTCCAGCAGACAGATTCATAAACACAGCTCACACACACGCACACACACACACACACACACACACACACACGGTCCCAGTCGATGAGACCCCAAAAGCGCACGCACCAACGATGTCTTTAACGGACTATTTCCAGTAAAAACACTGCGCTAAGATAATTCTAGTTAATAGACCCTTTGCTAAGCCATGGCCTGTTTGAGGCAAGCCGGCCAATCACAGCGCAGTAAAGGACTGGCTCTGTCTGAGGTCCGACGCTTTCATGGCAGCGCTCCACCGACTTATGTAAAAACCTTCAAATTGTCAACATTTTGTGTGGATTTGAGGAAAAGTAGGCTGTGGATCAAAGTTTGTGGACGCCTTCATAACCAGTTAAACCATATTCATAGCTTTGTCTATTGTTTTATTATAATAACAATAATAATAAACCATGTTGATTGTTGATCTTGGAACACAACAATGTCACTACAACAAAGTCCAACAGTTGGAGAAACAAGTAATAAAAGAGCTAAAAGGAGGAAGGGAGTCTAAATAGTCTCGCATTGCCAGACCTTCCTCCACAGCGCTGCGAAGGAGGGTCCGGCTAGACCCCACAAAACACCTGAATGGGAGAAAAACGTGCTCTGGTTTATTGTCATTTCTTTAAATGAATCACAATCGCTTTGGGCGGTGCTAAGCGCCGGACGGAGCCACGGTGCCGCTGGTAAAGCCTCGGGAAGGAAGTGGCTTTGGTGGAAGACCCTGCAGAGATCTGAGGAGCTCGAGTTAGTCCTCATGAATCCACCAGAGATCAGAACGCAAACACAAAGAAAGAGGAAGGCAACTATGGAGGATGTAAAATGAAAAGAGATCTAATAAAGAAATATTTTTACTAAGCTAATAGCCATAATTGAATTTAAAAAAGAAAAACTGAAAAAGCAAAGTTGAAATGTAAAATGATAAGTTGAAAAAAATGTAAAAAGTGACATGTAAAAAGGGTTTAAAATGAAAAGTTTTAAGAGAAATGCTTAAATTGTTAAATTCTTAAAGTGAAAGATGACATTGAAAATCACAATGGAAATAACAAAGAAACATCAAATATGAAACTCAAATTATGAAATGAAAAAGCTTAATTGGAAATACTTAAATTAAAATCTCAAACTGAATAAAAGCAATAGATAGTTTTCTCTTTGGACTTTGAATTAGGAATAAATATATCCTCCATTGGTGACAGACATGTCAACATTTATTTTAAGAAGGTTGCCAGGAATCCCTGAGACGCCTTCCTATGTCCCAGTGTGTTGTTATTTTAACTGTTTGCAAAGGTTTGTTTTGTAATAAAAAAATAAATAAAAATCATTCATGTCATTTTTGGGGCATTTATGTAGAAAGAAACCATATTTTTACGTAAAGAAGTTTTGAAAATGGGTCAACCTTGACCCGAGGACAGCATGAGGGTTAGAGCCCGCAGTGAGTTAAAGCTGTAGTGCGTAGTTTCTGTCGCCCCCATGAGGAATTCTAAGTAATCACATCTGTCTGATACAAGCCTTCTGTGATCCTGCACCTCCCCCACCCCTCCTCTGCACAGTTGCTAGTAGCCAAGGAGGACACGGAGGATTATAAAAACATGATGGACTCTTCAGAAGAAGTCATCATCTTCACTCGAGTTTCTGCGCATGAAAGTCGCCGAAATACACAAAGAGATGGGTGGAGCTGATAGACTAAATTAGCTTCGTAGCAACTCATTTGGCAATGGCTTGAATTTAAAGGACAGTTATTAATATAAAAAGTATTATTTTAACAGTAGTAAAAGCCGACATGATGCTGCCTGGGATAGAAGTTGAATAAACAGCTTTGAAAGAGGGAAACATCCGGCTTTAACCCTTGTGTCGTCTTCCTGTAAACCGTGAAAAAAAGTTATCGCTTTTTCTGACATTTTGGTCACTTTTTCAATGTTGTGGGTGCTTGTTTTTTTTTTAAATGTTTTTTTTCCAAAAGTTATTTGATATTTCCAATGTTGAAATTTTCAGCTTTTTTCAAAAGGCCCATTTTTCTGATGAAAAAAACAACAACTAAAAATGGGTCAAATTTGACCCGAGGACAACATGAGGGTTGAAAATATGCAAGAATGTAATAAGAAACAAATGTCTCCACTAACTGGATAGAGAGTGTACAGGAGAACCTAAGGAGCCAAATCTTTCACAGGTTTTGAAAGTCAGAGCTCAAGAGGGCAGGAAGCCACATTTTGCCCTTGGTAGAGCGTAGCCGCTGCAGGAATCCACCAAACCGAGGATTTGCATACATTTCCCTCGCTGCATGAGTTTCCCCTCACCGCTGCTCAGCCTGCAGCTCTCTGGGGAAATCTGCAGGCAGCGCGAGGCCACACACACACACAAACAGAAATCTGAGCTAAGAATAACAGTAGCACCAAGTTTTCCCATGAATAATATGCACCAATAATAAATCCTTCTGTATGAATTATTTCAACAGCTCACGGTAACGGTACGACCTGAAAAAGAACATAAGAAACACCACTATGAATCCTCTGTGAAAAAACAAACATCTTTATTCATTTGCATGATAAAAAGGAACTCATACACATCAAACTGCAGTACGTCTGTGGACCACACACACCCCCACACACCACACCACACACACACCACACCACCACACCACACCCACACCACACACCCACACCCACACCACACACACACACACCCCACACACACCACACACACACAACACACCCCCACCACACCCCCACACACACACCACACACAACACACACACACACACACACACACACACACACACACACACACACACACACACACACACACACACACACACACACACACACACACACACACACACCTGAAGAGACAACAATTTAGTTTTACCCAATCAATCCAACAGGAAGCACATGTACCACTGAAAGAGTGAAATGAAAAGACAAATATGGGGGGAAAAAAAGCTTAAAAAGTGGGCAGATTCCACTTCTTCAATCTGAAATTTCCAGGACACAAACGGACATTAATTCAGTCAAGAGACCGGCTGTAATTCAGCAGAATAACTTGTTCTTCTGACAGACTGCAGATAGTAAATATATGGTTTCCTGAACACACAAATACACATAAAAAAAACAAAAAAACACTCAAACCACTCTGCAAATACTGATCGATGTGATGAAACGTGATTCATACACTCATTCATTTAGTCGGTGCAGTGTTACGTCAGCCAAAAACCAGAGTGAAGTAGTGTCCCCTCACAGAAAAACACTCTGCAACCCTCCTAATTAGCATGTATAAGTGGTAAATGAACAATTGATAAATATCTATACCATACTAGAATATAGCTATAAGCAGAAATAACTGTCCATAGGTGTTTGACAATGTCAAGAACCGTAAATTCTCAAATCAAGCATTTGAACTCTCATTTTTCATGGAAGGGAAAAATATCAAATATTATGATGCTGCAGGTACAGGATCAGAGGAAAAACAAGGTTCAAGACCCTTGGTGGAAGAAGAGCAGTCTGCTATCATAGCCTACTAACAGATGTCTATAACATTTTGAACAGAATGTATTATACCAGTCTGATCTCATGAAATGGCGCAAATTCTTATGCCATTATTGGAGTGTTATCAAGACCCATACTCGGTTTTTTAGCGCGTTTATCAACGCCTTTTGGCCTTCATTGACTTTCATTATTTTGCAATTGTGTAAAAATTTAAAATCTGTGCAGGGACGTTGGTCCGGGGTGGGGGGGTGGGGGAAATGGGTAAAACCCAAAACTTACACTTAGGAGACCAGGGTTTGTGTCCCATTTCCTAAACTCAACAGGTGCTTTCTTCTCGTGATAACACGTCAAGAGGCGGTAATACACCAAGTCGCGATAATACACCAAGAGGCGATAATACACCAAAGTGGTGATAACACACCAAGAGGCGATAATACACCAAGTGGCGATAACACACCAAAGTTGTGATAACACACCAAGAGGCGATAATACACCAAGAGGCGATAATACACCAAGAGGCGATAATACACCAAGGTGGCGATAACACACCAAGGTGGCGATAACACACCAAGGTGGCGATAACACACCAAGGTGGCGATAACACACCAAGTGGCGATAACACACCAAGGTGGCGATAACACACCAAGGTGGCGATAACACACCAAGTGGCGATAACACACCAAGTGGCGTGTACGTTTACGTACGCTGTGTAGAGCCTAGACATATGCGCGGATAGCTGAAAATGCGTAACGATAACACGCCACTTGGCTTAAGAAGGTAGGCGTGTACGTTTACGCCAAGTCATGATGTCATGTGGTATACCACCTTACATTCTTGGCTCTTTTTAAAATAATATTCCCGTTTTATTTTGTGGTGTTGTTACCGTACGTCTGGGCCTCGTGCTGATGCCGGACTTTTACTAAAAACACCAAAACAAGACTTTACCTGCTAGCAACTTTAATAAAAACCAGTTCTAATTTCACAAAGCAGACTCACTACGGTTTTGTGTATTGCACTCTAGAAATGCAAGTAGCTGGGAAAGAAATTTAATTAGATCTAGTAAAAATAAACGGATTTTTAAACATTGTATTCAGGAACCATCTGATCAAATGCATAGAATACATAATTGGGATGTTTTTTCTTGTTTTGTTTGCACTTAACGCATCACTGTAAGAATCTGCGTACTGTATGAGTGTTTCAGATTGAAGAGTATGCTGAATTGGTGAATATTTTCTCATTAACACCTAATGAAACCTGATCCGAGGCAACTTTTAACAGTAAAAACCCACAGGGCTGTTATCAACTCGTTCACGCAAACTCAATATCTAAAAACGCTGAAAAATATGCAAACCCTTTACATTTTTCATCAAAAAATATAATTAGGCATGTATATATACATTATTATTTCATTATCTGTAAACGTTAGGGTCTTAAAAAAATGCACTGACCTTGATAAAAGTGGAGCTCTAAAATGAGAAAAATGCAATCAAACGATGTAACTCCTTAGTGATTGATGGATGTAAAATAAATAGAGATAAGTTAAAACATATGTACAAAATGAACAAAGCACTCAGTAGTTAAAAAAACACAAAAAACAGGCTAAATTCTGGCGAGTGTTTTTGTGTCATTTGTACCGTAGCTTGAAATTGCTCTTTACCAAACCGCGGCTCAGCCCACGGTTGTCACGGAAACAGCGGTTGACAGTCATATACCGTTTCGGCCGTTCAGTCACGTTTAACCAAAACTGTTTTTTGTTTTTTTTAGCATCGTCGCTCCTCCTCGAGGCGTTGGACGGATCTAGTAGTGCAGCTTGTAGTGTTAATACCCCCTTTCATTTCAATATCAGAAAAACAAAATGGAGGACTCCATTTCCCAGGTATCCTCAGTCAGTCAGTTTTGGGGTTGTGGCACCCTGGCTGGATTATCAGTGGTTGTTGGTGGAGGGAGGAGACGAGATAAGGCCTGGGCTGGTTGAAGTGTGTGTGTGTGTGTGTGTGTGTGTGTGTGTGTGTGTGTGGTTGAACATCCGGGCTACATCTGCTCCACCGGTGCTCCCTCTTCTTTGGGCGGAGGCTCTAAGTGAATGGGTGTGACACTGGCGGGTTTCTTCACACTGGCCGTGAGACAAAGAGATGGACAGACAGGAGGACAGAGGGTGGACAGGCAGCGGTGGAAGGACAAGGAAAGAGAAAGATTGTGACATTTTGAGCTGGGTTTTGCTGCTGGGGGGGGGGGGGGGGTGTCATCTTTTCATTTATCGTTCTGAGACATGTTATATTTTGCCTACAGTAAGGCAGAAATAACAAAAACAAATACAAAGATGTTTGTCGTACTACGGTGTATTAGGGACATTGTAAATAAAAACCGTTTTTATTTACAAAGCTGTAAAATGGGGTAATTTTCACAGAAACAACTCAGAATATCCGAGATTAAAGTGGTACATTTACAAGAAAGTACTTAAAAAATTACGACACATGAATAGAAAAGACACATGAATATTCTGAGATAATAAAGTCCTAAATGTGTGAAAAAAAAAAAAAAAAAAAAAGTTTTATGTGCCCTGCTCATTTGAACTGCCCGTGGATGTATCCTTGAAATCTGTCCACTGCTACCTTGTGAAGTTTTTTTTTTTTTTCCTCCATTCTTCCATTTTTCAAGTGTCTGAGTGTGCAGATTCACTTTAAATGTGATCAATGCAGCTGTCTGTTACACCTGCGCCTCGAAGAAAGCTTGGCACAACATGAAAGTCTTCCAAGTATTTATTACTCAGATTTCTGGGAAGAATTTAGCTTCATGGCTGCATTCCCTACGCAGCCGATGTAAAAAGGTTTTAGCCTGGCACCTTGGAAGACCAGAAGCTGTACACTGTCAGAGGCCTCAAAAGCCAATGCTGCCCATCAACCTGCAGAGCTAATGACAGCCACACTGCTACGGGCCGAGCCTTATTACACAAGCTCAGTGCTGCACAGATAACTAGCTATCAACAAAAAAAAAAAAAGTGCTTTGGGCAACATGACTTCACATGTTATCAGGTTATTGAACCCTATTCAACATACTCTTTAGGCAGCCAGTTATTTCATGTATCCAGGATACTTTTGGAAATTACCCCCATATCATCACATACCCTTCACCATACATTCAGATTGGCATCGTATGGTGAAGGGTGTGTGATGATGTGGGGGATATGGGCAAATGACGCAATTTACATGACGCGGACTACTTGCTGGTTATGGAGCAGGAGGGAGGAGTTGAGCTGGAGGCCAGGAGGGGAAGATGGGCAGCGACTTGACCACCACAGCCGACCCCCCATTGGGAGGGCGTTGCGGATAAGGGTCGAAACACCCAATAAAAGGACGGGTACGGCCTGATGACATCATCCCCTCCTGGCCAAGGCTACATTCACTTAAGGCGAATGAAGGTGAGAAGCATTTCCTGATGTATTTGTAATCCAGGAGGCAACACAGTGACTTGAGAAAGTTTACACAGCCATGCTAAAGTTGATTAAAAAGAGGAAAAAAAACCATCTTTTGGAAATTGATCTGAATGCCTTAATTAAAATAAATTAGGAAAATCCAACCTTTTAAGGGCACCAATTTTCGGAATAATGTATTGTAAAAGGATAAATGTTCTTCCTTAAAATAGAGGGGGCATAAGTACACACCCCCCTATGTTAAATTCCTATAGAAGGAGGCCGATTTATATTTTTAAAGGCCAGTTATTTCATGTCTCCAGGATACTTTTGGAAACTACCCCCATATGATCACATACCCTTCACCATACATAGAGATTGGCATGGTGTGGTGAAGGGTATGTGATGATGTGGGGGATTTGGGCAAATGACGCAATTTACATGACGCAGACTACAGCACCTTAAAGTAGAATTTGAGTTTACTCACGAGTAGGGGGAGATCGGCACGGCGACCACCAGGACATGATTCCTCTTCCTGAAGAGCCGCCACATTCCTCTGTGGTATCCCCGAACATCCAGGTCCCAAACATGGAGGCACTGAGCAGAAAACGGAGAAAGACAAGAACGCTTTCAATTACGCTGTTCTCTATGGCGAGGATCGTTCCATGAGACAAAAAAAAAGAAAAAAAAAAAGAAAAAAAACATACTTGTCAATGATTTTTGTTCCTTTGACAAAGATACGTTGAAGAGACAATATTGGGCCATGGGTTAGGGGCCATGGCCATGATATACAGCCATAATGATAAATAATGCAGTCCTGAATGGAACGACCCGGGAGGAATTACAAAAGGGTTTTAACATTAAAAACTAGACCTGCAGTCTGCCGCGGCCACAATGCAAGTATGACAAAATCTAGAGCTATCAACATGTAGACGGTAAATGAGCAAGTAGATTATGATATCAAATTTACTAAATTCAATTGCTTAATTTCAGAAATCCTTTCCTAGTAGGAGTTTATGGGCTGAAACAGGGGTCGTCAACGGTTTTTAAGCCAAGGATCCCTCAAATGAAAGATGAAGCAGGGACCCCCTATTACATATATTGTATAAAATTAAGATGCATATTAAACTGGGCCTACAATAATGTACGGCGGCCTAAAGCCTTTATGCATACCTCATTTGCATAGAATACTACTCAAATAGTCTAATAATTGCTAGCATGATTTTGTAAATCTTTCAAAGTGTTCATATTATGCTTTTTGGCTTTTCCCCCTTCCTGTATTGTGTTATATATCATATTTGTGCATGTTATTGGTTTACAAAAGGGAAAAAGCTCAAAGTCCTCCCCCCCAATTAGGATTTACCATCTCCAACAGAAAACACTGTTTACAAACAGCTCTGTTGTAGTCCAGCCTTTACTTCCGTAATGAACGTGTGTCATTTTGTAACACACGTTATAATGCTCGCCTAGCTGCTACTGTGGCACGCCCTCCTACTCTGCTTCTGACTGGCTAGTAGTCCTTACCTAGGTACTGTCAGGGCCCTCATACTCTGCTTCTGACTGGCTAGTAGTCCTTACCTAGGTACTGTCAGGGCCCTCATACTCTGCTTCTGACTGGCTAGTAGTCCTTACCTAGGTACTGTCAGGACCCTCATACTCTGCTTCTGACTGGCTAGTAGTCCTTACCTAGGTACTGTCAGGGCCCTTATACTCTGCTTCTGACTGGCTAGTAGTCCTTACCTAGGTACTGTCAGGGCCCTCATACTCTGCTTCTGACTGGCTAGTAGTCCTTACCTAGGTACTGTCAGGGCCCTCATACTCTGCTTCTGACTGGCTAGTAGTCCTTACCTAGGTACTGTCAGGGCCCTTATACTCTGCTTCTGACTGGCTAGTAGTCCTTACCTTTTTTCTTTTCTTTCTGAAGATTAAGCCACATAAACCTACTCAGGTACAACCTCTAAAAACAATTATGAACCTGAAAATGAGCAGAATATGAGCACTTTAATGTTAAACATACATGTGACACAGTGGATCCTTAGGATTAACCGTATCTAGTGGCTACATTACTTACATTATGGGCAAGTAAGCAGTGGGGATTTTTTTTATTTGCTAATAATATGTTGGATTCAGGTTAAGACTTTTTAATATTTGAAACAAATTCCCCAAAAAAAAATCAACTCTGAAGACCCCCTGTTCAAGATCCCTGGGTTAAAATATCCACCAACATGGACACCTTTTAAAAAGACCCCCAGCAAGTCCTCCTGCTCTGACTGAGTACCTTGGCGAGCTCTGTCCAGGTGGATGTATCCACCTCGGTCTCCATCCTTATGAACATGACGTAGGTCTTCCCCTCCGAGTCTGGCAGGAACGAGTCCTCACACGGGTTCTTGGTGTGGTCCAGCACCTGCGCTTCCCTGGGAACAAACACACACACACACACCTTACTAATGTGACCTAAACCATCTGCAGGATCAGTGAGTCTCATGTATCTCACTTACTTCAGCAGGCTTTGGATCTCCACTTCATAAGCGTCTCTCTTTAAGCTGTGAAGAACAAGAACATCCAGACTGTCACTTTTTGACAATTTCGATCCACAAGCAGGTCAAGAACTCTTGATATGAAAAACCTCTGAAGAGAAATCACGTAACGCCCGTGTACACACCCGTCAACGTTCCTCAGCTGCACATTGGGAACAGTGTTGAACTTGTGTTTCTTGAAGTATACCTCCTATGAGACCGAAAAGAAAAACAGTTTCACTACAAATAAAGACTTCAAATAGCTGATGATAGAATAAATGATCAGAAAACATCACAACACATGTATGTTATCTGCTACGTGGCTGATAAAGACAATGTCCATTGTCAAAAAATATACAGTATGATTTTGGGGGGAATCTAGTTGTACTGTAATACAGCTTTACACGGAGCCCCGAAGGTGACATGAAGGAAAAAAATTAAACTAAAGATCTCCAACAAACAATAAGCATAAGGTTTACATCAGCAATTAAAATACAATGTTCATAATAATACTTCACATTGGCATGTACTAATTAGTAATGCTAATCAAAACAAACAATGGATGTATTTAGACAACCCAAGAGATGTACTCATTACGTCATGCTACTAGCTAGCACCGCTAGCTAGCCATCCTCTACTGGTGCCCCTGATGGATGTGCTGGGAGTGATTATTGTACATTGGGATGCGAGCCCACTTACCTTGTGTCTGTGTGTGGTTAGCTAGCGGCGCTAGCTAGCTACTAAGGGTATTAAGGTTAGCTAGCTACTAAGGGTATTAAGGTTAGCTAGCTACTAAGGGTATTAAGGTTAGCTAGCTACTAAGGGTATTAAGGTTAGCTAGCTACTAAGTGAGTAACTAAGTAAGTTGTTTGTTTGTTTGTTTGTTTGTTTGTTAAGCTGTGAATGGACTGGCCCCAACATATATCTAGAACTTGGCCTAATTTATAGGCCAGCGTGGTCACTGAGGTCCGAGAGCCAGCTCCAGCTTGTGGTCCCCAAGACAAGACTTAAAACTCGGGGGGACAGGGCCTTTTCTGTGGTTGGACCTAAACTCTGGAACGCTCCGCCCCCCCATGTCCAAACAGCCCCTCAATGTCCCAACAGCCCCTCCATGTCCCAACAGCCCCAACAGCCCCTCCATGTCCCAACAGCCCCAACAGCCCCTCCATGTCCCAACAGCCCCAACAGCCCCTCCATGTCCCAACAGCCCCTCCATGTCCCAACAGCCCCAACAGCCCCTCCATGTCCAAACAGCCCCTCCATGTCCCAACAGCCCCTCCATGTCCCAACAGCCCCTCCATGTCCCAACAGCCCCTCCATGTCCCAACAGCCCCTCCATGTCCCAACAGCCCCAACAGCCCCTCCATGTCCCAACAGTTGACTGTTTTAAGTCTCGTTTGAAGACACATTTTTATCCTTTGGCTTTTAACTCCATGTGAGTTGTGTGGTCCTCTGATGTTTCTTATTATTTTATTGTATTTTAGTATTTATTCATTTTATCTATTTTTTAATTTTTTAAACCACTATGCTCTTAATTTGTTTTTACAATATTTTATCCTAATTGTTTTGTATGTTTGAGTTTTCTGTGCAACACTTTGGTAACTTTGTGTTTAAATAAAGTGGAAAGTGGATAAGTAATACGTTTATTTTGATAAGCATTACAAATTAAAAACATGCCTACGTGAAGTGTTATAAACAACCTGCTGTTGACTGTTGATGTCAATTACTGCAGGCTAACCTTAGTAGCAGGTTAGCTATTTATAATGGAGTAAAATGGAGCATTTTAGAACAAAAGCTCTCTCAGATCTTACATGGAAATATCCGTTCATGTTGAGGCCGATGATGCCAAAGTGGTACGAGCGGGACACGTCGGGGATGATGCACTCTCGGCCTTTCCTCTGCTCTGGCATTCGCATCCACATGTCCCAGTCCCACAGCTACACAAAAACAAACACACAATAAAACCACAGTTCATAACATCTTCAACACAATCTCACACACATTGAAGGACCATTGGGTGGTTCTCGACTAAAGAAATTCTTAGTTGACTAACACTTATGTGATTTTGTAGACTAATCGATTAGTTGATTTAATCGACAGAGCTGTGCGCTTTGAGAGGTGGTTGAGACTAGAAAAGCAAAATATAAATAACCATCTGTAAAACTGAGTTTCTAAACAATTAATCCTGCAAAAACACCACTTTAAATCTTGTGTCCACCAGAAATGTGCTTAGAAGTTTGTTGGAAATGAGTAAATGAGCATGAATAAGTATAAAAAATGACTTATCAACTAAAGAAATCTTAGTCGACTAATCAGCTAAGAGGGGACAGCCCTATACTTTATGCAAACTTTCTACACACACTGTTAACAATTTTCTGTTAACAATATTAGTCTAATTTCCACTAGTTTCAGTTGATTCTATGAAAATACACTTGCAGATAATTAAAATATGTTGTGGATAGATAATCGATCCCATTTATTTAACTTTTTGTCATCATGAGTCCAAAAGACCAACATGAAACACCAAAATTCCCATAATAGTCAACATCTTTTTGCAGTATCACACATACCAACATGACATGACTTTGCATAAACATACAAGCCAACTTTCTTAAGACAAGTGGCGTGTCATCTGTGTCATCAACCCCCCCGATCAACCTCCCGAAGCGGATTTTCGCCGTTTCATACTGCAATCGCAAGGTAATGTAACTCAATAAAGGCCAAACAGCATTGATATACAAGCCAAAAAGCGAGTATGCGTCTCGATAACCCGCCAATTATGGCACACAAATTGCTGCATCATACATACGCCATTTCATGACATCAGTCTGCACATACATTAAGTTTAGATGCATTCATATATGTTTTGGCTACTTAGAGGCAGAGCATTAAGCGGTCAAACAATATTTGACAAACTGTCATCCTTCTGTATGGGTCGCCTCCACCTAATGAATGGAAGTCCAATATTGAGACTCCTTTTAGCTCTGGTTTGGTCTCCACCAACTACTAATAAAAAAAAAAACCTGTCCCTTTAGCCGCTAAATGCTCCCCTTACTTCACCAGCTAGTCTCCAACTTTACCAACAAAAGTAAATAAATGAATAGATAAATACCAGCAATACAAGGTTAACAAATGACTGATCATTTTTTTGAAGAAATGAACTGAAACTAAAGCCAGACTGGAGGGTTGGAAATCAATCTGGTGGGATTTGGAAAACTATCATCTGGCATGTCAAATGTGCACAATCCTACAGGTGTGGGAAAACATCCCAACACACTGGTTAGGGTTCTTATATACTACACCTTTTCAGGTGTTGGCCACTTTGGCTCTAGTTCGTCCTTGTAGAGGCTCTTCTTCAGCACCCATCCCAGGCCAGGCATGCTCTCCACTCTGTACAGCAGGGCCGGGTCCTCCGCTGTGTGCTCATAGCCCTGTACAACAACAACAACAACAACAACAACAACAACAACAACAACAGCTGTCAGTGACACATGCCACGTTTCTGTAGGAGTCAAGTCGTCCTGCAGGTCAATCAGTGAGTACAAAATGAATGAGGCTATATCAGGGCAGGTGAATGAAACAAAGAGTAAGAAATAGACAGTAGGAGACTTGTTCAGATGTTCTGTGTTTAGGATAAAGACATCCTGTGGTGTCTTCCACTGTGGACAATGTTACGTTACATTAAGTCAAGTCTTAAAACCTTCAGGAGATGTTTAGATATTCTGATGTCAGTCATCTCAACCTGTCTAACACCAAGCCATTGAGTGTGATTTTGCTCCTGTTAGTTACTGACTGTGGGCTATTTTTCACTCTTATCTGCAAGTCTTGCATCTCAGATTAACACAAGCACAACCATGGAAAGAAGCAGGAACAGCTTCTTAAAGCTATTTTAACATATATTTAAAAAATGTACATGTACAATGCAACTTTTCTATCCAGTTAAGTGTTTTTGGCTGAACTTTGGATCTTTTTTACAAAAAGTCAGCAGGTTCCACCACGACGCATGTACAGACTGTAGGAATTTTGAGAATCTGACGAACAATACTTTTTTCAGTGAGTGTTTTTTCCTTTGACAATCTTTTAAACAAAACATGTTTTTCAAACCCGCCGGCTGTCTTTGGGGTTAGGAGGGTTAACAGCTAAATGAAAAAAACAAACCACTGCATCTAAACTGAAATGTCTTAGGTCGTCATGCTTGTTGCCGTCTGAACTAGGCTACACATGTATAAGACAATTTGGGATGATGATGTGGCGGCTTTAGGACAGACGGCAGGCGGAGCGTGAGAAGGTGAAGCAGTCACCTGGTCATTCCAGGCTGAGATACAGTACAGGCTGTCATCCTCATCCAACAGGTGGACGGTCTGACTCAGGAAACTGCAGCAGAAACAGAAAAGCAACATCAGTACAGACAAAAGCAGCTAAATAGGCGTTATAAAATATAAAAACAAATCGTATAAAAACAGAAGTGACAGTAAAAAATATTACGACTATTAAATACTTTCTAAAGCCTTTTTTAGGAGACAAAATATTAAGAAATGAATCAGTTCTTGAGCAAATCAAGCAGGAAGCTACCAGTGGACAGATGGCTAAGTGACCTTCTTTAAAACCTAAATCACAGAAAGGTTATAGTTTGTTGAGAGGGGCAAGCTTAAGATACATATGTTACAAACTTAATACATATATACCAAACGTACATACAGTACAGGCTAAAAGGTTGGTTACACCTCATTCAATGAGTTTCCTTTATTTTTAATGACTGTGTACATTGTAGCTTCTCACTGAAGGCATCAAAACTATGAATGAACACATGTGGAATTATGTACTTCTGTATATACCTATATACCTATACCCCCCCCCCCCCCCCCCTTTGACGCTAACCCTACGCTTTGCACGCCACTGCATAGGGTAGGGTGTCCCGTTTCTTTTGGGAATCAGTGGTAGTTGTAAAACAGTCTTCCAGATTCAAACAGAGTGTTTTCAAATGTAGACTCCAAACAGAGTGATGGATGAAACTTCCCACAACACTTTACGGACTGAGGTGGTGTAGCATTCAACATGGCTACTAGTGCTGGACAGAAGCCACCTTTGCAAAACTGGAAAAAGTTTTAAATCCATTGAAATATCTTAGTTTAATGGGGATGTAAAAGGAATATGTACTGGGATCATAAATAAACACATTCCTGTAAACCATTTGTGAGTGTCAGTGATGTTACAGTTATGTCCATGTTTTCGGTGTCAAAGTTTGAAAAATAATAACCCAGCAGCAAATATCTCTGCATTCCCACTCTCATCTGATATCTGATGCCTAATGTCTGGTTACTTAAAACAAGGTGTTCCATTTCAACTACTCTACTACTACACGGCCAAAAAATAAGTAGACACCTGAACATTACAAGCCCGTGTGATAGTTGAACACTGGGCATTAAAAAGCCATTTGATCCAATTAATGCTGCTGTAACAGCTGCAACTCTTTCTGCCAGATGTTCAACCTGCTGCTGGGTTTTGCTCCCATTCAGACACAAGAGCAACGGGGAGGTCCAGCACTGATGTTGGTGATCCGCTCCCCCCCCTCCCCCAAAGGTGTTGGATGGGGTGAGGTTGTGGCACCGGGCTGAACACACAAGTTCTTCCACACCAGACTTCTTCTTTGTGGCACTGGCTTTGTGCACAGGGGGTATGTCATGTTAAGCATTAAGATTTATGTTCCCTGGGACCAGGTTTCCTCCGGACTCATTAGTAGACAGGTGTGCCTGGACCCCGCAGCTACACTGTGTGCAGCAGGCCAGTAGAAGGTCAGTGCATTTGTTTTTGTAATAGACTGAATTGGCTGAAGAAAACCAGCAATCAAAGTAAATTGAAGAAATTATGAGCCAATAATTAATTAAAAATTAGGGGTGGGAATCACCAGACGCCTCCCGATACCATATCATCACGATACTTATGCCAGGGTACGATATTATTGCGATTTTAATCATATTGCAATATATTTCAATTGATAACCTTTTTTCCAACTTCTAATTGTTCAAAATTTCAAATGATGTCCCCAAAAGGGAACTTCGTCAACATCTGTTTCATCTAAAAAGAAACATTTCTGTTTGTTTATCTCACTTCAATTGTATTGCTGCAAAATGGGATAGTCAAGCAGACAAACTGACATATATAATAAAAAGATCAATATTTGGCACCTGTGTGTCGATACAGTATTGCCACTAAAAATATTGCACTACTATGCTGTATCAATTCCGCCCCCCACCCCTATTAAAAATGTGTTTGTATAAATTGAAATGGGGACATTGCGAGGACTCCCAAACACCCAGGAAGAGCAGAGCTTATCGCGGTAAACACAATAACAGGCTCGTTGACAGGAGGGCATGTTGTGGTTTTTCAGTGCTCTCTAACAGAGCCTGAAGCTCGATTCAGAGAGCAAAACTGGCACTTAAGCCAGAAGTGAGTGCTTCTGAACTATTTGAAGTCGACGCATCAAAGGGGCCGGGTCAGCCCGGGGGGGTCGGGGGAGGATATGAGCTTCTACAGGCGCAAAACACACAGTTCAAAGCCGAGTCTGTCCAACAAGGGAAGCCTGGAGTTTCTCGCAGAGCGGATAGCAGCTTCATCACTGTGGAGCTACAGCCACCTAGTGGTGACTCTGGCCGCTGAGAGGGTTCACGGGCCTTCATTGGTGAAGCTGTGTGGTCCAGATCCTGGTTCTAAACCTTCATCATGGCAGCTATTGGCTCAATAAAAACCCAAACTGGTTTATTATAGCTTATGTCCACATTACATTACCAAAAATGCATAAACCTCCTCTTCTGTCCCTGATGAATTAATGAATTTACATAGCAGCAGTGAATGGCTTCTGTACTCTGTGTAAATCACTTACTTTTGGTCTTATGACTCATAACTATAATGCTAAGCATGGATCACTTGGTCACAAAAGAATTCTCACAAGTAACAGACTCCATAAATGAGTGTCAGTCTCATAAAGGAAGATGCATAAACACCTTTGTCTTACGTCTTTACAATATTGGGGGGAAAAGACCAAATCAAATTAATTTACTCAAATGATCAGCTGATTCATATAAGCATATATTTTAGATTTTATTCTTATTCTAGATCATTAAGAAAACAAGCATAAAGTTTTAAAAACAACAACAAACCATTGCTGCGTAATAGGAATAGAACTCAACTATCTTGCAAAATCTGCTGATCCGTTTTCTCAATAAGTCATTTTCTCTATAAAATGCCAGATCCAACTACATAAAAAAAAATAAAAACTCTATACGCTCTCCTCACGTATGAACTAATTACTCAGGAACCTTTAGTTGTGTTTTTGCAGGATGGAGGACGAACCTGAAGAAGTCGATGGAGATATCCAGGTCTTCTTCTAGGACGATGGCGTAGTTGGCCTCCTGATGAAAAAAACAAAACACATGGTTAGATCCACTGTATTCAGTGCAACTCCCAAGCAGAGTGATAACTGACAGTTTTAATTAAGGAATAAACTGACTAATATTACGATTAAATAAGAACAAAAGCAATTGCTCCTAATTCAAACTTCATACTGTACATCTCACTACGTTAACCCTTGTGCTGTCTTCACTTTCGGGACCCTTTCGTATCCCTCGGGTCTTATTTGGGATTTTAAAAACAATTATGAACATAAAATGTTACTTCATAATCCATTAACAAATATTGTCTTTATCTCAATTTCAAACAGCTGAGATAACATATGTGTTTAGGGAATGCATCAGTCTCTACTAGAACACTATTAAACATGGAAGTGGGGTTCGCTTTTTTTTCTTCATAAGGTTATAATTCATGTTCAAAATCTACTATGTGATTATTCTTATCTTAGAAAAAGTGGTCATATGCAGAATAATTTTCTGAATTGAGTCGGGAATACATATTTATCACAAAAAATAAGGCAAGGTCATTGATTTTCAGGTAGAAAAAAAATGTAACTTGTATCATATTTCTTCTTCTAAAAATTTGAAATGGGTCATTTTGACCCGAATACGATACAAGGGTTAAAAGAGGGACTTCTGTTATTTGGCTTGACAAAGTACTCACTGGGTGAAGGTTGAAGGTTGCAGTCAGACTCGCCTTGTAGTGCTGCGGCAGAGTGCAGAGATTCACAGAAGAGTTAAAAAAGTTATTTTTGCTTGAAGACTCAGTTACTTTAATAATTTGAAATAGGGCTGAACGTGACAATATTCACATGATATGACAGCTCTGAGTTATGCACACAGTGGAAACATGAACCCCAGGTGAAATGGCTCCAATTACTTAGTAAAGTGTCTTGGTTTTTATAACTGAAAATCTGTGATATGAATTAGGTGTTAACCCTTAACCCTTGTGTTGTTTTCCCGTTACCCATGAAAAAAAAAAACTTTTCGGACGCTTCCCCCCCCCCCCCCCCCCAACATTATTATAGCTTTTTCCAACATTATTATAGCTTTTTTCAACATTATTATAGCTTTTTTCAACATTATTATAGCTTTTTTTAACATTTTTGTCACTTTTTTAAATGTTGTGGGTGCTTTTCTTGATGTTTTTTCTTAAGTTTTTTTTATATTTTTAAGGTTGACATTTTCAGAACTTATTTCAATGGCCCATTTTTTGTGACAATTTTTTTTTTTAAACTTAAAAAACGGGGTCAACTTGACTGAAGGACAACATGAGGGTTAAAAAAGGTCCAGTGTGTAACGTTTTTAGTTGTTCATTATCAAAAAAAAAAAAAAATCATGTTGCCCGTTCACAAACGTGTCCTTTTTCATGAATATTTAACACCACCATCAATTCAAAGTATTGCTTTTGGCTTGAAATTTTGGAAAAAGTTGATGTGACACTTCCATTTCATTCTTTTGTTTCTTTGTAACCTTTTCTGATTTTATTGTTTTCTATGTTTACTCTTTCTATTGTATGTTGTGATTTTACTCATTTTGTTAAGCACTTTGGATACCTGCTGGTAATTGTAAAGTGCTATATAAATAAATTTTGATTGATTGATTGATTGAAATTTTACATTTCCATTTGCATAAACTGGGGGTAGACGCTCCATATTCATGCGCCATCTTTAAATACGTTAGCCGGTAAGGGACATACTGGTCCGCCTTTTGCTTTTTTGCTGTCACATGACAAAACTCACATGTGCTGCTAACGCTGCTAACAGTTATCGTCGCTTCCCGGCAAGTTTGAAGAAGGAAACATGGCTAACGTCAACAATTATTGAGAAGAAATGTTACAGTTAATAAAAATTAAACTAATAGACGTGATGGCCGGAGGTAAAGCTGGATGAAGACGTGGATGACATCTTGGCTTTTTGAAGCGTGAAGAAGCTGTAATACGTACTTTGAACTGTACGGCGCGGGAGAGTTGATTGGGATACATGATCTCATAGATGGGAGAAATTCCCCCCCACTGGACATTTAAATGAAAAGCTAACTGTTTTAACCCTTGTGTTGTCTTCCCGTCAAAAGTTGAAAATAAACACTTTTGTTGACACGTTTTTAACTTTTTTTTAACGTTTTTGTCCTATTTTTTCAACGTTTGTCACCGTTTTGACGTTTTCAACACTACGTTACACTAACTTATTAACTTTAGTTTTATAGTTATTTTTCGGAATTTATGGTCAATAAAGCTCATTTATAGGAAATTATGTTATATTAAAGGAATGGATGTTGATGATAATCACAGACTGGAATATGTCAACTTTTACTCAATACTATTTCAACAACACTTCAATTTGTTTTTTTCAAATGCTATTAAAATTGAGTAAGACCCAAAATTAATGAAAGTAGAGATTTGTACATGCCAAAGAGCGTTGGGTGGAATCAATCATGTTATTTTGGGGAATTAAAAAGAACATTGATATAGGACAACATGAGGACAACATGAGGGTTAGTGCTTAAATGAGGAGCTAGCGGTTCGTTTACCTGGGACACTCTGGCATTCTTGATGCTGATGGGTGTGTGCTGAACTCCCTTCAGTCCAAACAGCTCGACGACATCCATCGGCTCCTGGGACAAAGAAAACACAAAAACAACACAGAAATGTATGAGTGGTAGAGTGGTTGAACAAGCTAAGCAGGGGAATACAATCCATTTGAAACCTTTTTAACCTAATCTTACTTATTAACTAATCTCACTCACATTTTACTTAGTTATTATTGTAGCTATGTTACTTTGTTTACATTATACACTCATTGACATGCTCTTTTTTTTACTCTTATTTTACCTAGAATGTGAGTGTGAGCAACTTAATAATTTCCCTTAGTGGATCAATAACGTATTCTGATGATGATGATGATGATGATGATGATGATGATGATGATGATGATGATGATGATTCTGAATAATATGCAACAGGAAGGAAAACTTACCAGATAATCAGAAACAGAAATACTTTATTGATCCCCGAAGGGAAACTCTGTGTTGCAGTTGGACAAATAGTATAAATACCAGAGTAGGAATATAAATAAAGAAATATAAGGAGTGGGGATATGTACGGTGTTTACATAGTTAAAGGAATGTTATTATACAGTATTTACATAATTAACATAATAAGGGGTTGCAATAATGAAAAGTAATAATATAATAATAATAATAATAGTAGCAGTTGAGTATTGCCCACATTTCAGGCCAGTGTTATTGCATTTAATATCAATATTAAATGATAAACTGATCAGGGAGTGTTACCACAGGCTGAAACTATCTTGTGAACAGTGAGTTACTAGATGCAAGAGATAAAGATAACCTTACATAGTTATGGATGGATGGATGGATGGATAGATGGATACATAGATATTGATCCCAAACAATGGGAAACTACGGTGTTACAGCAGCACACGTACATTAGTCACACAACCCAGAATATAAATATAAATGACATACTACTGAGGTATTAAACCTCAAAATGGTGGCGGGGGAAAGCTGTCCGTTCCTCAGACTCACAAACACTTAAACACTAAGAGTTGGGATTGGCTGTCCGGACTCCAAACAACATCGAAACATCCAATTTTTTTATATTTTAAATTCCTCTGTGGTGGCTTGTGTTTACACAACATTTAAAATTTGAGAATTATTATTGTTAAAAATGTAAAAAAAAAAAGAAAAAAAAAGGGTTTTATTTCTAAAAGTAAGGTATCAAATAGAGTACAGTTTTTGAATCAGCACTGAAACTCGGGTATTGAATCAACTGTTATTTAAAAAAAAAAAAAAATTCAAATAATACCCACCCCTGAAAATTGAATCCCCCCCCCCCCAGGATTATTTTGCGTTGCCCATCGCCACATTTCTGAAAACCAAACCAAAGTACACAAAAGTATTTGGACAGAGACATCCACATACTATTGGCCGTACAGTTTAAAATCAATTATTTTTTATATTGTCCATAACATCAAGAGTGGGTAAGAAAATGAAGTATTCAAAATGAGGACAAAACACTCAGTGGATGTTATGTGAGATAAAAAGAAAGAAAGAAGTCAACAGCTGGTACCTCGTAATATCCATCGATGAAGACGGTGATCACCTGCGGGTTGACGCCATGAGCTGAAAGAAGCGACCTCAGCATCCTGAAGACAGACGACAAGCGGTCGTACATGTTGTTTTATGCACAAGACCAAAATAAAAGCAATTTACTCTTGGTATGACAATGCAATTTGTTCCAATTTAACAAAAAAGAAGGACATCTGGATATTTATATTAATGCCAAATGTGTTTCTGAGGGAGGGGCTGCCATCGTCTATCCTGCTTTCAAAATATCAGCTAATTGCAGCAGTTACTGTGTTTATATACACACTGGTTGTTTTCTGGGCAACAAATTAAAAATGTCAAGTAGAGCGGAAACAATTTACTGTCTGTGAGACTCATTTATCTTCCTTTCTTTGAGGGTAAAACACAAAGATGCAGAATTTAACATTTATCTATGAAATATCAACAAATAAGTACAAATATTTTTATAGATGCAATTACAAATCAAGGTGGCGCAACCTCCACTTAACTTTGTGTGTGGAAGGAAATGAGAAACATAGAAATCCTGCTTTACAATCCTTTGGATTATTAATATTAATAGTTTCCAGATCTCACCTGTAGAGGTAGTTGGGTCTGTTTCCTGCGATGACGGCCACTGGGACACTGAAGACGTTATTGTTGGGCAGCTGAAGAAAGAAAGTAGAAGAGAGTCAAACAAACTGACATTTTAAAGTCTTAATACAGAGTGTTTTTTCCACAACCAGTGACCTGGCTGTGTTCAAACCAATAAGCCTCAAACATAAAGCTTCTAGATGATTAATACACTAAATGGTAAATTCTCTCCACCATATAGCGTGACCATGCTTTTGGGCGGTCATTGAGGCTCTGCCTAAAACTCGGGTATTTTGCACAGCTGTTTGTAACATAGAAATAAAATAGAGTATTGATCACTTTATTTATAGTTTATAGCTGACATAACCAGCTGAATTCTCTATTGGCCTTGTTATGCAGCAACACCATCAGCAGCTGATTTGAGTAAAGCTGAGACAGGCCGGTTGAGGATTTTAAGATTAATGCCCTGTTGATATCTTCCATAACAGATGCAGATCTACACATTTCAGTTCTCCAGCAGCAATTTTTTAGGTCTCAATGTAAGTGAAGGTGGACAAAATACAATATGTGTGTTGGAGCCATTACAACACTTTGTTTTGTTTTGTTTAGTTTAAATATCATGTATAATTCTGCAATTTTATGTTTGAGCACTGGGTGGCGCATTGCCTTGGAAGGCATAAAGGTAATCAGCCCCATGCTGCCTTTCTTTAAATGAATGCTCATTTCTTTAAATTTCTTATGCTGCACTGTGACTTTTATTCTTGTTTTATGTGTCCTAATGTTTCTATTTTGTTTTAAACTGTCTATTCATGTGTTTTATCGGTTTTTAATGCTTATGATTTTTAACTGTTTGTACCTGTGTTTTATTTGTTTAACTGATTTTGTGTAAAGCACTTTGAATTGCCCTCTTGCTGAAATGTGCTCTACAAATAAAGCTGCCTTGCCTTGCCAGGTATACAGGTGAGTGGAGAAACGGGGAAGCAGACAGATTTTCACCGCGTTAGTGCGTGTCAGTGTCGTATCAGTTTTGTGTCAGTCGCGTTAAGGTTTGACTTTGACAAAGGGAAAATAAATGGGTGAGCAAGTTCTCCCCTGATCCCACCGCATTGGCCTAACGTAGGAGTTGATAAGAGACTCAACAATGTGCATTCCAAAAATGTCAAACTAAACGTTTAAAAAAAAACTTTCTAGTTATAACATACAATGCCAAAAATTAACTACATTTGAGAGGTCCTTACCAAAAAGCCTTCTCATGCAATGATGTTAAAAAGCTACTGTATGTTAGACTCAAAAATCCAAACCATGGCAGGCTCAGCTCCTGAGTTACTTTTTAGGTTCTTCTATCCTTCTCTATTACGTTCAGCTCAGTGAAACAAACACGTAACAGTAACGAGTGCTGCTGCGTGTCTCACAGGGTCGGGGTTGAACTCGATGGGCGCTGGGTCTTTGCAGCTGCAGATGCTTCCGTATCCTTCCACTTTGCTGCAGAAGAGCTTCCTCCTCCTGTTCAGCTCGGTGTCTGCCCAGTGGCACTCCGCCTCTGCAGGACGGACCATCACATTAAGTTTGTTAGACGTCTTGATCAGGTGCCAGCAGTTGTTGCTTTAGATTTAAGACATGAGATTATACAATACAATATTCCACATTTTTACAGCCTGGATCTTTTGGTTGTGTACATCACAACATGATCAATAAGACATTTTCCAAAAATGTTAGAAGTGCTTGTAACCTTCTGAGGCGGTGAGCTGCACCTCGGTCTTCAGCAGCACCGGGTCTCCCCAGGTGGACAGAGCTGGAGACTTTGAGTGCTTCTCTCCATACACCTGACCTGGAACCCAAAACACAAAGTCTGCAGGTCAACACATGTGATCTCAAAAAGCAAAAGTGATGAGTAAAATTAACAAATTCTAAATTTTGTGTTTTCCATAAATTTTGGAAGACGTGTTTTTGGCGGGGGTGTTTAGGTGTCCTTTAGGATGTTACGTTCAAATCAGCTGTGGACTAAGAAAGCTCTTCAGTGAAGTCAGTGGAGTTTCTGGACAGACACGTTGCTATTGAGGTTTCATGGGATTGTATGTCGCATTGGGTACCACAAAAAACACTCTGTTCTCCTCCATTGTGTCGGAGTGGAAGCAGAAGTTGGAGTTCTTAAAACATCAGCCAATAAAATGACAAGACACAACTGGTATAAGTGACTGTGTAATGGCTAAACCCAAAGCCAGTGGAGGGAGTTAAGTCAAAGTCTGCTCTTCTACCTCCTTTCTTCACCACCAGAGTCCACATGTCCCTCCAGCTGAGGTTGAGGGACACCTGGCTGCCCAGACTCTTGAGCAGGTTCTTAGCAGCGTCCTTCAGGTGGAACGTGCCCTCATCCTGCAGAACAGAAAACACATTTTGTTTAGATGTGTCTCCCGTGAGTATGATGCATGCAAATTTGCACAAATTACTAATGTCTGAGACACAAGACGTGCACTCTAGATTAGTAGGAGTACAGTGGAAACTTAACCATCTGGCTAACACTTGCCCATTTACAGAAATGTTGATTAATGCGCATTGTTCAAATAAACAAATCTTAAAATCACTGAGACATTGGCAGAGGCTGACCTTTATGGTGAAGATGAGGACTCGGCCCCAGGTCACCATGTTGAGGAAGAGGATCATGGCTTCATCCTCGTGAGGAGAGTAGGTGTCAAATATCCTTTTGGCCATCACATGACCCTGAGACACACAGACAGTGACGGAATAATCTAACCTTTCTGATTTAACCTCTTCAATTAAAAGAAAAGAAAAAAAGTCTTTTTGCACGTGTGTGGAGGTTTGTCTTGCCACAAGTTTGACTCAAACTTGCAGCACTTTGCTGAATGTCATCACCCCCGCCCCCCCTCTCCCCTTTCGTGTCTTCATCTGTCCTGTGGAAATAAAGGCCTAAACTTGCCCCGCCCCCAAAAAAAGAAAAACATTCTTTCTTCCATTAACCGTATTCTAAACAGCGGTCAAGTGAGCTGAGAGTGAATGTGAGAAAGGGAGCTGTGCTGTCAGGAACAAAGCCATAAATCAGATTTAAATAAAAAAAAAAAAGATTGATTGAGAGTGAGTGAGAGAGAAGTTGCCACATTCGGTTTAAATTCAGACCTTCATCCTGTCGCTGTGTTAAAAAGGTGCAACAGACGCAGGACAGACACACAGTGATAGAACGGGCTGCACACCCTGCACACTGTTATTGGCTGGGGCTTACACACCCACATGGGGCCCAAAGGGTATATACACTCACCGGCCACTTTATTAGGTACCCCATGCTAGTAACGGGTTGGACCCCCTTTTGCCTTCAGAACTGCCTCAATTCTTCGTGGCATAGATTCAACAAGGTGCTGGAAGCATTCCTCAGGGAGTTTGGTCCATATTGACATGATGGCATCACACAGTTGCCGCAGATTTGTCGGCTGCACATCCATGATGCGAATCTCCCGTTCCACCACATCCCAAAGATGCTCTATTGGATTGAGATCTGGTGACTGTGGAGGCCATTTGAGTACAGCGAACTCATTGTCATGTTCAAGAAACCAGTCTGTGATGATTCCAGCTTTATGACATGGCGCATTATCCTGCTGAAAGTAGCCATCAGAAGTTGGGTACATTATGGTCATAAAGGGATGGACATGGTCAGCAACAATACTCAGGTAGGCTGTGGCGTTGCAACGATGCTCAATTGGTACCAAGGGGCCCAAAGAGTGCCAAGAAAATATTCCCCACACCATGACACCACCACCACCAGCCTGAACCGTTGATACAAGGCAGGATGGATCCATGCTTTCATGTTGTAGACGCCAAATTCTGACCCTACCATCCGACAGAAATCGAGACTCATCAGACCAGGCAAAGTTTTTCCAATCTTCTATTGTCCAATTTCGATGAGCTTGGGCAAATTGTAGTCTCAGTTTCCTGTTCTTAGCTGAAAGGAGTGGCACCCGATGTGGTCTTCTGCTGCTGTAGCCCATCTGCCTCAAAGTTGGACGTACTGTGCGTTCAGAGATGCTCTTCTGCCCACCTTGGTTGTAACGGGTGGTTATTTGAGTCACTGTTGCCCTTCTATCAGCTCGAACCAGTCTGGCCATTCTCCTCTGACCTCTGGCATCAACAAGGCATTTCTGCCCACAGAACTGCCGCTCACTGGATGTTTTTTCTTTTTCGGACCATTCTCTGTAAACCCTAGAGATGGTTGTGCGTGAAAATCCCAGTAGATTAGCAGTTTCTGAAATACTCAGACCAGCCCTTCTGGCACCAACAATCATGCCACGTTCAAAGTCACTCAAATCACCTTTCTTCCCCATACTGATGCTCGGTTTGAACTGCAGGAGATTCTCTTGACCATGTCTACATGCCTAAATGCACTGAGTTGCCGCCATGTGATTGGCTGCTTAGAAATTAAGTGTTAACGAGCAGTTGGACAGGTGTACCTAATAAAGTGGCCGGTGAGTGTATATATATATATATATATATTTTTTTTAAACATCCCCATACACTTCTAGTGGGTCTTAAGTAATGACTGTGAGGGATTACTTATGTATTAATCCAAATTTTATTTTGGTTTTATAATAAAAGCATTTGAGGAACTAAATTAACTGCAAAATGCTGTCGTTTCATATTAAACCACATTCAGATATATTAGCAACACAGCCTAACACGGGACGTTTTGGGTAAAGCAGTATTATATGGAAAGGAAAGTCATTTTCTAACATTTAACATAAAGTATACACAGTAAATGCTTACGGTTGCCTGGTTGAGAACTATCACATGGATGCCTCTGCCCTGCTCCCGCATATCATCCTCCAACACCTGCAGGAGATGAGCACAATAAAGTTACGCTCTGTCGGCCATTTTACACTCTTGTCCCGAAGCAACGACACCTCATTCTTCACTCACGGTGGTGCCGTCCACTGCCATGTAGACCTTGGAGCGGCTGGAGTACACCTCAATGTCCAGGACCTTGCGTCCATTAGCCGGCCTGCGTGGCGTCTCCATGTTGGGGATTGTGTCCTCTTAAAAAAAATAAAAATAAAAAGAGCATTATAGCAAGATTGTGCGAAGCCATGGTGAGGTGCAACACCTTTTCACAACACTGTGTCGTATAGTTACTCAATTCTTCTTCTCAAACACACATTGCAGACACAGACATCTTTAAGTTTCCAAGGATACCAAATATCTTCCGCAGTGTTTTTAGGAAATTATGCCCAAGACATCTGGAATCCTGTTTTTAACTATTTCACTCTGTGTGAACATCACAAAGCTTCAATAAGGATTTAATACCAGCTGATTTTTAGGCCTTTATTGAGAGGACAGCTGAAGAATGAAAGGAGAGAGAGAGATCACCACCAACGCTGTTGCTTGGCAATAATAAAGTATCTTTCCATCTCAAATCAAATTTTGCTCTGGGAACTTAAAGGCCGCCCCCTTCAGATTTCCCCTGCAGGTCTTACTGGAATGACAATTGTGATGTTATGATCCAACTGGAGAGGGGGTGAGGTCCTGCTTGGGCCAAAGGGCATAAAAGCACAATTTACTTGATTAATTAACAGATTTCCTTCCCTCCGCGTACGGTATGTTAAGTTTTATCGCCGCGTTTTCAATGTACGCTAAAATTAACAGAAGAGCAGGCTGATCCAGCTGAAGGGGGGGGGGGGGGGGGGGGGGGGGGCAGTAGCACGCCAGCTAAATCAATTATTAACTTAATGCATTGTACCATTCTAGAAAGAATCGCAATGCATCCAAGAATTGATTGATTTTCCCACCCCTATAACTTTTGCAGTTATTCCTCATCAAAATCTGCACTGCCCTTCACAAACTTTCCCTTTTAATGAAGATTCACCACCACCAATTTCAAAAAGCGGAAAATTCCGTAGAGCACCATCCCGCGGGGGGAAGGGGAGAGATGAATGTTAGGAAATAAGAGGCTGCTACGGTGGTTAGCTTTGCCAGAAGGCAGCGGGCGATCAGACCGGCCGGAGAGGCCTCAAAGCATCTGGCCACCGGGAAAATTCCTGACTCTCGATTGCCACTTTGCCTCACGCACGTATTCAAAAATCCAAGTTCCAGGAACAAGAGTCTTCTTCGCAGAGAAAAAAAAAAGGATATTGGAAAAAGCTAAAAACCGGCTTTGTGACGCGTGAAGGCTGAGAGTAGATTGTGATATAAGATCTCAATGCTCGATGGGAGAAATTCCTACACATTGGACCTTTAACCGGGGAATGTTACATTTCTAGAAACAGGCCTATACACTACTGCCCACCAAGGTTTGCTATCAAAAGCAGTGTGTAAGTGTATTTAAAAAAAAGGTCAAAGTGTATTTCTATAGCACATTTACAAACAGTCACTACTGCCCCAAAGTGCTGTACAATTATAGATTACATAAGAAAAAAGCACAACAAGTACCCGGAAAAACCATCTCAAACAGAATATGCCAAAAACAACAAAAATAAGGTTGAAGGTCACTATTTCCAAGTTTGATAGTTCTGTGAAGCATGAGTATATGCGGCCAAAATAAATGTCACAGTCCTAGTTTAACCTATTGCTATATCTCGGAGAGGCTGTGCTAGTCTGAACGTTGAGGAACCAATGACAGGAACAGGATGCACAGGAACAGGTTTCTCACCATATTCTTGTACGGCTGCATCTTCATTGGCTACTCTTCTTGTGTCCAAGATGAGTTTGATGTTGACTATGACTGTTATCAGCAGAAACAGCACAGCGCCAGCCTGTGGACCAGAAAACAAATACACTATGAAATCTTGGGTTATTTCATTTCTAGTCAGGGTTTTCTTAGTTCTGTTTGACATGTGCGTATCAAAGCATGCATTAGCTGTTCTAACTAATCCTGCACACTGTTGTCTGCACAACGCTCCAAAGACAGAATTTAGAAACTGCACACACTGCTCTGTGATCCAAATGTTCAACCTGCATTCTCCTCTTTGCCATGTCAACCATCCTTTCCCATCTAGAGTACGTTAGTGTCAGTTCTGGGAATATTTTGTTTAACCCTCGTGTTGTCTTCCTGTACACCAACATTTAGTTTTTCTGAGTCAAAATTATAAGTTAAAACCTCCTTGAGACACTTTCGTCACTTATCCCAAAGTTCTTTGATTTATTTTTGGACATTTTGTTGTTGTTTTGAAGCTTTCTCCGACATTTGCTGTTACTTTTTTCGTGTATTCCAACTTTTCCCAAAGTTCTCTCACTTTTTACCATGTCTTTGTCAATTATTTCTGAAGTTTTTTTTGGACGTTTTTGTTGTTTTCCCCACTATATTTGTCAGTTTTTTCAATGTTCTTAAATGGTTTTTCTTCTTAAAATGCTATGAAATTAAATAAAAACACCCAAATTCAATGACAACAGTGAACCGATCAGTTATTTAACCTGTGAGGAGCGTTGTGTGGAACCATCCACGTTATTTTATCTTTTACAATTTGGTTGAAGGAAACCCAAATGTCTGATTTAGAAACTTTTTGAAAATGGGTCAAATTTGACCCCGAGGACAACAGGAGAGCTAAAGGGCAGCACGTGCAGTGTTGCAAACATAAAGCCAGAGGAAACTCCTCAGGTCTGCTGCTGCAACACAAACCAACACCAGTTTTAAGCAAAGCTTCATCTTCACTGACAGTTTTTTTAATTATTATTATTTACCTGACAGAACCGACGCAGGCTCCTCTTGTTGGTTAGCTTGTATTTCCAGGTGAGGTACAAGCTTCTTTGTTGGCGGGGGATGAAAGGCTTGGCTCGGGGATTGGGGGTCCAGGTCTCCATCCCGGACACCGACAGACCGACCGACTCAGAGCTCAGACCCTCCGCCTGCCCTCCTCCACCTCCTCCGGCCGGGTCATGCACTGCTCCTCAACACCACCACCGACGAGACACGGCTGGCTGTCACATCGTCATCTGTACAAATGACACAAATAAAGCACGACACGGGTCAGAAATAAAGTTAGCCCATCATCACTAAGTTCAGCTAACGCTAGCTAGCTGCTAGCTGAGTAGTTCAACGCCAGCCAAGTAGCTAGGCAACGCTATTTCTAGCTCACTATGTAGCTCAGTTAGACACTCCAGCTGTCACTTTGCTAAGGTATTAACGTTACTACTCACAGGTTGGTCAGTGAAGCTTGCATTGTTGTTTTATTCTCGCAGCCAGCAGCAGCAAAATCCAGAAAAGTCGCTTGTAACTGATGCGTCGGGGATTTGTGTCGCAGCTCAAACGACGTCACTAATCTGGTACCTTTGGGTTTTTATCACGGTTGGAAAACCATCGTACAGGCGCATTAGCGCCACCTGCTGGACTGGAGTTGTGGCGCAGTACATTTCCATTTAACCCTTGTGTTGTCTTCCTGTTAACCAGGACCTTGTTCTTCCAGGTCAAAATTGATTTTTTTGTTGTTGCTTTTTCCGATGTTTTTGACACTTTTTCTGATTTATTTGTCACTTTTTCCAGCTTTTGGTGCTTTTAAAAAAAAATCCTGAGCTGGTTTAATAACAGGTTTTACACTTATTCTTGCAATTCATGGTCAACGAACCTCATTTATACTACATTGTACATGAGTTTTTAGTTAAGAAGACAGAAATTATGAATTATTTTGACTAATAGTTAGGATCAGAGGATGTTGAGTGGATCTCAGATGGGTAGATGTCAAAGTTAAGTCCGGATACTGTTTTGAAAAAGAATTCAAATGCTATAAGATTAAATAAAACACACAAAAAAGTTCAATGAAAGTAATCATTAATGTTACCTGAAGAACGTATGGAATCATCCATGTTATTTTTGGGCAATTTGGTTGAAAGAAATCTCATATTTCTGATGTAAAACACTTTGAAACGGGTCAGTTTGACCCGAGGACAACACAAGGGTTAAATAGATGAAAGATATTTATATGTCACACAAATACAGTTATTAAATTACATTTTCTGTTGAACTCCTTTTTAAATTGTATTTCAATTGAATTCTGGTAAAACAATAACAAGGACTCATTATCTCAGGATAGGTAATTATATATATTATACAGTAAATACAATATCGAAATATGTGCAAACAAATGTAAAAACACAAAAATATTGACAAAATAAAGTTGAACATGTTATTATTTCATTTTGTTATTATGTGCATGTGTACAGACAAGGCTGGCAGCACCAGTCAGACACGTTTCTGAAAATGCAACACAGCCGCCACACAGGCGCCACGCAACCGAAACGCCACCCTCACGCCAGGCCGGCGGCGTGCAGGAGCCCTTAGGCATCGGGTAGTCAACACACAAAAATGAGATCTCCCCGGTATGCCAAGTGTGGCTTTGCAAGATCCAACTTGCCCGACCATATCTACCCTGCCACGGTGCGTCGACCAATCACACGATCAACCACCAAAAGTTGACATTATTGAGAAAAAGTTGAGATCACTTTGAATAAACGGTTCATGATTATAGCGTGTAACTGGTTTTTACTCGAGATAAACTACAATAGCAACAACAGGATGAAAACAGGGATGAAGAAAAGGATGAAACTACTGGTGACGTGTTGAAACCAACTTTCATTCAGCATGGGATAACAAAAGCTGTATCTATTTGTTTATATGGGCTGTATTTCTATAGCGCTTTTCTAATCTTAACAACTACTCAAAGCACTTTGACATAGTACAGGAACCATTCACCATTCACACACATTCATACAGTGTGGTCGAGGCCTGTAGAGGCGGCCACAGACTTCAACCTTCTTTCAGTTCAGTGCTCCCCTTTGGAACAGACTACAACAATAACTAGATTTTCGCTGAAAAATCTGGAGATACTTGATGATCTGATCTTAAGTCGTGGCATGTTGTGCTTCTTGACGCTGACAGACGGGGCCGAAGGTTGCTGTTACTTTGGAAAAGAAGTCAGCTGGGTCCAAATCCAGTGCTCGACATTGCATCATTTACGAAGCCATAGAAGTTAAATATTACTGATTTATGGTGCCGCTCCCACAGCAGCAGCGGACATAGTGTGAAGAGCAGAAACCAGCGACTCATAGTCAGCAAACTACGGGTAACGGTGGGACGATGAGGTGAGTGTCTGCTCTGGTTTGTCGTGTCTGTGATCAGTAACAATTTTAATAAGTTCAACATTATGGATTGAAAATCTCTGATTTGATTTTGCCCTGCGGACTTTCTTCAAAGATACATTCTCTTCTTCTTCTCTTCCTTTTTTCTCTCCATGCCATTTCTTCCTTTGTTTCTTGATCTATTTCCTTCTCTTCTGTCCTTTCGTCCGACTTTTGTCCCTTTCATCCCTATTCTTCAGTGTTACCATCACCCCCCTTTATTCCTTTCTATCTTCTTTTCCTCCTTGCTCCTTTTTATATTCTGATCCCTTTTTCATACACTTCTTCATCGTTTTATCCAGTATTTGTGACTGTCCTCTTTGGTTTCTTACCCCATTTCTTTGCTCTTTTGTTCCTACTTCTTTCCTTCATTATCCTCCTCCCCATTATCCTCGTCCCTTACCTAAAGTCGGATATTCTTCCTTGGTTCACTCCTTCCTTCTTTCTATTCTTCCTTCTCATCAATTTATTCTTACTTGGTTTATTTCTTCCTTCTAGGGCTGAAACAAATAGATTTTCATTTGAATTGTTCAATAGCAACAGATACAATCCAGAACCAATCTCTGTCTTTATCATTTGAAACTAGAAGACCAAAGCGATCCATTGGTACTATGTCATGTGCTACATGTGGCGAGGTCCCTTGACCTCTCAGCTCAAGATATCTGAATGAAATGTCACTCAATATTTGTCACTTTATAGTGTTGACGGCTGTAGCTTGTTCATGGTAAATTAAAAGTACATTAATGTAACTGCTTTGCAGGAAATTCTCAATGTAAACATTGATACTTTTATAATAATGCACAAGGTTAGAGGGAACCTTGCACTATTGTAGAATCTCTATCAAATCTAAGCAACATTTGCAACTGAAATATCCCAAATCAACATTGATTCAGGGATTGGATAGAATAAGATCCTCGAAATTTGAATCTGGAAATTAAGTGGCGAGACCAAGCCCTACCACAGTTCCTATTTCTTAATTTCCCCCATCCTTCTTTTCCGCCTTGATTTTCACCGCTCTGATGCTTCTGTGTCCACACCTTCCTTGCTTTATTGACTCCTTTCTTGTGTCCTTACCTTTAAGTTCTTCATTATTCCTTCCTTTCTGCCTCTACATGAAGATGATCACATATGCAAACATAGCACGCCACAGAGCGCAAAGTATTACTTTACTGCATTTGACATTTGTTATTGTTAATATCCATCAGTGATGCTCGGACCCAAGCAACACTGGCGTCCAAACTGGAGGCCCTGCAGTGCCATTTCACTTGGAATCTGGACCCAGGCACGACTAAACTTTTCCGTCTCAGGGACCAGCTGAAGGACATCGGCACAGAGGAGGGATACAGCTGGCTGGGTCACATTTACAACCTGCAGGGGTTCATTCACTACCAGCTGGGGTTCACCGAGGACGCCCTGCGTTTCTTCAGCAGGGCAGCAGAGGCCTTCCGCCAGATGAGAAACACCGTCTCAGACGAGGGTCCCTGGTTGGTGGTGAACCACGGCAACCTGGCGTGGCTGCATCACCACCTGGGAGACCAAGCAGAGAGTCGGGCTTACCTGTCGAAGGCTGACGACTTGACGAATGAATACCCATCTCCATCCCAGGACCAGCTCCATCCAGAGATCTACGCAGAAAAAGCCTGGACTCTGATGAAGTTTGGCACTGAAAAAAAGCTTCTGGCTGCCGATTACTTCCAGAGAGCCATCAGGATGCAGCCGGACATGGTGGAGTGGCACAGCAGCCATGTCATAGGGTTAGTGGATACTTTTAAGCACAGCAACAAAAAGTTGGGGGCTGACATCTTGGAGAAAATGAAAATCGCCAAGGAACACGATCCAGAGAACTTGTACCTCGCTGCTCTGTACCTTGAGGCATGTGCTACAAAGGGAAAGCAAATTGAAAGTAAAGCACGTGAGTTGGGCAGCAGGGTTTTAAGAAAACCCATTAGCAGCTACAGTGGTATCAAACCTTTACTTAGGCTCTACAGAATGTATGTATCTCCTGATGAGGCCATTGATTTGGCTGAGGAAGTTCTGGAAAGACATCCAGATGAGCGATATCTGAAGAGATGTGCTGCAATCTGCTACAAAAAGAGGATCTTTTTCCACAAGGACAATCCCCTGGAGCACAGCCTGATCGACAGAGCCATCAATCTCTATGAGGAAGTGATTCCTCTTTACCCTCTTTCTTCACTCAAGAGAAAAATATCTCTTGCAAACATTTACGCAGAGTCAAAACACCGAGCTAAAGCTGACCAGATATACGAGGAACTGCTGGCGAGTGATCTGGATGCTGAAGGGGCACAGATGCTTTACAACTACTATGCCAAATATGTACAGTCCATCCGAAAAGAGAGCTACAAGTCGATAGAATATCACATGATGGCGGCGGCGGTACCGCAACAATCTTCCTATCGTAATCACAGCATCAGAACTCTGGAGAGGATCAGAGAAAGAAACAGAAACCGAATGTGTGGAGAAATACATGAGTTTCTGAATAACCTAAAAGACTAATGCCACTTTCAAATGCATGGTACAGCTCAACTTAACTCGCTCTTTTTGTTTTGGTTGTCCATTCACTAAGGTTTGAGATTGTAGCCCTGCAGGTACTTATTTGGTAACACCTTGGTCGAGGTTCCGACTGAGCTGAGCCAACACTAGAAGAGTTGGAGACCATTGGTTGGTTAGAGAGAATCGTCACTAGCGGAACATGGTATCTCCTGCACAAACCCATCTTTTCCAAGTTATCGTCAATAGCGGCCGCAATTATTTTATTCACCCCGCTCAGCTTTTACATAGTGACAGCCTAAAACATTATGCTGTTCAATACACATTTTGATGCTACTTAAACGCCTGTGCTGCTCTACAGTTTAGTGTTCCAAAATGGATGTCATAAGAAGCCGAAGCTGCTTGTGTAACTAGTCAACATCACACTTGTCAGCAGGTAACATTAGCCTACCGTTAGCTAGTAGCTACCTAAGACTGTTAAAATGCTGACATCTCAACGGTGTAACATGCTCTGTATTTCAATGGATGATTCCAAGGTTCAACAGCCTGCAGCTGAAGACACAGAGGAGACTAGCTGCACTGTGGCCACTGCTGCTGTCTCAGTTGTTGGAGAGACAACACAGAAAGGACTTAATGGAGCGTTCACTTGCAACTCTTAAGCTCATTGTGCATTCAAAGTTATTATAAAACACCTTTCTATCTAACTATCTAGTGGTTCTTCTTTTTGTCATATAACATCAATTGACTGGTGAAATAAGTCATTGTTATTGTTAATACATTTTAATTGAATTATTTAAATTTGAGCATATAGCCTTAGTAATGAATGGTGGGACAAGTCGTCCGAAGTGCGGGTGAACGCGTGGTGGTGCAGACCGGAGCTGAGGGTGTTCCCACCTGTCCTGCATTGAGCTTGTTAGGTCTGAGAGTTGAAAGGGGAGGAGCTCCAGTCTTGTCAAAAGGGTAAAAACACAAACGGTTCATGCAATAAAAAAGCTGCAATAAAAACTTAAGCATGCAACACTAAAACCCTAAAAACACATGCCATAAGTCAATTAAAAAATCATTACAGCAATTCACATGCACTTTTATTAACTGTCCAAAATCCACTTTTGACACACACACACACACACACACACACACACACACACACACACACACACACACACACACACACACACACACACACACACACACACACACACACACACACACACACACAGATAAATAGACACACACACACACACACACACACACAGACAGATAGACACACACACAGAGACACACACACACAGAGATAGACAGACACACACTCAGAGACATATCTTTTGTGTGGGAGACTGGGGTTTGATTCCCACAGCGGTACCTCACCCAATGAATTCCCCATGAATACAGTTAACCCCTAGAGATGGCCCAGGGGATATAGACTGGGGTTTGATCCCCACTCTGGTACATCAACTCTGACAAAGGCGTTTAACCCATTATGATTGTTGTATTATTCCATATGTTTTTTGGTTGTCCTTATCTTCTGCAGACTTTCAGCTATTAAAACCATTCAACTTTTAAAATCTAGCTCTAGCTCCTTATGGTGTAGTGGTGTTATCCATCGTTATTAAAACCATTCCTACCTTTTTCAACTATTACTACTTAAGCTTCTTCTTACTGATTTAAGCTATTTGTCCAGTTTAGCTTTAGCGTTTAATTTTGTTTTTTATTTTTTCCACATCTTTTTTTACATTAGTGGTGTTAGTCAACTCAAGCTTACAACTTTTACTGACTTAAGCTGTTCAACCAGATTAGCTTTAGCAATTCAGCTTTTCAGCATTCCCGCACATTTTCTGCAGGAAATGCATTTTCTAGTTAGGATATAAAAATTGTCTTGATCAATTAACTAAATCATCTGGTGATATGAACAGTATTTAAAGTCCTTTCTAAAATAAAGTTCTGGTAAAATTAATAACAGGCTCTATTGTACCTGCAGAAACAATATTGTAAGAATATGTAAAGTTACCCGTGCTGGAGAGCGCCCAGATGAGAGTCAGAGAAAGGATCAGCTTCATCATGATGAACAGGTAAGTACTGAAGAGGAGTTTTCCTGATGGAGATACTACACCTTCACAGCACGGCTACGCTTTATATACTGTTCAGAGGAATAACTTTTTGAAGTATGTCATACATGGCCTCAGGGATTGGGAGTTTTCCCATTGTTTTAATACCATACATACTTTTAGTATTTTAAAGAACATCATGTAAACACCCCTTTCCACACCCTTTTTCAATGTTGCCAGTGTTTACGTGTATAATGAGTACGTACTTTGTTTTTTGATTGAATTTGTTTGGATTGTTTTCTACTTCTCTAGTTACCCTTTACTAATGCAGTATGTCAGACAGGTTTGTTGTTTTGAGTTATTGTAATTGTTCTGAGTTGGTGGGACAAGTCTGCCACACAAAAAAGAAATGTCCTAACCTTAAATTTTTATTATCCCATCATTGACTTTGCATGTGTTAAACGGGAAGCTGGAGCATCACCAAGGAGATTACGCACAAACGCTTGAAATGGCTGGGGCATTTTTTGAGGATGGAGCAGGGACGCATCACAGAAGTTACCTTGAGATGGACACCACCTGGAAAAAGAAAACCTGGGAGACCCAAAACCACCTGGCACAGAACTGTGACCAGAGCGCTGGAACAGATGAACCCGTCCTGGGGAGAGGCCCACCATGCTGCCAGGGACCCAATGCAATGCAGAATGCTCATTGAAGCCTTATGTAGCATAGGGGATGACCAACTGTATCATTTTATGTACCGTGCTGTTCTCCATATTTGTGTTGGATTTTTTGTTATCTTTCAGAGGAAATCAAAGAAGTGTACTATGGTAATGCACAAGCCTGGACTGTGGTTAATGATAGGGGTTGGTACCATAGACATAATAAAGAGTAGACGCCGCATTGGCTGCTGAGCGCGAGATTTCCAGCCGCCATCTTGGACCGGTCATACTCGTTACTTAGCAGCATAAAGATACAAGAAGCCAGAGCACTGTGCAGAATATTCCTGCTCAGATCGGCGGATTTTTTTAATCTTATCTTTTTAACTCTGGGTTCTGTAAAGCATTTTGAATATGTGTTTTGAAAATTGCTACATAATTTAAGTTTTGCGAGTTTTAAAGGGAGATTCAACCACGTAAATGTGCAGTTTAAATAAAAACTGCCACTTACATTTTATACTGCTACTTTAAATAAGTACTGGTACTCGTGCTTTGTTAGGGGTGAAAGATATATCAACGCAATATCGTTACACAGCACATCGTTATATACGTGAGTATAACCTATACATTATTCTGGGGGTCCTAAAGCAGCACTAATGTATGCTTATGTTGTTATTACATTGGGATTGTCTCTGGTTTAGTTGGGATTTGTTTGATAAGACTTGCACGTTACTCTTATAAGATATATATATATATATATATATATATATATATATATATATATATATATATAGTTTATTTTGTGGAGCTGTCCTGTTAACTTTATTTATGTATTTTATACTGTGTGTGTGTGTGTGTGTGTGTTGGGAGTGCGGCCGCTAAATGTCAAGGTCCGGGAGGCGATTGATGCAGAACAACGTGGTATTACCTAGTATTTAGGGGACAGTCCCCGTTTTTGGTTGTCTGTCCCTAACCACATACAGAAGAAAAAAAACTACCTCTGTCCGTTCAGTGAGATTGAATACTTTAAACGCGATGATCCTCATTTCACCAGCCAACACATTACACTGAGGGTGCGGGGTGTGACCGGTCCAAGATGGGGCCCCACGTCTAGTCAGCGCCAATAGGCAAAGTAAAGGGGGCGGTCGATGCGGCGTCTGCGCGTTATAAGTCTTGGTTGGTAAATGTCCAGTGCCATTCTCTATGGCTGCTTCTGATGTGGAACTTTGCAACCCACGAAGTACTAAGTAAGTATGGTAAGAGTGACATTCCGCACTGGCATTAGCACTGAACTAAATCAGTGTGTAGCTTTCGTACAGTTCCTCATCAAGGGGTTGAAGAAGGATTCCGACCTGGACTTTAACAGCGAAAACCATCTCATACGACTGCAAAAAATCTTCAGTCAGCCATTAAAGGAGCCAGAGTTCTGCTCTCTCCCATGTCTGTCCCTCCCCCCCCCCCCCCCCGCTGGCGTAGGCCATGCGGCCCAGCAGCCCCTCACAATCAACATTGCAAAAACCGGAGTAAGTACCTTTCAACCAACAGCATTCCAGCACTGGTAGCTGCACCGTAAAGCAATAACTTTTTTTGGTGATGTTGAAACAGGTTTTTTGTACGTTATGAAGCTTTCTCTGTGTTGATACTTAAAAACAACAAAAAAGTTGGTATGAACGAAGTAAACACCTAAATTCAGAATGTAGTGAAAAACATGATCATTTAATTACATGTAAAACAGCGTTGTGAGGAAACATCACGTTACTTATTTTGATATTTGGTTTGAACAAACCCATAGTCTGAGGCGAAAATGTTTTGGAAAGGTTCAAATTGACAGAAAGATTAACGGAAGGTTAAAAACATATTTTGGACGGAAGCCAAATATGTGCAGGGCCCCAGGTTTGTTAGTGCTCCATTGATCGGTTCATTGTATTGGGCCTTTTAGACAAAAAACACCACAGACAAGGCACAGACTGATGTTGTCTCTCAGAAGATTTATTATACAAGACAGTAATGTATGCACTTATAAAATAATATGAAACCATGTGATGTTTATATATGATAAAACAAAGAAGAGATTGCAAAGAAAATAATGATTGTAATTAATTAAATAGATATTTAAAGTACTGTACACTGCGCAGTTAGTTCTACGCAAGTAACATTTATATTTGTCTGATCTATTGCAAAAGTGTGTGGCTTTATTTTAGGTATACTGCAACGCTCTGACAAAGCATCCTCATGGTTCAATTATCAGTACTACTAAGCCCGATTTGGACCTGGAGTACACCCATAAAGTTAAAACATAAAGCTTTTCTTATTTAAAAACTTGCGGCTCTGGTAGAGTTTGCGATTGGCATGCTGTGCAAATTCGACGCCTGTTGGACTTTTTTATTTTCTGGGGACGTGACCAGAGCTGGAGTGGGAAACCCGGGTGAATGAAATTAGTGTAATCAACGTTTGTGACCCAGCTTATGCGGACCGCAGTGGTATGGTAGTGGAAGCGGGTAACTGTAAATAATCCAGGGAATGTTGTTCTTATTTGTACCCACAGGCCTTCTGAGGTCCAAGTTTGATAATTCCTGTGTGATGTACCATGGGACAGGGGACTAACAGTATTCCCGAATAAAGGGCAAAAGTTCCCATGTGTGTATGATATGTGTCTATTACGTTGCGGCCTACTCGTCCACTTCAGCTTTCTAACAGAAACCATCACCCTTCATTCATATTTAATTTTCCTGCCATCTGTCCCCAAAGACAAATAATGAGGGCAGTGAGCATGAACTTCAGTCCCGGGCGCTTCTGGCGGACTCAATAGGTGGGTACGCTCAAGCTGTCCTAATTTCACAAAGAGGGTAGCATTAGAAGGCGTACGCAGCAGCAGATGGCTGTAACCCAGTGGGATACATGAGGCTCCACTGGGAAGGTTTGGAGTCGTGGTTGATGGGGTAACAATGGCAGTGCTGGGAACGCGGTTGCAGAGTCGTTGGGGCAGCGTTGCAGCTGTTTGTTGGGGCAACGGTTTGCCGCTGTCGTTGGGGCAACGGTTGCAGCTGTTGTTGGGGGAGGAGCGGTTGCAATGTAGTGGGGCAACTGTTGAAGCTGTCGTTGGGGGCAGCAGTGGGAGCTGTGTTGGGGCAGCGGGTGGAAGTGTGGTGGTTTTTGGCTTAGCGTGGTTGTCAGTGTTTTTTTACTGTTGGGGAAGCGGATGGTGCAATGTAGTTGGGGCAGAGTGTCGTGCAGCGTTGCAGTGTGTCGGGGCAGCGGTTAAAGCTGTCGTTGGGGCACGGTGGAAGCGGTGTTGGGGCAGCCGTAGTTGGGGCCAGGCGGTTTTGAGCTGCGTTGGGGGCAGCGGTTGGTGTGGCAGCTGTGATTGGGCAGCTGTTGGGGGCCAGCGGTTTATGGAAGCTGCGTTGGGGCAGCTTGTTTGGCAGCTGTCGTTGGGCAGCTGTGTTGGGGCAGCGGTTCGAAGCTGTCGTTGGTGCAAGTGGTTGCAGCTGGTTGTTGGGCAGCGGTTAAGCTTCGTTGGGGCAGCGGTTGTTTGGCCAGCTGTAGTGGGGCAGCTGTTGTTGGGGCAGCGGTTGAAGCTGTCGTTGAGGCAAGCGGTGTGGCCAGCTGGAGTTGGGGCAAGCTGTGTTGGGGCCAGCAGTTGAAGCTGCCGTGGGGGCTGGGGTTGAAGCTGTCGTTTGGGGCAGTGGTGGCAGCTGTAGTGGACAGCTGTTGTGGGTGGCAGCGGTTGAAGAGTTGTTGGTGAGCGGGGGCAGCTGTAGTTGGGGAAGCTGGTGTGGGGACACGGGTTTTGAAGATGTTGTTGGGCGGGCGGGTGGAAGATGTATTTGGGTTAAGCTGGTGTTGGTGCAGTGGTGCAGATGTTGTCGGGGAAGCTGTGTTGGGGCAGCGGTTGAAGCTGTCGTTGGGGCAGCGGTGGAAGCTGTAGTTGGGCCCGCGTGGCAGCTGGAGTTGGGGCAGCTGTGTGTTGGGGCAGCTGTGAAGCGTAGTTGGGCAGCGGTTGGTTGGGGCCGCAGTTGAAGCTGTAGTTGGGGCAGCGGTTTTGTTTGAAGCTGTCGTTGAGGAAAGCGGTGGCAGTGTCAGTTGGGCAGTGTTGGGTGGCACGTTGAATGCTGTTGTTGGAGCGGCGGGTGGAAGCTGGGGTTGGGGCCAGTGGTTGTTGCAGTGGAGTGTAGCTGTTGGGGCAGCGGTTTGAAGCTGTCGTTGGGGCAGCGCGGTGGTGGAGCTGTAGTTGGGGCAGATGTTGTTGGGGCCAGCGGTTAGAACTGTCGTTGGGGCAGCGGTTTGTTGTGTGGCAAGCGGTGGAAGCTGTCGTTGGGCAGGAGTGGCAGCTGTTGAGTTGGGCAGACGTGTTGGGACAGAAGTGAAGCTGTGTTGGGGCAAGAGGTTTTTGAAGCGGTGTTGGGCGGGCAGCGGTTGGCAGCGGTAGTTGGGGCAGCTGTGGTTGGGGCCGCGGTTTGAAGCTGTTGTGGTTGCAGGGGTGCAGCTGTTGTCGGGGAAAGGAAGCGGTTGTGGGAGGCAGCGGTTGAAGCTGTCGTTGGCGGGGCAGACGTTGGATGGAAGCTGTAGTTGGGGCAGCGGGGTGGCAGCTGGAGGTGGGCAGCTGTGTTGGGGGCAGCGTTGAAGCTGTAGTAGGGGCTAGCTGGTGGTTGGGGCAGCAGTTGAAGCTGTCGTGGGAGCGTTGAAGCGTGGTTGGGGGCAGCGGGGTGGCAGCTGATTGGGGCAGACTGCGTTGGGGCAGCGGTGAAGTTGTAGTTTGGGGCTAGCAGTGGAGTGGACTTGGGGCAGCTGTGTTGTCGGGAGAGGTTTTGAAGCTGTGTTGGTCGGCAGCGGTGGCAGATGTAGTTGGGGCAGCTGTTGTGGGGGGAAGAGGGTTTGAAGCTGTAGTTGGGGAAGAGGGTGTTGGGGGCAGAAGTTGAAGCTGTCGTTGGGGCAGCGTTTTTAAGCTGTCGTTGGAGGCACGGGGGCAGCGGTAGTCTAGGGCAGAGTTGTTGGGGCAGCGGGTTGAAGCTGTCGTTGAGGAAGCGGTTAGAAGATGTAGTGGGGACAGCTGTTGTCGGGGCAGCGGTTGAAGCTGTTGTGGAGCGGCGGTTTAAGCTGTTGTTGGGGCAGAGTGGTGCAGCTGTAGTTGGGACAGTGTTGTTGGGCAGCGGTTTGCAAGCTGTGTTGGTGAGGGTGGCAGCTGTAGTTGGGGAAGCTGTTGTTGGGCAGCGGTTTGAAGCTGTTGTTGGGCGGCGGGTGGAAAGCTGGTATTTGGGTAGCTGTTGTTGGTGCGTGGTTGAGCTGTTGTCGGGAAGCTGTTGTGGGACAGCGGTTGAAGCTGTAGTTGGGGCAGCGGTGAAGCTGTAGTTGGGCCAGCCGGTGGCAGCTGGAGTTGGGGCAGCTGTTTTTGGGGAAGCGGTTGAAGCTGTAGTTGGAGCAGCTGTTGTGGGGCAGCAGTTGAAGCTGTAGTTGGCGGCAGCGGTTGAAGCTTGTTGTTGGGGCAGCGGTTGTGGGGACAGCGGTTGGAAGCTGTCGTTGGGGCAGCTGGGTGGCAGTGTAGTGGGGGCAGCTGTTGTCGGGGCAGAGGTTTGAAGCTGTTGTTGGGGCAGCTGGTGGGGTGGAAGCTGTAGTTAGGGGCCAGCTGGTTGTGGGGCAGCGGTTGAAAGCTGTCGTGGGGCAGCGGTGGCAAGTGTTAGTTTGGGCGCTGTTGTCGCGGCAGCGGTTTTGAGCTGTTGTTCGGGCAGCGGGTGGCAGCTGTAGTTAGGGAGCTGTTGTTGGGGCAGAGGGGAAGCTGGAGTTGGGAAGATGTTGTTGGGGCAGCAGTTGAAGCGTCGTTGGGCAGCGGTTTTGAAGCTGGTCGGGGGGACAGCGGTTGGCCGCTGTAGTTCGGCAGCTGTTTGTGGGGCAGCGGTGAAGCTGTCGTTGGGACGCGGTAGCAGCTGTATGGGGGCAGCTGTTGTTGGGCAGCGGTGAAGTGTTGTTGGAGCGGCGGTGGACAGCTGTGGTTGGGGCAGCTGTTGTTGGCGTGGTTGCAGCTGTGTTGGGGCAGCGGTTGAAGCTGTCGTTGGGGCAGCGGTGGCAGCTGTAGTTGGGGCAGCTGTTGTTGGGGCAGCGGGTTGAAACTTGTCGTTGGGTGGCAGCGTTGTTGGGGCAGCGGGGAAGGCGTCGGGTTGGGGCAGCGATGGGAAGCTGTAGTTGGGGCAGCCGTTGTGGGACAGCAAGTGGAAGCTGTCGTTGGGGGCAGCGGTTTTGAAGTGTGTTGGGGCAGCGGTTGGCAGCCTGTAGATTGGGGCAGCTGTTGTTGGGGCAGCGGTTGAAGCGTTGTTGGGCAGTTTGGGTTGCAGTGTTGGTCGGGGAAGCTGTTGTGGGAGCGGTTTTTTGAACGCTGTCGTTGGGCAGCGGTGGAAGCTTGTAGTTGGGGCAGCTGGTGAGATGGATTGGGGGCAGCTGTGTTGGTGGTCAGCCGGTTGAAGGTGTAGTTGGGGCAGCTGTTGTTGGGGCAGCGGTTGAAGCTGTCGTTGGGGCAGCGGTGGTAGCTGAAGCTGTTGTTGGGGCAGCGGTGGCAGCTGTAGTTGGGGCAGCTGTTGTTGGGGCAGCGGTTGAAGCTGTAGTTGGGGCGCGGTGGACAGCGTAGTGGGCGGCAGCTGTTGTCGGGGCAGCAGTGAAGCTGTAGTTGGGGCAGCGGTTGAAACTGTTGTTGGGGGGGAAGCGTGTTGAAGCTGTATAGTTGGGGCCAGCGGTTGGCAGCTGTAGTGTTGGGGCAGCTGTTGTTGGGGAAGCGGTTGAAGCTGTTGTTCGGGGCAGCGGGGGCAGCGTAGTGGGGGCAGGTGTTGTGTTGCAGCGTTGAAGCTGTCGTTGGGGCAGGTGGTGGCAGCTGTAGTGGGGCGGCAGCTGTTTTGTGGTTTGCAGCGGTGGAAGCTGTAGGTGGGCAGGCCAGCGGTGCAGCTGAGTTGGGGCAAGCTGTTGTGGGGCCAGCGGTTGAAGTGTAGTTGGAGCGGCGGGTGGAAGCTGTAGTTGGGGCAGCTGTTGTTGGTGCAGGGTTGCGCGTTGTCGGGGGACGGTTTGAAGATGGTCTATTGGTGAAGCGGTTGGAGCTGGAGTTGGGGAGATGTTGTCGTGGCACAGCGGTTTGAAGCTGTTGGGGGCGGTGAGCGGTGGAGCTGTAGTTGGGTTGTGTTGTGGGATGCCTTAGTGGTTGGCAGCTGTTGTCGGTGCCGCGGTTGAAGCAGTCGTGGAGAAGCAGTTGCAGCTGAGTTGGGTTCAGCTGTGTGGGGGCAGCGGTGGGAAGCTTGCGTTGCGCGGGGCGCGGTGGAAGCTGTAGTTGGGGCAGGTGTGTGTGGGGCAAGCGGTTGAAGCTGGGGGGCTGTCGTTGGGGCAGCGGTGTGGAAGCTGTAGTGGGGCAGTGTTGTTGGCGGCAGAGGTTTAGAAGCTATAGTTGGGGCAGCGGTTGTTAGGCAGTGGTTTGCAGCTGTCGGTGGGGCAGCGGGGAGCTATAGTTGGGGCAGATGTGGTTGGGCAGTGGTTTTGCAAGCTGTCGTTGGGGCAGTGGTTGCAGTGTGTTGGGGGCAGAGGTGAAGCTGGAGGTGGGGCAGCGGTGCAGCGGTATTGGGGCAGATACGTTGTCGGGGCACGCGGTTTGAAAGCTGTTGTTGGGGGCAGAGGTGGCAGATGTAGTTGAGGGCAGAGGTTGAAGCTAGCTGTGTTGGGGAGCGGTGAAGCTGTAGTTGGGGCCGCTGTGTGGGGGCAGCGGTTGAAGCTGTCGTGAGGGCAGACGGTGTGGCAGCTGTAGTTGGGCCAGCGGTGTTGGGGCAGCAGTGACGCTGTGTTGGGGAAGCGTCTTTGAAGTGTTGTTGGGCAGCGGTGGCCAGCTGTAGTGTAGGGCAGCTGTGTTGGCGGCAGCGGTTTTGAAGCTGTCGTTGGGAAGCAGGGGTGGCAGCGGTAGTTGGGGCAGCTGTTTTCGGGGCAAGCGGGTTTGAAGCTGTCGTTGGGGCCGCGGTCTCGGCAGCTGTTTAAGGTGGGCAGAGGTTGAAGCTGTAGTTGGGGAAGCTGTTGACAGCTGTAGTGCGGGCAGCTGTTGTCGGGCAGGCAGCAGTTGAAGCTGTCGTGGGGGCAGCGGTTGAAAATGTGTTGGTGGCAGCGGTGGCAGATACAGTTGGGGCAGATGTTGTTGGGGCAGCGGTTGATGCGTCGTTGGCAGCAGCGGTGAGCTGTAGGTGGGGCAGTGTTGTTGGGGAGCGGTTGCAGCTGAGTTGGGGCAGAGGTTGAAGATGTAGTTGGTGGGCAGCGGTGGCCAGCTGTAGTTTGGGCAGTGTTGTAGGGGCTGGTTTGAAGCTGTCATGGTGCAGCGGTGGCAGGGTGTTGGGGCAGCTGGGTTGGGGCAGCGGTTATGAAGCTGTTGTTAGGGCGGGGAGGTGGAAGCTGTAGGTAGGTAGGCTGTTTTGGAGCATGTGGTGCAGATGTGTTGGGGCAGCGGTTGAAGCTGTTCGGGGTAGCGGTGGCAGCTGTAGTTGGGGCAGTGTGTTGGGCCGCGTTGGAAGTGAAGATGTGTTGGGGCAGCAGTTGACGCGTGTTGGAGGCAGCGGTTGAAGCTGTCGTTTGGGGCAGAGGTGGCAGCTGTTTATTTCGGAAGCTGTGTTGGGGGCACAGCGGTTTGAAGATGTGTTGGGGTGGCGGTGGGCTGGTAGTTGGGGCAGCTGTTGTTGGTGCAGGGTGGCACTGTGGTAATGGCGGCAGCGGTTTTTGTAAGCTGTCGTTTGGCAGCGGTGGCAGCTGTAGTTGGACAGCTGTGTTGGTGGGCAGCGGGTTTGAGTGGTGGGGCAGATGGGCAGCTGTAGTTGGGGCAGCTGTTGTTGGGGCAGCAGTGAAGCTGTTGTTGGGGCAGCGGGTGAAGTGTCGGTTGGGGCGACGGTGAAGCTGTAGTTGGGGCAGCTGTGTTGTTGGGGCAGCGGTTTGAAGCGGTCGTTGGGGCAGCTGTGGCAGCTGTAGTTGGGGCAGCCTGCGTTGGGGCAGAAGTGAAGCTGTCGTTGGGGCAGCGGTGGCAGCTGTAGTGGGGCAGCTGTGTTGGGCACAGCGGTTTTGAAGCGGTAGGTGGGGAAGCTGTGTTGGGGCCGCAGTGAAGCTGTCGTTGGGGAACGGTTTGAGCTGTTGTTGTGACAGCTGGTGGACAGATGTAGTTAAGGCAGCGGGTTGGGGCAGCGGTGTGTGAAGCTGTTGGGGTTGGCGGTGTGGAAGCTGTATTGGGGAAGCTGTGTGTTGGTGCAGTGGGGGAGCTGTCTTCTTATTGTTGGTGGAAGCGGGTTTGTTTGAAGTGTCGTTGGGCCAGCGGTGGCAGCTTAGTTGGGGGCAGCGGTTTGAAGCGTCGTTGGGCGCGGTGAAGCTGTTAGTTGGGGTAGCTGTGTTTGTGGTGCAGTGGTGCAGATGTTGCGGTGCAGCGGGTGGAAGCTGTCGTGGGGCAGCTGGGGCGCTGTAATGTTGGGGAGCTGTGTTGGGCATCGTGAAGCTGTAGTTGGGGAAGCTGTTGTTGGGGCAGCGGTTGAAGCTGTAGTTTGGGCAGCGGTGGCGGCTGTAGGTACGGCAGTGTGGTGGGGCAGCGTTGAAGTCGTTGTTGGGGTGGCGGTTGGTTGGAAGCTGAGTTGGGGCAGCTGTGTTGGTGCAGTGGTGAAGTGTTGGGTTGAGGCAGCGGTGAAGCTGTCGTTGGGCAGCGGTGGCCAGACTGTGTTGGGGCCAGTGTTGTTGGGGCAGCGGTTGAAGATGTCGTGGGGGCAAGCTGTGGCAGATGTAGTTGGGGCAGCTGTTGGCGGGGCAGGCAAGCCGTTTGAAGCTGGCTGGTTGGGGCCGCGGTTGAAGCTGTCGTTGGGCAGCGGTGCGTGGAAGCTTTAGTTGGGGGCAGATGTGTTGGGGCGGGGTTTGAAGCTGTCGTTTGGGCAGCTGTGGCAGTGTAGCTTGGGGGCAGCTGTCGTGGGGCGCAGTGAAGCGGGGGGGGGGGGGGGTGTCGTTGGGGCAGACTGGTTAGCAGCTGTAGTTTGGGGGGGGGGGCAGCTGTTGTTGGGGACAGCGGTTGAAAGCTGTAAGTTGGGGGGGGAAGCGGTTGTTGGGGAGCAGTTGAAGCTGGTCTTTGGGGGAAGCGGTTGAAGCGGGTGTTGTCCGCAGAGGGGTGGCGCTGTAGTTAGGGCCGCTGTTGGGGCAGCGGTTGAAGCTGTTGTTGGGGGCGGTGGAAGCGGTAGTTGGGGCAGCTGTGTTGGTGCAGTGGGTTGCAGCTGTGTTGGGGCAGCGGGGTTGAAGGCTGTCGTGGGGGCAGCGGTGGCAGCTGTAGTTGGGGCAGCTGCGTTGGGGCAGCAGTGAAGTGTGTTGGGCAGCGGTAGCAGCTGTAGTTGGGCATCTGTTGTGTTGGGCAGCTGTCTAAGCTTGTAGTGGGGAAGCTTTGTGGGCAGCAGTTGAAGATGTCGTTGGGAAGCGGTTGAAGCTGTCGTTGTGCAGCGGGTGGCAGATAAACCTGTAGTTAGGGCAGCTGTTGTGGGGCAGCGGTGTGAAGCTGTTGTTGGGGTGGCGGGTGGAAGCTGTAGGTTGGGAGCTGATGGTTGGTTGCAGTGGTGGAAGAGGTGTTGGCGGCAGCGGTTGTTGAAAGTGTCGTTGGGGCAGCGCGGGGGCAGCTGTGTAGTTGGGGCACGGTTGAAGCTGCGTTGGGGCAGCGGTTGACAGCTTGTAGTGTGGGGAAAGCTGTTGTTGGGCAGCAGGTGAAGCTGTAGGTGGGGCAGCGGTTGAAGCGGGTGGTGGTTGTTGGGGGCAGCGGGGGGAGGTGGTTAGGGCAGCATGTGTTGGGGCGAGGACGGGCGGTGGAAGCGGTAGTGGGGGCAGCGTGGTGGGGCAGTGGTGGAAGCTGTTGTGGGGGCAGCTGGTGAAAGCTGTGTTTGGCAGCGGTGGCAGCTGTTGTAGTTGGGGCAGCCAGCTGTTGGTGGCAGGCAGCGGTTGAGGTCGTGGGGCGCTGTGGCAGCGGTAGTTGGCTGAAGCTGTAGGGGTGGCAGCAGTTGCAAGAGTCGTTGGGGCAGAGTTTGGAAGCTTTCGTTGGGGAAGCGGTTTAGCTGTAGTTGTAGCAGCTGTTGGTGTTGCAAGGGTTGCAGCTGTTGTTGAGGGCAGCGGTTTTTGGAAGCTGTCGTTGGGGCAGCAGGGTGGAAGATGTTGTTGGGGCAGTGTTTGTGGGGCAGCGGGTGAAGATGTCGTTGGGGGCAGGGGGTGGCAGCCGTAGTAGGGGGCAGCGTTGTTGGGGGCAGAGTTGAAGCTGTCGTTGGGGCGGCGGTTTGAAGCTGGAGTTGGGGAGCTGTGGCAGTGTAGTTGGGGCAGATGTGGTGGGGCACGCTTTTTGAATTGCAGCGGTCGTTGGTGAAGCGTGGCAGCTGTAGTTGGGGCAGCTGTGGGGGGCGCGGTGAAGCTGTTTGTTGGGCGGCGGTGGAAGCGGTAGTGGTGCAGATGTTGTTGGTGCAGTGGTTGCAGTGTTGTTGGGGCAGCGGTTTGTGAAGCTGGTCGTTGGGGCACGGTGGCAGCTTCGTTGGGGCAGCGGTTTTTGAAGCTGTCGTTGGCGGCACACGGTTGAAGCTGTTGTTGGGGTAGCGGGGCAGCGTAGTGGGGGAGCTGTGTTGGTGCAGCTGTTGAAGCTGTAGTTGATAGCGGTGGCAGCTGTAGTTGGGGCCGCTGTTGTTGGGGGCAAGCGTTAAGCTGTAGTGGGAAGCTGTGTTGGGGCAGCAGATGAAGCTGTCGTTTGGGCAGCGGTTGAAGCGTCATTGGTTGGCAGCGGTGGCAGCTGTAGTTAGGGCCGCTGTTGTTGGGGGCAGCGGTTGAAGCTGTCGTTTGGCAGCGGTTTGGCAGCGTAGTTGGGCAGATGTTGTTGGGGCAGCAGTTGAACTGTCGTTGGGGCAGAGGTTTGAAGAGTGTTAGCTTGGGCAGCTGTCGTTGGGGCAGCAGTGGAGCTGTCGTTGGGGCAGCGGGTGAAGCTTTGTTTGGGGGAGCAGGCCCACCCAGGGTGGCAGATGTAGTTGTAGCAGTGTTGTTGGTTGCAGCAGTGGTGCAGATGTTGGTTGGGGCAGCGTTTGAAGCTGGTAGTCGGCAGGAAGCTGGTGGCAGCTGTAGTGGGGCAGCTGTTGTTGGGGAGGCAGCGGTTTTTTTGAAGCTGTCATGGGCAGCGGTGGCAGCTGTAGTCGGGGCAGATGTTGTTGTTGGCACAGTTGTGGGGCAGCAGTTGAAGATGTTTGTTGGGGCGGGCGGTTGAAGCTGTCGTGGGGGCCCGCTGTGGCAACTGTAGTTGGGGCAGCGTTGTTGGGGGCGGTTTGAAGCTGTAGTTGGGAAGCGGTGGGCAGCTGTAGTGGGGCAAGCTGTTGTTGGGGCAGCGGTTTGGAAGCTGTGTTGAGGGCGCGGTGGAAGCGTAGTGGGCGGAAGCTGTTGTAGGTGCAGGGGTGCAAGATGTTGTTGGGGGGGGGGGACAGCGGTGGCAGCTGTGTGGGGCAGCGGTTTGAAGCTGTTGTTGGGGCAGCGGTTGAAGCATGTTGTTGGCGGCGCGTGGGTGGTGGCAGCTGTAGTTGGGGCAGTGGTGGTAGGTGCAGTGGTTGCAGCTGTTGTTGGGGCGCCGGTGGAAGCTGTAGTTAGGGCAAGCTGTGTTGTGGGCAGCTGGTGGCAGTGTAGTAGTTAGGGCAGCTGTGTGGGGCGCGGTTGAAGAGTGTTTGGGGGCGGTGGAAGTTAGTTGGGGCAGTGTGTTGGTTGCAGTGTTGAAGCTGTTGTGGGGCAGCGTTGAAGATTCGTTTGGGGCAAGCGGTTGCAGCTGTAGTTGGCGGCAGCGGTTGAAGCGGTCGTTGGGGCAGCGGTTTGAGCGTAGTGGGGAAGCTGGTGTTGGGGCAGAAGTTGAAGTGGCGTTGGGGCAGGGTTTTTGAAGCTGTTGTTGGGGCAGCTGGGTGGCAGGTTTGGGTGTACGTTAGGGCAGCGTGTTGTTGGGGCGGGGTGGAAGCTGATAGTGGGGCAGATGTTGTGGTGTGCATGGTGGCAGCTGTTGTTGGGGCAGCGGTTGGAAGCGTACGTGGTGGCAGCTTGTGGCAGCTGTAGTTGGGGCGGCAGCTGTTGTTTGGGCAGCGGTGAAGCTGTCGTTGGGGCAGCGGTGGCAAGCTGTAGTTGGGGCCGCGTCGTTGGGGGCAGCAGTTGAAGATGTCGTTGGGGCATTGCCGGATTGAAGCTTTCGTGGGGGAAGCGGTTTTCAGCGTAGTTGTAGCAGCTGTTGTTGGTGCAATGGTTGCAGGTGTTGTTGGGGCAGCGGATTGTGAAGCTGTCGGTGGGGCAGCGCGTTGGCAGTGTTGTTGGGGCAGCGTTGTTGGGAAGCGGTTGATGAAGCTGCGTTGGGGCGCGGTGGAGCTGTAGATCGGGGCAGCTGTTGTGGGGGCAGCAGTTGAAGCTGTCGTGGGGCGCGGTTGAAGCTGTCGTTGGGGCAGCCTGTGGAGCTGTAGTGGTTTTTTTTTTTGTTTTTTTTTTTTTTTTTTTTTTTTTTTTTTTTTTTTTTTTTTTTTTTTAGGGCAGCTGGTTGGCCGGGCCAGCGGTTGAGCTGCGTGGTTTGTGAAGCCGGTTTGGCAGTGTAGTTGGGGAGCGTTGTTGGGAAGCGGTTGAAGCGTTGTTGGGGCGGCGTGGAAGATGTAGGTGGTGCAGATGTTGTTGGTGAGTGGTTGAAGCTGTGTTGGGGCAGCGGTTGAAGCTGTCGTTGGGGCCAACACTTGGTTGGCAGCTGTATTGGGGCAGCGGTTGAAGCTGTGTTGGGGCACGGTTGAAGCTGTTGTTGGGTGGGTGAGCGGTGGCAGCTGTAGTTGGGGCAGCGGTGTTGGGCAGCGGTTTGACGCTGTCGTTGGGAAGCCGCGGTTGGCAGCTGTTAGTTGGGGCGCTGTTGTTGGGCAGCGGTGAAGCTGAGTTGGGAAGTGTTTGTTGGGGCAGCCGATGAAGCTGTCGTTGGGGGCAGCGGTTGAAGCTGTCATTGGTGCCGCGGTGGCGCTGTAGTTAGGAGCTGTTGTTGGGGCAGCGGTTGAAGCTGTCGTTTGGGCCGCGGTGGCAGCTGTAGTTGGGGCAGCTGTTGTTGGGGCAGCAGTTGAAGCTGTCGTTGGGGCAGCGGTTGAAGCTGTGTAGTTTGTGAGCTGGTCGTTGGGGCAGCAGGTGAAGCGTCGTGGTGGGCAGGCGTTGAAGCTTTCGTTGGGGAAGCGGTGCCGCGTAGTTGTAGAGATGTTGTTGGTGCAGTGGTTGCAGCTGTTGTTGGGGCAGCGTTTGAAGCTGTCGTTGGGGCAGCGGTGGCAGCTGTAGTTGGGGCAGCTGTTGTTGGGGCAGCGGTTGAAGCTGTCCTTGGGGCAGCGGTGGCAGCTGTAGTCGGGCAGCTGTTGTTGGGGCAGCAGTTGTTGGGGCAGCAGTTGAAGCTGTGTTTGGGGCGTGCGGTGAAGCTGTGTGGGGCAGCTGTGGAGCGGTAGTTGGGGCAGCTGTTTGGGCAGCGGTTTTTGAAGCTGTCGGTGGTGAAGCGGGTTGCAAGCTGTATTGGGGCAAGTGTTGTTGGGCACGGTTGAAGCTGTTGTTGAGGCGGCGCGGGGTGGAAGCTGTAGTTGGGGCAGCTGGTGGAGGTGACAGTGGTTGCAGCTGTTGTGGGGGCGCGGTGGTAGTGTAGTTGGGGCAGCGGGTTTTGAAGCTTTGGGTTTTTTTTTGAAGATGTTGTTGGGGCAAGCGTTGAAGATGTTGATGGGGCGGCGGTGGAAGCTGTAGTTAGTTGGGGAAAGATGTTGTAGGGGCAGTGGTTCAGCGTTGTTGGGGCGCGGTGGCCAGCTTGTAGTTGGCAGCGGTTTTTTAAAGCTGCGTTGTTGGCTAGCCGGTTGAAGCTGTTTGTTGGGTAGCGTGGGTGGCAGAGTAGTCGGGGCAGCATGTTGTTGGGGCGCAGCAGTGTGGAAGCGTCGTTGGGGCGGCGGTGGAAGATGTTTCGTTGGGGCAGCGGTTGGGGGCAGCGTAGTTGGGGAAGCTGTTGTGGGGCAGCGGTGAAGCTGCGTTGGTTGACGCGTGGCAGCGTAGTTGGGGCAGCTGTTGTTGGGGCAGCGGTTGAAGCTGTTGGTGGGGCGGCGGTTGGAAGTGTAGTTGGGCAGTGTTGTAGGTGCAGTGAGTTGCAGATGTTGTGGCAGCGGTTTTTTGAAGCTGTCGTTGGGGAAGAGGTGGCAGCTGTAGTGGGGGGGCAGCAGGTTTTTGCAAGCTGCGTGTTGGGGCAGCGGTTTTTGAAGCTGTTGTTGGGGTAGCGGTGGCAGCCTTTAGTTGGGGCAGCTGTTGTTGGTGCAGCGGTTGAATCTGTCGTGGGATAGCGGTGGCAGCTGTGGTGGGGCAGCTGTTTTGGGGCAGCGGTGGAGCTGTAGTTGGGGAGCTGTTGTTGGCGGAACAGTGAAGCTGTGTTGGGGCAGCGGGTTTTGAAGCTGGCGTGCGCAGCGGTGAAAGCTTGTAGTTGGGGCAGCTGTGTTGGGGCAGCGGTTGAAGCTGTCGTTGGGGGAAGCTGTGTGGGGCAGCAGTGAAGCTGCGTTGGGGCGCGGTGTTGAAGTGTCGTTGGGCAGCGGTGAAAGCTGTAGTTGGGGCAGCTGTCGTTGGGGCAGACGGGTGAAGCTGTCGTGGGGAAGTGGTGCAGCGTAGTTGTAGCAGCTGTTGTCGGGGCAGCGGTGTGAAGCTGTCGTTGGTGAAGCTGGGGGGGGCAGTGTAGTTGGGGCAGCGGTTGTTGGTGCAGTGGTGCACGTTTTTGGGGCAGGGTTGAAAGCTTCGTTTGGCAGCAGGGGTGGCAGCTGTAGTGGGGCAGCTTGTTGTTGGGGCAGCGGTTGAAGCTGTCGGGGGGCAGATGTGGCAGCTGTAGTTGGGGAAGCTGTGTTGGCGCAGCAGTGAGCTGCGTTGGTGAGGCAGCGGTTTGAAGATGTCGTGGGCGGCAGCGGTGGAAGCTGTGTTGGGGCAGAGCTGTTGTTGGGGCAGCGGTTGAAACTGTTGTTGGGGCAGCTGTGGCAGCTGAAGTTGGGCGGCAAAATGTCGTGGGGAAGCGGTCGAAGCGTCGTTGGGGAAGCGGTGGGAAAGCTGTAGTTGTAGCAGTGTTGGAGGGGATGTCAGCGCGTTTGAAGCTGTGTTGGTTTTTTTAGGGCGGGCGGGGAAGCTGTAGTGGGGGCAGCGTTGTGGTGCAAGGGTTGCAGATGTTGTGGGGCAGCGGTTTTTTGAAAGCTGTCGTGGGGCAGCGGGGGCAGCTGTAGTTGGCAGCTGTTGTGGGGCAGGGTGTTGAAGCTGTCGTTGGGGCAGCGGTGCAGCTGTAGTCGGGGAAGTGTGGTTGGGGCAGCAGTGAAGATGTCGGGGCGGCGGTTTGGAAGTGTCGTTGGGCAGCTGTGGCCAGCTTAGTGGGCAGCTGTGTTGGGGCAGCGGTTGAAGTGCGTTGGTGAAGCCGGTGGCAGCTGTAGTTGGGGAAGTGTTGTTGGTTGCAGCGGTTGAAAAGCTGTGTTGGGCGGGGTTTGGAAGATGTTGTTGGGGCGGGCGGTGGAAGCGTAGTGGGGTTAGCGGTTGTTGTGCAGTGGTGCAGCTGTTGTCTGGGCAGCGTTGATCTGTCGTTGGAGCAGCGGTTGGAAGCTGTAATTGGGGCAGCGGTGGCAGCGAGTTGGGGCAGTGTTGTTGGGGCAGCGGTTGAAGCTGTCGTGGGGCAGCGGTGGCAAGCTGTAGGTGGGGCAGCTGCTGTGGGGAAGAGGCTGCAGTGTAGTTGGGGCATCGGTTGAAGCTGTCGGTGTGGCAGCGGTTGAGCAATGTCGTTGGGGCAGCTTCGGTGCCGCTGTAGGTTGGGGCAGCTGTCGTGGGCCGGGTTGTGTAGTTTGGGAGATTACACCAGTGGCCAACAGGACGAACCGCTGACTGAACCAATACTTTCCAAGAAAGGTACGGTACCCAGGCTGCCAGCAGCTGCACACAGGTTTGTAGTGCACAGCAAGGTGGGCAGAGGTGGACCCATCGTACTGTAGAGGAAAATAATGTTCACTTGCATCTGCTGTGTTGTCAATAAGCTAGAGAGACAGCCGAAATCTTCTATGATTCCACTGATTCAAATGAGTAATATCACCAATTAAAAATATGTATGAAGTGGCAGACTTAGTACTTTTTACATATACTTAGTAAAGTGTAACTGCTTGAGGTGAAGCGATTGTAACATCTGTTACTCACTGTGGCTGGATTATCATCCATAAATCTAATCTTGGGTAAACTAACAAGTCCACTCTAATATCATATAAGTATTGCAGTTTAAAAAGTACAATATCTTACTCTGTAAGGTGGTTTGGTTATTCTCTATACCGTACTTCCCAATTCAATTCAATTCATTTTATTTATAGTATTCAATCATAACAAGAGTTATATCAAGACACTTAAAGATAGGACCATGGGATTCAGTGAGATTGAATACTTTAAACGCGATGATCCTCATTTCACCAGCCAACACATTACACTGAGGGTGCGGGGTGTGACCGGTCCAAGATGGGGCCCCACGTCTAGTCAGCGCCAATAGGCAAAGTAAAGGGGGCGGTCGATGCGGCGTCTGCGCGTTATAAGTCTTGGTTGGTAAATGTCCAGTGCCATTCTCTATGGCTGCTTCTGATGTGGAACTTTGCAACCCACGAAGTACTAAGTAAGTATGGTAAGAGTGACATTCCGCACTGGCATTAGCACTGAACTAAATCAGTGTGTAGCTTTCGTACAGTTCCTCATCAAGGGGTTGAAGAAGGATTCCGACCTGGACTTTAACAGCGAAAACCATCTCATACGACTGCAAAAAATCTTCAGTCAGCCATTAAAGGAGCCAGAGTTCTGCTCTCTCCCATGTCTGTCCCTCCCCCCCCCCCCCCCCGCTGGCGTAGGCCATGCGGCCCAGCAGCCCCTCACAATCAACATTGCAAAAACCGGAGTAAGTACCTTTCAACCAACAGCATTCCAGCACTGGTAGCTGCACCGTAAAGCAATAACTTTTTTTGGTGATGTTGAAACAGGTTTTTTGTACGTTATGAAGCTTTCTCTGTGTTGATACTTAAAAACAACAAAAAAGTTGGTATGAACGAAGTAAACACCTAAATTCAGAATGTAGTGAAAAACATGATCATTTAATTACATGTAAAACAGCGTTGTGAGGAAACATCACGTTACTTATTTTGATATTTGGTTTGAACAAACCCATAGTCTGAGGCGAAAATGTTTTGGAAAGGTTCAAATTGACAGAAAGATTAACGGAAGGTTAAAAACATATTTTGGACGGAAGCCAAATATGTGCAGGGCCCCAGGTTTGTTAGTGCTCCATTGATCGGTTCATTGTATTGGGCCTTTTAGACAAAAAACACCACAGACAAGGCACAGACTGATGTTGTCTCTCAGAAGATTTATTATACAAGACAGTAATGTATGCACTTATAAGTACTTCAATTCAATTCAATTCAATTTTATTTATAGTATCAATTCATAACAAGAGTTATCTCAAGACACTTTACAGATAGACCACACTCCAGAACGTACCATATAATAGACATGCTCAAAATTGTAGTTTCTTTACTTTCCTCCCCTGTTTGATTTATAATTTGGTTGAAATACTTTAGGGTAGTAAGACACATTTTTTAAATTATGTATGATAAAGACTCACCAGTTGCTTTAAAGCAGTTGTTCTCCACACCTCTACATCGCACTGTAGTGCATTGAGAGGTGAAAGGGTTACACACAACGCACTGTAGCAAGTTCACTGGCTGAGCAGCAGGGACTGAAAGAGAAATGAACAAAATTGAGGAAGAGAGAACAGTTACAGTCATTGTTCCAAAATGAACAATGAACGTGTCACAAGATGGCAGGATGTCCTATCGATCTCATTTCTTGTTATCCCAAAGGTGTTCCAAGCAATGTCACGGTCTCTGTAGACAGCCCAGGGTCCACATACGGCAATAAAAACAAAATGTGCCAACTTCCACCACCAAACATAACAGAGTTCCAGGATTTAGGGTTGGGGGTTGGGAGGGTAGTTCACGTGCACATGAAGGGTGGTGACAATACTTGAACGTCAACAAGAAGTGTCGTCACCCAGCATCGCTTAGAGCACCTTTAAAGTTACTCGTATTATGCTAATTTTCTATTTCATAACTGTATTTAGAGATTTTACCAGAATACGTTAAAAACATATTTTTTATTCAACTGTACATTGCTGCTGCTCCTCTTTTCACCCTGTGTGTTGAGCTCTCTGTTTTAGCTACAGAGTGAGGCATCACACATCTCTTCCATCTTAGTTGGAAGTCACACATGCTCAGTACCTAGGTAAGGACTACTAGCCAGTCAGAAGCAGAGTATGAGTGCGTGCCGTGACAGTACCTAGGTAAGGACTACTAGCCAGTCAGAAGCAGAGTATGAGGGCGTGCCACGGTAGCAGCTAGGCGAGCAACATAACGTGTTACAGTGACGCACGTTGGTCACAGAAGTAAAGGCTGGACTACACAGAGCTGTTTGGAGCAGTTTGTGAACAGTGTTTTCTGTTTTTAGATGGTAAGTCTCATTGTGGACTTTGGGCTTTTTCACTTTGTAAATCTCTAACATGAGAAACAAAAAAGATATAACACTTTAAAGGAAATGGAAAATGCCAAAGAGCATAATGTGAACACTGTGAAGAAGCAACGTGTCCCTGTGTACTTACAAGGTAGAGTTGCTGCGTTGCAGTTGTCTGTGTCGCAGCACAGAGCAGATGCAACTGCACTCCTAATACCCAAGTTGACTGAAAATATCTGAAGGCCTGTGGCTGGACAAAGGGAGGACGATGCACACGCCTTGAAGATTTGCTGTACTGAAGTTCCAGATGAAATTGCTGAAGAATCAAAAGTTCAGTTTGTTAATGTTGATGGAGAGCACACATAGATCACAGTCCACATATTTAAATGAGAAGTACTAGATGACAAAGAAAGGACTACCTTGAATGGAAGCTGTTATACAAGACGTCTCTGAGGGACATGTTACTGGTACTGTGGTTGAACAGTTCTGAGTTGTACAAGTTTGACACTGAAGTGCTCCCGCTGCAATGGGGAGAAAAACAGTCAACGGTGATCACATCTCAAATGTTAAATCTAATTTCTGATTCTAAATGACACAAGGTCGTAATATTTATAAATGCTTTAACCCTCGTGTTGTCTTCCCGTCAAGATTGAAAATAAATGGTTTTTATCACCGTTTTTAACTTTTTCTTACGTTTTTGTTTCTTTTTTCAACACTTTTTTTTTTACGTTTAACCCAATGTAGTTTACAATTATTTTTGGAACTTATTTATTTTTATTTTATTTTATTAATTTATTTGATAGGGACAATGTAAATTAATAACATTGCTGTAAATGCACCAGAATTAGCCAAAAGGCTGTTTTTCATCGGTTGTCCCTGGACAGATCTTAGAATTGTCTCCCTAAAAACAACAACAATAAGAAGATTACAGTCAACAATACAAATATAAGAAGTAGTAAAACAGGTAAAACTCTTCAAATCTGGTTGATAAATACAGTGTACAAATGTAATACAGACATTAGGAAAAAAAACTACACATTGATACAATAGAAACACAAGTGGCAGCGCGGTTGGGTTGAGTGAAAATAAAATTCTTATTAATGGTCAATAAACCTAATTTTTAGTAAAATATACCTAATGTTTGAGTTAGAAAAACAGAAATTAGGAATTATTTAGACTAAAATTAAAGGAATGGATGTTGATGGATAATCACAGACTGGAATATGTCAACTTTTACTCAACACTATTTCAAAAACACTTCCATTTGTTTTCAAATGCTATAAAATTGAATAAGACCCAAAATTAATGAAAGTAGAGATTTGTACTTGGCAAAGAGCGTTCAATCATGTTATATTGGGGAATTAAAAAGAACATTATTATAGGACAAGAGGACAACATGAGGTTAGATGTCTAATATGTACCAAAAGGCTCTTTACTTTTGCACACTTGTACAGAAAGGTATTGTCATGTAATTTGCAAATATAATGTATACATTGGTATATGCTTTGAATGAAATTCACATAACTTTCATATTTCGTTGTATCTCTTATTTTAAACTGTCTGTATCTGTTTCCTACCTCGTCAGACTGCTTCTGTTACTTCTGTACAGTAACATGTAAATGTACCCGCTTGGGTTTAAGTTTTATCATATCTATAATTATTAGGACATGAAATTTGTCTCGATCAACTAACTAAATCATCTGGTGATATAAACAGTGCAATTTAAAATCCTTTCTAAAATATAGTTCTGGTAAAATTAATAACCAGAATCTATTGTACCTGCAGTAACAATATTGTGAGAATATGTAAAGTTACCCGTGCTGGAGAGCGCCCAGATGAGAGTCAGAGAAAGGATCAGCTTCATCATGATGAACAGGTAAGTACTGAAGAGGAGTTTTCCTGATGGAGATACTACACCTTCACAGCACGGCTACGCTTTATATACTGTTCAGGGGAATACATGTACGACACGTCACACATGCGTAAAGATCTCAGGAATTGGGTGTGTTCCCATCTTTTATTACAAGAAGACCATTCAGACGCTCATCCCTTTTGTTATTTGAAAAGAACATCAATTAAACACACCTTTCCACACCCTTTTTCAATGTTAATTCCAATAATGAGTACGTACTTCATCCTAATTTTAGACTTGTTTCTGATGGGGAATTTGTTTTCTACTAGTTACCCTTTACTAATGCAGTATGTCAGACAGGTTTGTTGTTTTGAGTCGTTGTAATTGTTCTGGGGGGGAGGGACGAGTCGACACACAATAAAAAATGTCCTAACTCAAATTTGATTATCCCATCACTGACTTTGCATGTGTGTCTCGTAATAAATCATATTCATTGTTGTGAAACTGGCAACCTTTCTGTCCACTCCGTTCAATTATGCCAATACTTTTTAGACTGCATTGCTTCCCATTGCAAGTTAAATTTGGAACTAGTAATTTAACTTGGGAATATGCCAGATTTTTGGTCTAATAAAATCTCCAACAATGAACTGTGCAAGAAAACAGAAAGCTGGAGCATCACCAAGGAGATTACGCACAGACGCAATATAGAAAAATGTATTAAATCAAATCCTGCATTTATTTTTTTACTGTTGACAAATTCTTTATTTCTGTTTAAAAACTGTGATTTACTTATAGTCCTCAACTAGCATTGGCATACATTTACCAAAGAAATGAGAGGTATTTGATTCCAGCATTTATTAAACAGGTGTTATTATAATCATAACATTTGTCCATTTTAAACATCACAGCTTAACAGTCAATGCATCATTTGACATCATTCTTTTAACTTGACAGATTTTCCTTTAAAACGTATTAGTTTACATACTAGAGCATGTGATATAAGCTTACTAACTGCAGCTTGATACAATAGCTTGTCTTTCAGCGAGTACATCGGTTAAATGAATGTTTTTCATGAACAGAAATGATCACGGAAGTTAGTTTTCGACCCAAAAAGTGCTTGAAAGGCCTTCAGGTACAACTCAAGAATATGCTCATTAGGACCAAAAAATGTAACATCCTTGAACAGAAAAAACAAACAGTCTTCAGTGTGAGGACAACAATCACGTTTCACTTCAAGAAGCATGTTTTTGGGGCTTCTGAAGTTGTAGGTTGGTTTTGGGCGCAGTGCATCAAGTCCCACAAAAATAGTCTTTGAAATACCTCATAAGTATGTTACTAACTCGACTTCTTCCCTTTCCCGGAGTCTTGTGCTCTCTGCCCCTCCCCTCTCTCCTCCTATCGCTTCCCGCAGGTGGTTCTGGTTCTGGATCTGTGGTTGGAGTCACCTATGTTCCTGCTCAACACCCTCTGCTGCAATTTCCATGTCTATCTCTGTCTGTCTGGATGTCTGTCAGTCTCTCTCGCTCTCTCTCTTTCTCTGTCGCTTTCTCTCACCCCCAACCGGTCGAGGCAGATGACCGCCCACCCTGAGCCATGGTTCCGCTCGACAACTGTTTTAGAGCTATGTAAATAAAATTTAATTTAATTGAAAAATTTTCCAATTTTGCAGGATACTGGGATTTCAGAACGCGTTCCCCCGGTAAAAGCAGCATGCTCTGGCCAGACGCAGAGATTGGGAAGGGCATGGGTTCTTTCTTCCATGTTTGGGGTTCATAACAAGCCAGAGGTATCGTGTGTTTTCAGGTGCCGCGCCAGTCGCGTTCCCGATGGCAAACGGAATCCAAAAAAATAAGAAACTTTTCCATTTTTGTCGTTTAAATTAAATTAAAATGGAAGAAAAAGATCTAAGATAGAAAAATTTTTTTACTTGGTTTAAAATTGAAAAATTGGTGCAAGTATCACAGAACATGGGGTTTACATTAGTTGGGTTTTTTTGGCCTTCCCGTCTTGACCCAAAATGATGCGGATTTTAGGGGAAGTTAAGTAAAGAAGCTTAAAATTTGAGCAAAATTTCCAAAACTTCGTAAAAGCAGTGTGTTTTTTGGACGTCAATTTGATTTGGAATGAAATTTGGTTTTTTTAATTTAAAAAGGGTTTTAAAAAGTGAAACCCTTTTGAACTTTTTTTTAAAAATTTTTCTTAAAACCCAACAAAGCAAGAAAAAAAAAACAAATTTTTAATGCGGTGCCTAAAATTATTTTTACATTTTTTGATGCCCCGACCAACCCCTCCTGTTCAACTGATACAAAGGAGTTGGGAGTGATTGTCCAGGAGACTACTGTGATTCCACAACACCACACACAACACACACACAACACACACACAAAAACACACACACAACAAACACACACACACAAAAAAACCCCCACAAAATTTAAAATGGGTTTGGATTAATAATTTGTATGATACCATTTTTGATACAAAAAAGTTGGCAAAAAACCCCAAAAGAGTTGTACTTGACTGTTTTGATATGTTTTCCCCTGAAAACAAAAACATGTTTAATTAAACTTTGGGGAAAAAAAAATCACAAAAAAGTACACGGGTTTTTCTAGCAAAAAAAAACCCGGTTAAGTATCTACTCCGTTAAATTTTTAAAAAACCCTGTTATGACGAAAAAAAAAAAATTCCCAGTTCTTGGGGGTTATTTTGAGAAGTTATAGAATCAAAAATGCAGCAATTTGCACAACATACAGTCTGTTGTTGCCGAAAGCAAAAAAAAAACAATTTTTTTTCTGTAAATGGAAATTTTTTAGGGGGTTTCACCCACAGGGGCCCCCAGTGCCCATGCAGGCAATCTAATGACAAGCAGCACTCCTGCAAAAAACCAGTTTAGTAAAAGCTGGGAAATTTTTGGGGGGGACTTTTGGAATTACTAAAAAGGGGTACTTTTGATGTTAAAAAAAAAAAAAGCAAAAGTAGAAACCCGCTTTGACAAAAAATTGAGTTTAAACTTTTGGAAAACCTTTTGAGCTTAAGGTTAGTGCACATTGAAAAGCCTGGGGCATTCACAATGGTAAAATTTAACTTTTAGAAAAATGGAAACCGCTTTTTTATCAGAGTAGAAAAAAATAGACTTCAATTTGGAAAATTTTTAGTTTCACCGTAAAAAAGGTTTACTCAATTGTTTGAGAAAAAATGCCGCGAAAAAACCACAGTCAGCAGAGGTCAGTCTATAGCAACAAGTAAAAATGGAAGTGTGTTTTGTTTTTGTAAAAAGGTTTATTATTCATGTTTAAAAAATTTACTATGGGATTTTTTCTTGGAAAAAAAAAAAAAACCCGGGAAAAATAATTTTTTTACTGAGTCGGAAACCCCGTTTATCACAGAAAATGAGGGGAAAAAAATGCTTTGATTTTGATATAGAAAATAAAGTTCATTAAATCATAATGTAGGGAATGAATTAATCAATTTGTGAAAGCCGTTGGGGGGAACCCCCCATATTTTTGCCTATTTGGTTGAAACAAACCCTTTTCTGATATAGAAATTTTTTAAAAATGGTTAAAATTTTTTTGACAAAAGACCCCATAAAGGGTTTAAAAAATTTATTTGGACTGAACCCAAATATGTGCAGGGCCCGTGTTTGTTGTGCCATTGATGGTCTTTGGTAGGTTTTGGTAAAAAAAACCCACGTAAGCCCAAATGTGTTGTTCACAGAAAGTTTATTAACAGGACGGGGAATCAATTTACAAAAAAAAAATACAACTGTTTTTTTTTTTTATGGCCCCAAAAACAAAAGAAGACATTGCAAAAGAAAATAATGTAAATTATTTAAAATAATTTTTAATAAGGAAATGGGAAATTATTTTAAATAATAAAAAGGAACTTTTATTTTTGTTAACTATTGCAAAAGTGTGCTTTTTTTTTCAGATAACTGCAAGTGAAAAAAGCATCCCATTTTCAATTTCCCAGAGGCCGTCTACAAAGCCCAACTTACCTCTTCCATTATAAAAGAGGTGTGTACAAGGTTCGAGGTCTTTTTTTGGACTATATTGTTGATGGGATTTGACATGGATTACATCTTTACCCCGGGGTTTAATGTTAAATTTCCCATGTTTTTAAGTAGACTGTCATTACGTTGGGACTCTATCCCACTTTAGTTCACACAGAATCCATCACCTTTTTTCGCCATTTAATTTCCCGCGATTGTCAAACCAAATAAAGTGGGTGAGCAAAAACTTTCAGTCACGGTGTTTGGCGGGCATAGGTGGGTAGTTCAGCTGATCTGTATTTTTAAAAAGGGGTAAACATGAGGAGCGAGCAGCAGGGATTTTCCCCGTTGGTCATGAGGGTCCACGGGAGGTTTTTAAATTGGGAGTTGGGGGAAAAATGGACCGTTGGGGGAAAGGTGGAGCTTTTTAGTTTTTGTTGGGGGGAGCGATGGCAGGTGTTGGGGGGAAACGGGGGGCAGTGTTGTGGGGCAACGGGGAGTTTGTTGGGGGGGCGTTGCAGGTTTTTGGGGCGCGGGTGGCAGGGTGGGGAAGCAGTTTCAGTGGTGGGGAAATGGGGACGTGGTTGGGGGAGCTGTTGAAGCTGTGCGGGAAAATTTTGGGAACTGTAGGGTTTTGGGGGAGGGTTGGAAAAAATGTTGTTTTGGGGGCCGGTGGCAGCTGTTGTGGGGGGGAAAACGGGGGCCGGGGTGTCGTTGGGGAGGTTGAGTGTGGTAGGGGCAGGGTGGAGTGTTGTCGGGGGGGAAAAGGGGGGAAATGTTGTTGGGGCAGGGGTGGAGCGTTGTGGGAAGAGTTGCCCCATGTTGTGGGGGGAAAAGGTGGGCCCCTTCGTTGGGGAGTGTTTCAGTGTTGTGTGGAAGGTGGAAAATGTAGTGGGGGGCCCGCGGTTGGAAATGGTTTGGGCAGCGGGTGGCAGCTGTTGGGGGGGGGGAAAAAGGGGGCGCGTGTTGGGGAGCTGTTTCAGTTGGTGGGGGAGCGGGGGTGCAGGTTGTGGGGAAAAGGGGGGCAGCTGTTTGGGGGGAAGCGGGGGGCAGGTCGTTGGGGGCAGGTTTTAAAATGTTGTTGGGGGAGGGGGTGGGGAGCTGTCGTTTGGGGGGAGCGGTGGGGAGCTGGTGGGGGGCGGTTTGAGTGGTTGAGGCAGCGGTTTGGGTGTTGGGGGAGCGGTTTGCAGCTGTCGGGGGCAGCCCCGTGGCAGTTGGGTTTGGGGCAAAATGACGCAGTGGGGGGTTTGGGGGAGGGGGTTTGGGGGCTGTTGTTGGGGCACGGGGGAGTGTTGGGGGGAGCGTTGCAGGGTCGTGGGACGGGGGGGAGTGTTGTTTGGGGAGCGGTTTGCAAACTGCGTTTGGGGAGCGTGGAGCTGGTTGGGGAGCGGGGCGCTGTGTGGGGCAAAATTGAGCTCGTTGGGGGGCCGGTGGAGCGGTTGTTGGGGCAGCGGTTCAGTGCGTTTGGGGCGCAGGGAAAAGGTTTTTGGGGGAGGGTTGCAGGCGTTGGGGGAAGGGGTGGGAAACGTTTTTGGGCGTTTCAGCGTGGTTGGGGGGAGGGGTGGAGTGTGTTTGGGGGCAGAGTTGCCGTGTGGTTTGGGGGCGGTGGAGTGTTGTTGGGGTACGTTCAGTGTCGTTGGGGGTAGGGTTGGAGCTGTGGTTGGGGCAGGGAGTTGCAGTGCGTTGGGGGAAACAGGGCAGCGTCGTTGGGGGCAGCGTGGAGCTGTAGTGGGGGGAGGTGGCAGCGTGTTGGGGTTTGCGGTTTGGGTGTCGTTGGGGAGGGGGTGGCAGCTGTGTTGGGGAGGGGTTGAAATGTTGTTGGGGAAACGGTGGAAACGTGTTGGGGAAGGGGGTGGAGTGTTTTTTGGGGCAGCTGTTGCAGGGGTGGGGTAGCGTGGCAGTGGTTGGGGGGGAGCGGTGGCATGTGGTGGGGGAAACGGTGGCAGTGGTGGGGGAGCGGGGCAGCTGTGTTGGGGCCCCCGGTGCAGGTGTTGGGGCAGCAGGGGCAGCGTTGTTGGGGACGGTTTTGGAGTGTGTGAGGGCTGTTGCAGTGGTTGGGGGAGCGGTGGAGCTGTGGGTTTGGGGGAGCGGGTGGCAGCGTTTTTGGGGATTTGTTGCAGGCGTTTTGGGGGAGCGGGGGCAGCGTTGTTGGGGGAGGGTTTTTTAGCTGCGTTGGGGCAGCGGTGGGGAAATTTTTGGGGGGACAGTTGAAGGTGGTGGGGGGAGTGTTGCAGTGTGGTTGGGGCAGGGGTTTGGAGCTGCGTTGGGGCAGAGTTGGCTGTGGTTTGGGGGAGCGGTGGCAGTGTTGTTGGGGCAGCGGTTTTCAGCTGGCGTTGGGGGCAAGGGTGGCAACGTGTTGGGGGAGCGGCAGGTGGTTGGGCGTGGAAATGTGGTTGGGCAGCGGGTGGCAGTCGTTGGGGGGGCGTTGCCCCGGGGTTGGGGAGGGTGGAGGTTGTTGGGGAGCTGTTGCAGGCGTTGGGGGCGGTTTGGGGAGTGTGGTTTGGGGCAGCGGGTTTGGGGGAGTGTCGTTGGGGAGCAGTGCCCTTGGGTTTGGGGCAGCGGTGGCAGTGTTGTTGGGGTAGGTTTTAGCGGTTGGGGTACGGTGGGCAGCTGTGGTTGGGGCAGCGGTGGAGTGTTTTGGGCAGCGGTGGCAGGGTGGTTGTTGGGGGGCGCTGGAGCTGTTTGGGGGGGCCGTGGAAACGTGTTGGGGGGGCCCGCGTTGCAGTGTTTTTTGGAGTAGCTGTTGAGCTGTGTTTTGGGTAGGGGGAGCTGTGGTTGGGGGGAGGGTGGCAGTGTTGTGCGGCAGCGGTGGCAGCGGTTTTTTGGGGGAGCGTGGCAGCTTGTTTTGGGAGCGCTGGCAGGGTTGTTTGGGGAGCGGGGGGGAAAGGTTTTGTTGGGGAGGTTTTGGAGCGGGCTTGGGGCAGCGGTGGCAGTGCGTTGGGGCTGGGGGGGCAGTGTTGCGGGGGGGCAACGGTGGAAGTGTGTTTGGGGGGAGCGGGTGGCGTGTCGTTTGGGGGTTGGGGGGAGCAGTTGCGTTTGTGGTTGGGGGCAGCCCGTTTTAGCTGTTTCGTGTCGTTTGGAAAAAAGGGTTGGGCGTGTTTTGGGGAGCTGTTGCAAGCTGCGGGGGTAGGGGGAGCAGGTTTGGGGGAGGGGGCGTGGGTTGGGGGGAAACGGTGGGGAGTGTTGTTTTGGGGGCTGTTTTCAGCTGTTTGGGGCAGCGGTGGGCGTGGTGTGGCACGGTGGGAGTGTCGTTGGGGGAGCTGTGGCAGTGTGGTTTGGGGCAGCGGGGCAGCTGCGTTGGGGGCAGCAGTTTCCCGTGGTTGGGACAGGGGGGTGGAGTGTTTGGGGGTAGGTTGCAGCTGTGTTGGGGTAGAGTTCAGCTGTGGTTTTGGGGAGAGTTGCAGCGTTTCGCTGCGTTGGAAAAAACGGGGGTTGGCAAGCTGTTGTTGGGGCAGTGTTTCAGCGTGTTGGGGTGTGGGGCAGCTGCGTTTGGGCAGCGGTGGCAGCAGGTTGGGAAGCGGGGGGGAGCTGTGTTTGGGGCAGTGTTGCAGCTGTGTTTTGGGGATGGTGGGGTGGTTGTGGCAGCGGTGGGGAGCTGTCGTTGGGGGTTGTTTTAAACTGTCGTTGGGGGGGCGGTTTTCAGCGTTTTTGGGGAAAGGGTTGCAGTGGTTGGGGAGCTGTGGAGGTTTTTGGGGGCAGCGTTGCAGCTGTAGGGGGGCAGTGTGAGTGTGTTGGGGCGCGGGGGGGGCAGCGTTTTTGGGGCAGTGTTTTAAATGTTTGGGGCAACGGTGGCAGCGTAGTTGGGGGAAACGGTGGAGGTTGTTGGGAGCTGTTGTTGGGGCAGGGTGGGAGCTGGTTGGGGCAGCGGTGGGAGTTGTTGGGGGGGGTTTTCACTGTGTTGGGGCGCTGGGGGGGGGAGCTGTTGTTGGGGGCAGCTGTTTAGCTTAGTTGGGGCAGCGGTGGCAGCGTGTGGGGCAGTGTTGCGTGGTTGGGGGGGAGGGTGGCCCCTGGTTGGGGGGAGCGGTGGGGGAGCTGCGTTGGGGAGGAGGGCGTGTTGTTGGGGGATGTTGCAGCTGCCGGGGCAGGGTTGGGTGGGGTTTGGGGGAGCGGTTGAAATGTTTTGGGAAGCAGTGGGAGCGTTTTTTGGGGGGGTTGTTGAGTGGGGTTGGGGCGCGGGGAAGGGGGTTGGGGGAGCTGGTTTTTCAGTGTTTTTGGGGCAGCGGGTTTTGGCAGCTGTGTTGGGGCAGCGGTGGCGCTGTCGTTGGGGGAGCGGGGTGGCAGCTCGTTTTGGGGCCGGGTTTTCAGCGTTGTTGGGGCAGCGTTGAGCTGTCGTAGGGGCAGCGTGGGTTTGTTGGGGCAGCTGTTTTTGGGCAGCGGTGGAGCTTTGTGGGGGGAGCGGGGGCAGGTGGTTTGGGGGGCGTGCAGGGTGTGGGGAGCGGTGGGGAGGGGGGTGGGCAGCGGTTTTTTAGAGTTATGGGGGTTTTTACACCAGGGTCCACAAAAAGAAGAACCGTGACGGGAAACCAAATTGTCCGAAAGGTAAGGTACCAGGGCAGCCCGCTGCACCAGTTTGAGTGCCCCAGCCAAGGTGGAGCGAGGGGGACCCAATTCACTTAGAGGAAAATCAAGTTTCACTTTTTCGTATTTTTGTCAATAAGCTTTTTTTTTTTCAGGAGAAAATTCATTCATTCATTGGTTCAAAAATTAATATCACAAGAAAAAAAATGTGGAGTGCGACGTGGTATTTGAGGGTGGGAATTTAAAATCTTTTCACGTTTGGGGTGATATCATACCATAAACTCAACGTAACTAAAAAGCACTAAACTATATAAATGAGGGCAGAAAAGTACAATATCTTTTCCCCTGAAATGTGTTTTTAAACATACCATATATAGAAGGTTTAAATTTTGTTTTTACTTTAATCCCCGGGTGATTATAATTTGGTTTTAAAAATTAGGGGAGTAAAAAACACATTTTTTTAAATTTGTACAAAAAACCCCACCCGTTGTTTAAAAGCAGTTGTTCTCCATCCCTACTGCATGTAGTGCATTTAGAGGTGAAAGGGTTACACAAACGCACTTAGTCGTTTTATGGCGAGCGCAGGGACCCCGAAAGAGAAAAAAAACAAAATTGAGGAAGAGAGAAAATTTTAAGTTTGTTCCCAAAAAAAACCTTTACGTGTACAAGGGCAAAATGTCCTTTTCATTATTTTTGTTATCCCAAAGGTGCTCTATGCGATGTCAGGGCTTGGAGAAGCCCAGATCAAATTAAAAAATAAAAATAAAAACAAATTGCCCAAATTCCACCACCAAAAAAAAAAGAGTTTTCCCGGGTTTTTTGGGGGGGGTTGGGGGAGGTTAGTGCGCATGCACATGAAGGGGGTTTTGTGGGGGGGAGGAGAGAAAAGCGGGGAAGAGGGGGTAAGTGAGAGGAGATTGTTAGGAGCAGCGGCTGATCCGTTTTTTTTGACAATACTTTTTAAGTCAACAAGAAGGCGTCACCCCCCCCGCTTAGGCACCTTTAATTCTCATATTTTGTGATTTTAAATTTTTTAACGTGATTTGAGATTGTTTTTTCAGAAAAAGGTGACATGGTTTTTTTTTCAAAAAACTTTTTGGGGAATGCACTTTTTGCTGCCTTTTTTCACCCTTTTTGTTGAGTCTTGTTTGCTACAGAGGAGACATCACATTTGTATCTTATTAGAAGTCACCATGCTCAGTACCCAGGAAGGATCTAGCCCCGTCGAGCAGAGTAGAGGGCTTTTACATACCCGGTAAAGGGTACTGCCAGTCAGAAGCGAAAGGGGGGGCGGGACAGTACAGGGAAAGGGTACAGCCAATCAGAAGCAGAGTAGAGGGGGGGCCACGGTAGCAGCTAAGCGAGCAAAATGTTTACAGTGAGCAGTTTTTCAAGAAGAAAAAGGGGATACTAAGAGGTTTGAAAAAAGGGGGTTTTTGAAACAGTGTTTTTTGTTTTTTGATGGTGTCCCTTTGGACTTGGGCTTTTTTACTTTGTAAATCTTCACATGCACAAAAAAGGGTTTAAACTTTAAAGGAAAGGAAAATGCAAAGGATAAGGAACACGGAAGAAGCAAAGTGGCCCTGTGTAATACAAGGCCAGTTGGCGTTGCGTTGTCGGGTTCAGCACCAGCAGAGCAACTGCATCCAAACCAAGTTGATAAAATTCTGAAAGGCCCGGGGGGGACAAAAAGGGGGGGGCCCCCTGCACACGCCTTTAAGATTGTGTACTGGGGTTTCCCAAATTTAATTTCTAAAGAATCAAAAGTTCGTTTTTTAATGTGAGGAGAGCAACATAGACCCCCCAAAACATATTTAATGAGAAGTACTAGATGACAAAGAAATGAACTTTAAGGAAGGTTTACAAAAAGGGCCGAGGGAAAATGGTATAGTACTGGGTTTTAACAGTTTTTAGTTTTAAAAGTTTTCATGAAGTCTTCCGCTGCAATGGGGAGGGAAAAAAAGTCAACGGTGATCACTCTCAAATGTTAAATTTAATTTTTTAATTTAAAGAGAAGGTGTAAAAGTTTAAATGTTTTTTAACCCCCCGGTTTTTTTCTTTGTTTTTTCTTTTCCCGCGACTTGTCAAAAACCAAAAAAAGAGGCCGGGCAACACACTTCAGTCACGGCGGGTTTTGGGGGCTTCATAGGTGGTTAATTCCCCAGCTGATTCTTGGGATTTTTTAAAAGAGGGTAAACCCTGAGGACCGAGCAGCAGATGGATTGTACCCAGTTTGGGTACATGAGCCCCCCCACTGAAGGGGGTTTTTAAATTGGGGGTGATTGGGGAAAAAATGGCACCGTTGGGGAAACGGGGGCAGCTGTTGTAGTTTGGGTTTTTGGGGCAAAACGATGCAGCCGTCGTTGGGGGCACGGTGGCAGCTTTGTTCCCGGGGGAACGGGGCCGCTGTTGTTGGGGCCTTTTTGCCCGCTTTTTTTGGGGCGCGGTGGGGAGCTGTTGTCGGGACAAATTTTCAGCTTTTGTCGGGCAACGGTGGCCGCCGTCGTTGGGCAGCTGTTTTCAGCTTTGTCCCTGGCAAACGGTTGGGGAACTGTAGTTGGGGCAAAACGGTTTTGGGAAATGGTTTTTTTGGGGACGGTTTGGGACTGTTTCGGGAAACGGTGGCCGCTGTCTTTGGGCGTCTGTTGCAGCTGTGGGCGGGCAGCGTGGCAGTGTTGGCGGGGCAAAGGTGGCCTGGGTTTTTGGGGCAGCGGTGGCACTGTTTTTCGGGGGAGCAGGGTTTCAGCGTTGTCGGGGCAACGGTTTGGGCCCCTGTCGTTTGGGGCAGCTGTTGCAGCTGTTTCGTGGCAACGGTGGCAAAAATGGTTTTTTGGGGGGCCCGGGTTTGGGAAATTTTTTTGGGCGCGGGGGCCGCTGTTTTCGGGAAAACGGTGGCCCCCCTGTCGTTGGGGCAGCTTTTTCGCTGGGGGTCGGGCGCGGGGGCAGCGTTGTTCCCGGGGGCCCCGGGGGCCGCGTTTTTGGGGCAAAACGGTGGCGCTGTCGTTTTGGGGAGCGGGTTTCAGGGGTGTTTTTTGGGGGGCGGGGGTACTGGGCCGGGGGGGCACGGGGGCGCTGTCGTTGGGGCACGGTTTTTCCCGTGTTTTTTTGGGGAGGGGGGTGCACTGTTGTTGGGGGGCGGGTTTTCAGCTGTCTTGGGGGAACAGTGTCGCTTGGTTTTGGGGGAACGACGCAGTTGGGGGGGGGGGGCCGGGGGGGCTGTTTTTTGGGGGAGGGGGGTGGGCCACTGTTTTTTGGGTGCAGCTGTTTCAGCTGTCGTTTGGGGGACGGTGGCAGTTTGTTTTGGGGGGGCGGTTGCAGCTGGGCGTTTTGGGGGCATGGCGCTGTGGTTTTGGGGGACGGGGCCGCTGGGCGTTGGGGCAGAAGTTGGGGTGTCTTGGGGGCCCGGGGCAGCGTTTTTTGGTGCAGCGGGTTTCAGCTGTCGTTGGGGGAGCAGTGGCAGCTGTTTTTGGGGCGCGGTTTCGCTGTCTTGGGGGGAAACGGGGGGCAGCTGTTTTTTTGGGGGGCCTTTGCAGTGGGGTTTGGGGGACTTTTTGGGGGCTGGCTTTTGGGGCAGCGTTTTTGCGTGGTTTTGGGGGCCCCGGGGGCAAACTTTGTTGGGGTACTGTTGAGCTGTCCCCTTGGGGTAGCTTTTGGGAGCTTGGTTGGGGCACGTTGCAGCTGTCGTTTGGGGGAGCGGTGGAGCTGTCGTTTTTGGGGAGCGCTGGGGAGCTGTAGTTGGGGCAGCGCTGGCAGCTGTTTTTGGGGGAGCGTTTCAGCTGCGTTGGGGCAGCGGGCAGCTTTTTTTGGGGGAGGGGTTGCAGCTGTTTTTTTGGGGAAGCGGTGGACTGTCTTGGGGGAACGGTTTGGGGCTGTTGTTGGGGGAGCTTTTTCAGCGGGCGTTGGGGTAGCTGTGGCAGCTGCGTTGGGGCAGCGGTGGGAGCTGTGGTTGGGGGAAACGGTGGCACTGTTTGTTGGGGGAGCTTTGGGGAGTGTCTTTTGGCAACGGCTTGGGGCTGCCCCTTTGGGGGAGCATGGCAGCTGTTGTTTGGGGGCCCGCGGTGGCAGCTTTTTTTGAGGGAGCTTTTTCAGTGTCGTTGGGGGGAGCGGGCAGCTGTGGTTTTGGCACGGGGGCAGCTGTTTTTGGGGCCTTTGTGTGCGCTGCGTTGGGGCAGCGGTTGGGGCTTTTTGTTTTGGGAAAACGGTTTTCAGCTGTCGTTGGGGGGGGCGGTTTGGGAACTGGTTTTTTTGGGGGACCTTTTTTGCTTTGGGTTTGGGGCAGCTTTTCCTGTGGGGTTTGGGCCCGGGGGCAGCTGTCCTTGGGCCGCGGTTTTTCCGCTGTGGTTTGGGGGAGCGGTGGCCGCTGTTTTTTGGGGGGGCGGTTTTTCAGCTGTCCCTTGGGGCAGCGGTGGCAAAGTTTTTGGGGCCCAGTTCGCTTTTGGGTTTGGGGGGCCCTTTTCAGCTTTGGGGGGTTTTGGGGGAGCGGTGGCCCCTGTCCCTTGGGGAAAGGGGAGTTGCCGCTGTGGGGTTTTGGGGGAGCGGTGCACTGTTTTTTGGGGGGCCCGTTGCAGCTGTCGTTGGGGTAGCGGTGGCACTGTGGTTTGGGGCCGGGGGCAGCTTTTTTTGGGGCAGCGGTGGCAGCTTTTTTGGGGCGGCGCTGGGACTGTAGTTGGGGGACGCTGGCACTGTTGTTGGGGGGGCTGTTTTTCACTGTTGGTTTTGGGGTAGCTGTTGCTTTCGTTGGGGTTTTTCGTTGGGGTGTGGTTGGGGGGACGGGGCAGGTGTTTTGCCACGGTGGCAGCTGTTGTTTTGGGGCGCTGGCACTGTATTTTGGCAGGCTGGCACTGTTTTTTGGGGCGCGGGTTTCAGCTGTCGGGTTTTTGGGAGCGGGGGCGCTGTTTTGGGGCACGGTTGCAGCTGTTTTTTGGGGAAGCGGGGGCGCTGTCCCCCTTTGGGGAAACGGTGGGGGGGCTGTCGTTTGGGGGCGGTGGCACTGTGGTTGGGGGGGCGGGGGCCGCTGTTTTTTGGGGGCCCCGGTGGCAGCCTGTTTTGGGGGACGCGGCAGCTGATTTTTTTTCAGCGCTTGGGAGCTTTGTTGGGGGGAGCGTTGCAGCTGTCCCCTTGGGGCAGCGGTGGCCGCTGTTTTTGGGGCCCGGTTGCAGCTGTTTTTGGGGAAGGGGGTGGGAGCTGTCGTTGGGGAAACGGGGGCAGCTTTTTGTTTGGGGGAGGGGGGGCGCTGTGGTTTTTGGGGGCGGTGGCAGCTGTTTTTGGGGGTTTTTTGTTGCAGCTTTTCTTTGGGGGGTTTTTACTGTTTTTTTGGGGCCTGGTTTTCCGCTGTCGTTTGGGGGGCGGTTTGGGAACTGTTTTTTGGGGCAACGGTTGGGAGCTTTTGTTTTTTTTTGGGCCCAAAACCCGGTTTGGGGGAGGGTTTTTTGGGCAGCGGTGGCAGCTGTTTTTGGGGCGCGGTGGCCGCTGTCCCTTGGGCAAGGGGTCCCTTGGGGCCAGCGGTGGGAGCTGTTGTTTGGGGAGCTGTTACGCTGTCTTAGGGAAAACGGGGGCAGCTGTCCCTTGGGCACGGTTGGGAGCTTGGTTTTTTGGGGGAGCTGTTTCGCTGTCGTTGGGGCACGGTGGCAGCTGTCTTTTGGGGGAAATGGGGCAGCTGTGGGGTTGGGGGGCTGTTCAGCTTTTTTTGGGCAGCGGTTTTTAGCTGTAGTTGGTGGACCCGGGGGCAGCTTTTCCCTTGGGCACGGTGGGGAGCTGTCCCTTGGGGGGATCGGGGGCCGCTGTTTTCGGGCAACGGGGGCAGCGGGTTTTGGGGCCGGGTTGTCAGCTGTCGTTGGGGTTTGCAGTTTCAGCTTTTTGGGTTTTGGGGGAGGGATTTTCAGCTGTTCAGCTGGGCGGTGAAAAGCGTTTGGGAGCTGTTTTTTGGGGGGGCTTTTCAGCTGTCGTTGGGGGAGCGGGGCCCGCAGGGCTTGGGGGGCGGTTTGGGAGCTGTGGTTGGGGGAAAGGGGCCGCGGTTTTTTGGGGCCGCTTTTTGCCCTGTCTTTTGGGGGAAACGGGGGCACTGTGGCCCGTGGCCCGGTGGGAGCTTCCCCTTGGGGGAGCTGTTGCGCTGGGTTGGCGGGGGGGGGCAGCGTCGTTTGGGGCAGCAGTTTCCGCCGGGGGTTTGGGGCAAACGGTGGGAGCTGTTGTTTGGGGGACTTTTTCAGCTTGTTTTGGGGACAGTTCGCTGTGGGGTTTGGGGGAGCAGTTCGCGTTGCCGCTGTCCCCTTGGAAAAGCGGTGGGAGCTGTTTTTGGGGCAGCCTGTTGCAGCTTTGTTGGGGTAAGGGTGGGGGGAGCCCTTTGTTGGGCAGCGGTGGCCCGCTATGGTTTGGGGGAACCCTTTGGGAGCTGTTTTGGGGGCACTGTTTTTCGCTGTCGTTTTGGGGAGTGGTGGCAGCTTTTGGTTGTGGCACGGTGGGGCTTTTGTTTGGGGGTTTGTTGCAGCTGTCGTGGGGGAAAGGGGGGGGCCCCGCTGTTGTTGGGGGGGAGCATTTCCCGCTGTCGTTGGGGGCGCTTTGGCCGCTGTTTTTGGGGGAGCGTTTTCCGCTGTAGTTGGGGGGAGCTGTTGCCCCCTGTCCCTTGGGGCAGGGGGTTTGGGACTTTTTGTTGGGGGACTGTTGCAGCTGTCGGTTTGGGGGAAATGTGCACTTATTGGGGAGCGGTTGGGGGGCTTTTTTGGGGCAGGGTGTTGTTGGGGGAGCGGTGGCAGCTGTAGTTGGGGCCGCGGTGGGGCTGTTTTTTTTTGGGGGAGCGGGTTCAGCCGCGTTTGGGGGAGCGGGGGCGCTGTTGTTGGGGGAGCTGTTGCAACGTAGTTTTTGGGGGACGGGGCAGCTTTCGTTGGGCAGCTTTTGCAGCTTTCCCCTTGGGGGAAAGGGGGGGGGCCCCTTTCGTTGGGCAGCGGTGGGGCTTCGTTTTGGGGGAAACAGTTGCCGCTGGGTTGGGGCACGGTTTGGGAGCTTTGGGGGGGGGTAGCTGTTGCGCTGTCCCTTGGGGTGCGGTGGGGCTTTTGGTTTGGGGGAGCGGGGGGACTGTTGTTGGGGGAAACGGTGGGGAGCTGTTTTTGGGGCGGCGCGGCCTGTAGTTGGGCAGCGCTGGCAGCTGTTGTTTGGGGGAGCGTTGCAGCTGTTGTTGGAGTACTGTTTTCCGCTGTCTTGGGGTACGGGGGCACCCCGTTGGGTTTGGGGGACGGGGGCCGTGTTTTGCGGCCGCGTGGGGAGCTTTTTGTTTGGGGGACGCTGGCCGCTTTTAGGTTTTGGGGAGCGCTGGCAGCTGTTGTTGGGGGGCTGTTTTCAGCTTTCGTTTGGGGCAGCGGTGGCGCTTTTGTTGGGGGGCGGTTGCGCTTTTTTTTTGGGGGAAACGGGGCAGCTGTCGTTGGGGAAAACGGTGGCAGCTTTCGTTGGGGGGCGGTGGCAGCTGGGTTTGGGGGGAGCGGTTGGGAGCTGGGGGGGGGGGGGGGGGGGGGGTTTTTTTGGGGGAGCCTGGCCCCGGGTTTTTTTGGGGGTCACTGGGGGTTTTTTTGGGGCACGTTTGGGGAGCTGTTCCCCCGGGTGCACGTGGCAGCCCGTTGTTGGGGCAGCGGGTTCAGCTTTTTTTGGAAGCGGTGGCGCTGTCGTTGGGAAGCGGGGGCAGTTTCCTTTTGGGGAACGGTGGCACTGTTTTTTTTTCAGCGGGGGCGCTGTGGTTGTGGCAGCGGGGGCCGCGTTTTTGGGGTATTTTTTTTGGGACTGTCTTGGGGCGCAGTGGGAGCTGTTTTTGGGGGGCTTGGCAGCGTCTTTTGGGGAAAACGGGGGCCAAATGTTTGTTTTGGGGGCCCCTTGCAGCTTTGGGTTTGGGGGAAACGGTGGCAGCGTTGATTGGGGGAGGGTTGGGAGCTGTTTTTTTGGGGGGACGGTGGCATCTGTCGTTTTTGGGGGAGCTGTCGTTGGGGGGCGGTTGGGAGGGTGTTTTTGGGGGAACTGTTACGCTGTCTTTGGGGGAGCGGTGGCAGCTTTTTGTTGGGGCCCGCGGTGGGAAACTGTTGTTTGGGGGGGCTGTTGCAGCTGTCTTGGGGAAAACGGTGGAGCTGTCGTTGGGGCCCCCCTGTGGCAGCTTGGTTGGGGCAGCTGTTGCAGCTGTTGTTGGGGCAGCGGTTTGGGAGCTTTAGTTGGGGGACGGGGGCAGCTGTCTTGGGGGGCGGTTTCCCTGCGTTGGGGTCGGTGGCAGCCCGTTTTTCGGGCAACGGTGGGAGCTTTGTTGGGGGAGCGGTTTGGGGCTTTCGTTGGGGTACATTTTCAGCTTTTGGTTGGGGCCCGCAAATTTCGCTGTTTTCACTGTCTTTGGAAAAACTTGGCAGCGTTGTTTTGGGGAGCTGTTGCCTGTCCTTGGGTACTGGGGCGCATCGTTGGGCAGCGGGGCACTGTGGGTTTGGGGGAAACGGTGGCAGCTGTTTTTTGGGGGGCTGTTGCAGGGTGCGTTGGGCAGCGGTGGGGAGCTGTGGGCTGTGGCAGCGGTGGCAGCTGTCCCTTTGGGGGGCTGTTGCGCTTTGGTTGGGGCAGCGGGGGCAGGGTGTTTGTTGGGGGAGCAGTTTCCGCTTTTTGGTTGGGGCAGCGGGGGGCAGCTGTTTTTTTTTAAACTGTTGCAAACGTTTGTTTGGGGGAGCAGTTGCAGCTGTGGGGTTTTGGGGGGCAGTGGGAGCTGTTCAGCTGTCGTTGGAAAAACGGTTGGGACTGTTGTTTTGGGGGGCTGTTGCAGCTGTCCCTTGGGGTAGCTGGGGCGCGGGCGTTTTGGGGGACTGGGAGCTATGGTTGGGGAACGGTGGCGCTGGGGTTTTTTGGGGTGTTGCAGCTTTTCGTTTGGGAATGGTTGGGACTGGGGTTTTTTGGGAGCGGGGGCACGTCGTTTGGGGGTTTGTTGCGCTGGGGCGTTGGGCCGCGGTGGGGGCTGTTGTTTTGGGGGAGCAGTTCCGCTGTCGTTGGGGGCACTGGGGCAGTGTTTTTTGGGGGAGCTGTTGCAGCTTTTATTTTTGGGGGAGCTGGTTTCAGCGGGCGTTGGGGCGCCCGGGGGGACTGTTGTTTGGGGGAGCGTTTCCGCTTTCGTTGGGGGCCCCGGTGGCGCTGAGTTGGGGGGGCGGTTTGGAGCTTTTTTGGGGCACTGTTTTTTGGGGGGAAACGGTGGCAGCTGTATTTTTGGGGGAAAAAGGTGGGGAGCTTTTGTTGGGGCAGCTGTGGGAGTGTCGTTTTTTGGGAGCGGGGGAGCTGTTGGGTTTGGGGCCCGCTGTTTCAGCTGTAGTTTGGGGAAACGGTTTGGGAGCTGTCTTGGGGGGCTTTGCAGTGTCTTGGGGTGGGTGGCCGCGGTTTTGTTTGGGGGAGCGGGGGCACTGTCGGGGGGGGGGGGGGGGGGGGGGGCAGGAAATGGGGGGCTGTTTTGGGGGCCCTTTTCAGCTGTCGGCGGGGGAAATGTTTGGAGCGTTTTTGGGGCCCCCCCGTTCAGCTTTTGTTTGGGGGCCCTTTTGGGAGCGGTTTTTTTGGGGGAGTTTTTGCAGCTTCGTTGGGGCAAACGTTTGGGAACTTTTTTTGGGCAGTTGTTGCAGCTGTTTTGGGGGAGCGGTGGGGAGCTGTAGGTTTTGGGGAGCCCGGTTTGGCCCGCTGTCTTGGGGCAGCGGGGCACTGTCGTTTTGGGGGGCCCGGGTTTCCGCTGTTGTTGGGGGAGCTGGGTTTCAGCTGGGCTAGGGGCAGCGCTGGCAGCTTTTTTTTTTTGGGGGAGCTGGGGTTTTCGGGCCAGCAGTTGGCGCTGTTTGGGTTGGGGGCTTTTAGGCGGGGTTGTTTGGGGGAGGGTTTGGGCGGTGGGGTTGGAGCCCGGGTTTTAAATAGTTATGGGGTATTAACCCCTGGGCCCCCAACAAGACGAACCGCTGGACGAAAACCCAAAATTGTCCAAGAAAAGGTCCCCCGGCTGCCAGCACTCCCACATTTTTTCAGATTCCACCAAAGGGTGGGGCAGAGGTTTGGGCCCACTCGCCTGTAGAGGAAAAACAAAGTTTCAAATTTGCTCTGCATTTTTTAAAAAGCTTATTTAGGAAAGAAATATCATATCCCTTCACTTGGTTCAAAAAATTAATACACAAAGTAAAAATGTGTGAAGTGTCAGACTTGTTTACTTTGATTTAGGGGGCTAAATTTTTAAAATTTTTTACTCCTGTTTGGGTGGATTTTCATACCAAAAACCCCCTAATCTTTTAAATAACAAATTCACTTAAATATCATATAAATTTAGTGCAGTAAAAGTACTTCCTTTTCCCCTGTAATGTGTTATCTCTATAACAACCATATATTAGACTGTTTCCAAAATTTTTTTTTATTTACTTTAATCCCCGGGGGATTTTTTAATTTGGGTTTAAAAACTTTTGGGTAGTAAAAAAACATTTTTTTTAAAATTTTGTAAATAAAAACTACCCGTTTTCTTTTAAAGGGAGTTGTTCCCCCACTCCCTACATTTTCACTGTAGTGCAAATTTAAGGGAAAGGGGTTTCCAAAACCCAACGCACTCTAGTCCGGTTTACTGGTGAGCAGCAGGGGCTGAAAAAGAAAAAAAATTGGGAAGAGAACACTTTACAGTCATTGTTTTTCCCAAAAAAAACCTTGAAAGTGCCAAGATGGCAAGATGTCCCCCCTTTTATCTCTTTCTTTTTACCCAAAGGGGCTCTTTTTGCGATGCCCGGCCCCTGTGACAGGCCCCGGGTCCAATAAAAAATAATAATAAAAACAAAAAGTTTCCAACCCTTTCCCCCACCAAAACAAACGGTTTCCCGGATTTTGGGGGGGGGGTTTTGGGAGGTTAGGCGCATGCACATAAAGGGGGGGTGGGAGTGGAGGAGAGAAAAGCGTGAAAAGGGATTTGCGAGAGGGGATCTGTCCTAGGTCAGCCGCTGCATCCGTTTTGTTTTTCCCCTACTTTGCCCAACAAGAATGTCGCACCCCGCTCGCTTGGCCAAACCTTTTTAAAATTACTCATATTTTCTATTTTTTAATTTTTATAACCCGTTATTAAGATTGTACCCGAAAAAAGGGGGGAAAATGGTTTAATTTTTTTCAAAAACATTTTTGTTGAACTGCACATTTCGCTGCTCCTCTTTTCCCCCCCTTTGTTTTAGCTCTCTTTTTCCCACAGGGACATCACCTTTTTTCCCTCTTTATTTTAAAATCACCATGCCCTTTTCCTAGGGAAGGACTACTTTTCCAGTCTAACAGAGTATAGGGCTCTGAAGGAAAAAAAAAACCCAGGGGGGGACAAATACCTCAGACCCGAGTATGAGGGGGGGCCGTGACAGTACCTAGGTAAGGACTACTAGCCAATCAGAAGCAAGTATGAGGGCGTGCCACGGTAGCAGCTAAGCGAGCAACATAACGTCTTACAGTGACGCACGTTTGTCACAGAAGTAAAGGCTGGACTACTACAGAGCTGTTTGGAGCAGTTTGTGAACAGTGTTTTCTGTTTTTAGATGGTAAGTCTCATTCTGGACTTTGGGCTTTTTCACTTTGTAAATCTCTAACATGCACAAAAAAGATGTGTAACACTTTAAAGGAAATGGAAAATGCCAAAGAGCATAATGTGAACACTGTGAAGAAGCAACGTGTCCCTGTGTACTTACAAGGCAGAGTTGCTGCGTTGCAGTTGTCTGTGTTGCAGCACTCAGCAGATGCAACTGCACTCCTAATACCCAAGTTGACTGAAAATGTCTGAAGGCCTGGGGCTGGACAAAGGGAGGACGCTGCACACGCCTTGAAGATTTGCTGTACTGGAGTTCCAGATGTAATTGCTAAAGAATCAAAAGTTCAGTTTGTTAATGTTGACGGAGAGCACACATAGATCCCACCACACATATTTAAATGAGAAGTACTAGATGACAAAGAAATGACTACCTTGAATGGAAGCTGTTATACAAGACGTCTCTGAGGAACATGTTACTGGTGCTGTGGTTGAACAGTTCTGAGTTGTACAAGTTTGACACTGAAGTGCTCCCGCTGCAATGGGGAGAAAAACAGTCAACGGTGATCACATCTCAAATGTTAAATCTAATTTATTAATCTAAATGATGCAAGGTTGTAAAAGTTATAAATGTTTTAACCCTCGTGTTGTCTTCTTCTTTTGTCTTTGTCTTCCCGTTAAGATTGAAAATCAAGACTTTTGTTGATGCTTTTTTTCGACGTTTTTAACTTTTTCTTACCTTTTTTTCAACAATTTTACTTGATGTTTAACACATAACACTTTCTTATTAACTTTAGTTTTACAGTTATTTTTGGAATTTATCGTCAATCAACCTCATTTTTAGTAAAATGAAAGGAATGGATGTTGATGGATAATCACAGACTGGAATATGTCAACTTTTACTCAATACTTTTTTCAAAAACTAAAATTGAATAAGACGCCCCAAAATTAATGACAATAGAGATCTTTTCTTGCAAAAGAGCGTTGTGTGGAATCAATCATGTTATTTTGGGGAATTAAAAAGTACATTGATATAGGAAAACGGGTCAATTTGACCCGAGGTCAACATGAGGTTAAATGTCTAAAATGCACCAAAAGGCTCTTTACTTTTGCACACTTGTACAGAAGGGTATTGTCATGTATATTGAAATTATATTGTATACAATGGTATATGTATTGAATGTAAATCATATCAATTTCCTATTTTGTTATATTTCTTATTTTAAACTGTCTGTATCTGTTTCCTACTTCTTCAGACTGCTTCTGTTACTTCTGTAACAGTAACATGCAAATATGTTCCCGCTTGGGATTAAGTTTTATCGTATCTATAATTGTTAGAATTGTTGAAATGAAATTTGTCTCAATCAATTAACTAAATCATCTGGTGATATAAACAGCACAATTTAAAATCCTTTCTAAAATATAGTTCTGGTAAAATGAATAACCAGGCTCTATTGTACCTGCAGTAACAATATTGTAAGAATATGTAAAGTTACCCGTGCTGGAGAGCGCCCAGATGAGAGTCAGAGAAAGGATCAGCTTCATCATGATGAACAGGTAAGTACTGAAGAGGAGTTTTCCTGATGGAGATACTACACCTTCACAGCACGGCTACGCTTTATATACTGTTCAGGGGAATACATGTACGACACGTAACACATGCGTAAAGATCTCAGGAATTGGGTGTGTTCACATCTTTTATTACAAGAAGACCATTCAGACGCTCATCCCTTTTGTTATTTGAAAAGAACATCAATTAAAACACACCTTTCCACACCCTTTTTCAATGTTGGCAGTGTTAATGCCAATAATGAGCAGGTGCTTCATCCTAAATTTAGACTTGTTTCTGATGGGGAATTTGTTTTCTACTTCTCTATTTACCCTTTACTAATGCAGTACGTCAGACAGGTTTGTTGTTTTGAGTCATTGTAATTATTCTGACAGGGAGGGACAAGTCTGACACACAAAGGAATGTCCTTACTCAAATTTTATTATCCCACCACTGACTTTGCATGCGCTTCTTGTTTTTCATCATATGCAATGTTGTGAAACTGGCAACCCTTCTGTACACTCCGTTCAATGATGCCATTACTTGTCTAGACTGCATTGCTTCCCATTGCAATATACATTCAGAACTATTCATTTAACTTGATAATATGCCAGATTTTATGGTCTAATAAGATTTCCAACAATGAACTGTACAAGAAAACGGGAAGCCGGAGCATAAACTAATTACCAAGGCCTACCACATTTAACATAGTCACTACATAAAGCCATTTCAATCACTTGTTTGCAGATATGCTAGGCTTTATTGTACATAAGCATAGTAAAATGTAGTCTTAGAAGCTGAGACTCCATCATTATAGAATATTTTTAAAAGGGGTAAAGAAGCCAAGACAATCCCCCCGGAGGAGTCTAGACACTGGAGGTGTTAGTGAAGGAGCCCGAAAACCAGACCGAAGGAGTCAAAGGAGCGTCCAGCAAGAGGAAGACCCAGGGTGCTTTATTGTCCTTTATTGTTGTTATTGTTGTTAATATTATAATATTATTGTTATTATTATCAGTAGCAGAAGGTAGGCCTACTATCATTACTAGGCAGTAGCACCAGACTTCTGTGAGCTTGCAGGCATTATTATTATTATTATTATTATTATTATTATTGTCATCATCATTATCATCATCATCATCATCATTATCATTATTATTATTATTACATAATGATAAAGAACGGCGAAAGAGCACTTAACTACAAACTTAGCAAATTTAGCATCCATTCCTCCCCTTTCCACACCCTTTTCCAATGTTGCCAATGTTTACAACAATAACGAGTACGTACTTTAATTTTTTTTTCTTCTCTAGTTACCCTTTACTAATGCAGTATGTCAGACAGGTTTGTTGTTTTGCGTCATTGTAAATGTTCTGAGTGGGAGGGACAAGTCTGACACGCAATAAAATTTGCCATTACTTGTCTAGACTGTGTTGCATTCCATTGCAGGTTAATTTTAGAACTAGTAATTTAACTTGGGAATATGCCAGATTTTTGGTCTAATAAGATCTCCAACAACGAACTGTACAAGAAAACGGGATGCTGCAGCATCACCAAGGAGATTACGCCTGAGATGGCTGGGGCACGTGTTGAGGATGGAGCAGGGACGCATCACAGAAGTCGCCTTAAGATGGACACCACCTGGAAAAAGAAAACCTGGGAGACCCAAAACCACCTGGCGCAGAACTGTGACACAAGAGCAGGAACAGATGAACCTGTTGGGGTTTCAGTTGGACCCGGAAACAGAACAACACAGGAGAATAAAAAGAATAACAAAAGGTTTAATCCAAAACAACAACCAAAGTACAGGAGGCGGTGAATGAGTAGGTGGAAATCCAAACGGAGCAGGTCTGGGGAAACCGCACAGAGTAGTGACGGAACCTGTGACAGGAAGATAAAGTTTAGACAACGTGGAAAAGTCTCACAAACGATGACTGACCTAGTTACCACGTAGGGGTATGTAAAGAACTGGCGCTGAAGAGGTGGTCAGCCCGGGTTTAAATACAGCGGGGGTGGTGATGATGATGATGAGATGCAGCTGTGCAGATAGACGGATGGTTAATGAGTGGCCACGCCTCTAGACCCCGTTCCTCGTAGGAGGCCCTCGTGTGGATGACAGACGACACAGACACACAGGGAAAAGGGAGAATGGAACACAAAAGGCTGCAGAACCACAACAGAACCTGTCCTGGGGAGAGGCCCAACAGGCTGCCAGGGACCCAATGCAATGCAGACTGCTCATTGAAGCCTTACAGGTGCTGGTCATTCATAAAAAGTAAAATTTGTATATTATTGTACTCATTCATCACACACAGTGATATATTTCAAGTGTTCATTGTACATAATATAATTATATATAACTGACAACTAATGAAAACCTCAAATTCAGTATCTTATAAAATTATTATTGTGACAAGGTTCAATATTGAAGAAACCTGGTGCCACACTCTAATGAGCTAATTAACTCAAAACACCTGCAAAGGCCTTTAAATGGTTTCTCAGTCTAGTTCTGTGGGCTACACAACCATGGGGACGACTGCTGACTTGACAGCTGTCCAGAAGACAACCTTTGACACCTTCCACAAGGAAGGCAGGACACAAAAGGTCATTGCTAAAGAGGCTGGCTGTTCATAGATGTATTAATAAAGAGGCAAAGGGAAGCTTTTTTCTGCGTTTTGATAGTTCTCTTTTTTTGACTTTTTTTGAGGTTTTGTTGCTTTCTCATTTTTTTCAAATGATATAAAACGGAATCAAACACCCAAATTCAAATAATGTAGTGAACTGATCATTTAATCAACTTGTGAAGAGCGTTGTGAGGAACCATCCACTTTACTTATTTTTGACTATTTGGTTGAAACAAACCCATATTTCTGATATAGAAATGTTTTGGAAATTGTTTAAATTTGACAAAAGATTACAGGAAGGTTAAACATTATTTAGACTGAAGCCAAATATGTGCGGGGCCCAGATGTTTGTTAGTGCTCCATTGATCGGTTCATTGTTATTGGCCTTTTAGATAAAAACACCACAGATAAGCCACAAACTGATGTTGTCTCATCAGAAAGCTTTATTACACAGCACAGTAGATGTAATCAATTTACAATGAAATAAAACAACATGTTATTGTTTTTATGTGACAAAACAAAGAAGAGATTGCAAAGAAAAATAATGATTGTAATTAATTAAAGTAAGTTTTAAATGAGCAATTTGTGACAAGATAAATTGCTGAATTAGATAGTATTTGTATAATCTATTGCAAAAGTGTGCTTTATTTTCAGATAACTGCAACGCTCTGACAAAGCATCCTCGTTGTTCATTACCAGAGGCCTGGACTACGAAGCACGATTTGAGGTAACTTCAGGTTCGACCCAGGGTTTTGTGTATTACGATGGTGGATCAATTGATACTGAGTTAAATCACCATGGTAACTCATGCTGAACACCTAACCTGCTCAGGAGCCAGTTCTGTTGGAGATTAGAGATCAATCAGTGTAAAAGCACCGCCTACTGACCAATCAATACTCGATGGATAACGGCGTCCTCGTTCTTAGAAGATCTGCTGGAGCTCTGTGCGTGGGGAGAGAGTTGCACTCATAAAAGTTAAAACATTAATGCTATGCTACAAAGAACTACTACAAACTCTTCATTCTAATCCCAACCGGTCGTCAGACACCGCCTCCCAAGAGCCTGGGTCTGACCGAGGTTTCTGCCTAAAAGGAAGTTTTTCCTCGCCACTGTCGCACTGTTGCTTGCTCTGGAGGAAAAAACTGGAACTGTTGGGTCCTTGTGGATTCTGGAGTGTGGTCTAGACCTGCTCTATCTGTAAAGTGTCTTGAGATAACTCTTGTTGTGATTTGATACTATAAATAAAATTGAATTGAAAATTAATTAATGCTTTTCTTATTTAAAATATGCTGCTCTGGTGGATGTTTGTGATTGGCCATGCTGTTGAAACACTGGCTCCTATAAGTGAACGTGCCCATCGCTGGATAAGGTTAGCTGAAGCTGGGTAAGTGAAATAAATCCAGGGTATATTGATTTCAATTCATAGTACAGGGCCTGTTGCACAAAACTAGGATAAGGGATTAAGCCAGGATATTCAAGTTATCCTGGATGAGTTTAGCTTTAACTTGGTTGCATGAAACAGGACGCGCTCCGAAGATTAAGTGTGACGATATTAATGTAGCAATATTCCCAGATGATATTAATGGCAGACTGGTCAGAGACCAATACGTTCATGATTTCTTGTTGCTTGTCATTTTCTAATAAAGGACAGTTGTGTTACTCCTTAATATTAGATTAGATTAGATGATACTTTATTTATCCCACAGCGGGGAAATTACTTTGTTACAGCAGCAATTCTCTACAATGAAAGCAACAACAAACAAGTAAACACACAAGAAAGAAAAAAAAAAAAAAGGTAAACAATAGACAATGTGCAGAAAGGTACACTGAAGCAAAGTAAAGTGAAGTGGCATCACATGAGGTATTGTAAAGTAAAGTGCAGTTGCCATAGTACAAGAAAACAATATTGCAGTGTTGTAAGTGACGCTAAAATTAAGTTGAATATTTAATTAAAGTGATAATGCGAAAGCAGGTAACCATAATATAAGTTATGTTCACCTGTGACCATAAATAATATTGAAAAAGTAAGTACTTGTAATGGAAAAATATAAATACAGATAAAGTTATACAGAATGTGTGGGTTAAATGAGAAAAACAGGAACAGAAACTACAACACTATCAGGTAGTGCAGGTGTTGTAGAGTCTGACAGAGGCCGGGATGAAGGACCTGCGGTACCTCTCCTTCTTACACCGTGGGTGTATCAGTCTGCTGCTGAAGGAGCTGCTCAGGGACCCCACAGTGTCGTGTAGGGGGGGGGAGGTGTTGTCCATGATGGATGTCAGCTTGGCTAACATCCTCCTCTCCCCCACTTCCTCTACGGGGTCCAGAGGACAGTCCAGGACAGAGCTCGCTCTCCTGATCAGTCTATTGAGTCTGCTCCTGTCCCGGTCCGAGCTGCCCCCCCTCCAGCAGACCACAGCATAAAGGATGGCAGAGGCCACCACAGAGTCATAAAAAGTCCTGAGGAGAGTCCTGCACACTCCAAAGGACCTGAGTCTCCTCAGCAGATGGAGGCGACTCTGGCCCTTCTTGTAGCGTGCATGGGTGTGGTCAGTCCAGTTCAGTTTATTGTTCAAGTGAACACCCAGGAATTTGTAGCTCTCCACTACCTCAATGTCCAATCCCTGGATGCTCACCGGGGAGAAGTGGGATGTTTTCCTCCGAAAGTCAACTATCATCTCCTTTGTCTTGCTGGTGTTGAGCTGGAGCTGGTTGAGCTCACACCAGCTGACAAAGTCCCTGATAACCGACCTGTATTCCAGATCGTTATATAAGAATTGAATAAGTGCCTGAACACACCACAGAGCTGGTCCGCACAGTCCCTGAGGAGACTTGGGCTGATGCCGTCCGGGCCCGGGGCCTTCCTTGCCTTGATTTTCTTGAGTTGACTTCTCACCTGATCATCTGTTATGGAGAAGGGGGTGGAGGATGACTGGGGTGTGGGGATGATGGGAGGTGGGAGTTTCAGGGAGGGGGAGGGAGGGGTGGTGAACTGATGAGCGGGGAAAGGGGGGAGGAGCGGGCGGTTTAGCTCATTGTTGATGAGGGTCGTTGAGGGTGGCAGGCTGAGGAGGGGAGGGGGGGAGGGGTGGTAGGCCAGGGGAGGTGTGAGATAGGGGGCTGGGGGGTGTGAAGAGGGGTGCGAGGCAGAGTCAAATCTGTTAAAAAACAGATTCAGCTCATCTGCCCTAATCTAATATGTAGGCCTTATGTTTTTTATTATAGCGTACGTTGGTTTCATAACCTTTTCAATTAGTCTCACATCCCTGGACCATTAACGTGGCCTATGTACAGCACGTATGTAGTGTAGTTTACATTCATCACACCGGGAACACCACAAGGCTTCTTAATCTTTTTATTTTGGTGTGGCCACTTGTCAGAAGTATAAAAAAACATGAATATTGATTTACAAATGCTCACAGCGTGTTTTGAAGTCACTTCCTTCTTTTTCTAGTTGTTGTCCCTTTCTGATTGTTCTGTATGAACATTAATTGTACAAAGAATTAGATATAGCTAATAGAGATTTGTGCATATGGTTGTAAAACATGTTCTCACGTTGTGAATAAGGGTTTGAAATTAAGCCTAGTCATTAGGGTCCATTTCCCGAGGAACATTTTTCCCTCTGCTCACTTTTAAGGCAAAGGCTAAATAATAATACATTTTATTTACCTGTATATAGTGCTTTACATAGTAGGCTAGTCAAAGACACTTTACAGTAAAACCAGCAAATTTATCACATAAAAACAGAAACATTAAACTAGCAAAATTAAAGCAATTAAAACACAGTGTAGCCTACAACTCTGTAAAAATGTGGAGTGACTATTGGCTAAGTAGATATTTTTACATCCATACACATTCAGTCGGGTCGCTATGTTGGGCTTTTTCTCTCCCTTTGAGCCGTTTTTCCCTTTCTGCAAATTATATTCTTCCCCTCCTCGTTACTTTCCGCTAGAAGCTGCTGCTCATTGGGTGAAACATATGGCGCATGCGTCTTCTCCATCTCTGCATCAGTAAATCTGTGATCAATACCGTGGTCTATTTGAGAAAGCTGTGAACGTGCACTTATCCCAGCTATCTACACCTGGCTGGACATAGCTTCACCTGTTCATCCTGGCTAGGCAAACGTGCAACCGATTAATCCGCGATGAGCAGATCACACTAAGTCAAGCTGCGCTTTTTCCCTTATCCTGGATATCTTTATTCTACTTTCGTGCAACAGGCCCCAGGTCTCTGATGTCTCGTTTTGGATTATTCTTTGTGTGATGTGTATTGTGACATGTGACTTCATATCCCCCTTTTTTTCCCCTACTTTTGGATTTTCCAGCCCCCTGTAAAAGCCAACTAAAAATGGCAGTGAGCAGTAAACTTAAGTCCTGGCTGCAACGGCTGCTTCTGGCGAATTCACAGGTGGGTAATCTCAGCTGTTTCTGTATTTTAACAGAGGGTAAACATAAGGAGTCCGAGCAGCAGATGAGTAGCCAGTTGGATGCACGAGGCTCCACTGGAAGGTTTTGTAGTCGTGGATGATTGGGTTAGAGTGGCAGCTGTTGTAGTTGTTGTTGGGGCAACTGTTGTAGTTGTTGTTGGGGTAGCGGTTGTAGTTGTTGTTGGGGCAGCGGTTGTAGTTTTTGTCGGGGCGGTAGTTGTAGTTGTTGTCGGGGAAACGGTTGTAGTTGTTGGGGCAGCGGTTGTAGTTGTTAAGGCAGCAGTTGTAGTTGTTGTCGGGGCAGCGGTTGTATTTGTTGTTGGGGAAGCGGTTGTAGTTGTTGGGGCAGCGGCGTAAATTGGGGCAATGTTGGAGGGTTTTTGTCGGGGGGCAGCAGTTTTTATTTTTGTCGGGGCAGGGTTGTAGTTGTTGGGGAAGCGGTTGTAGTTTGGGGGGCAGTTGTATTTTGTTGTTGGGGGAGGACTTTTTAAAATTGTTTGGGGGGGGGCGGTTGTAGTTGTTGTTTTGGGGGCAGTTTTCGTTTGTTGGGGGGCAGTTTTAGTTGGCGGGGGAGTGATTGGGGTTGGCGGGCAGTGGTTTTAGGTTTTTGGGGCGTGGTTGTTTGTTGGCGGGGGGTGATTGAGGTTTTTTGGGGAAAACGGTTTTAGTTTTTGGGGCAACAGTTTTTGGTGTTTGGGGCAGCGGTTTTAGTTTTTAAAGGGAAACAGTTTAAATTTTTTGGGGGGCATTTGAAGTAGTTGTTTTTCGGGGGGGCAGCGGGTTTTAGTTTTTTGTTGGGGAAGCGGTTTTGTGTTTGGGGGGGGCGGTTGTGTTTTTGTTTGGGGGAAGCGATTTAGTTTGGGGTTTTTTTTTGGGGCAGCGGTTTAGTTTTGGGGCCGGGTTTTTTATTTTTGTCAGGGCCCCTTGTAGTTGGTTTTTGGGGCAACAGTTTTAGTTGTATTGGGGGGGAGCGGTATTTGTTGGTTTTTGGGGAAGCGGGTTTGGGAGTTGGGTTGGGGGGAGCAATTGTAGTTGTAGTTGGGGCAGGGGGTTGTAGTTTTTAAGGGAGCGTTTGTAAATTCTTGTTGGGGGAGCGGATGTAGTTTTTGTGGGGCAGGGTTTGGGTTGGGTTTTTTTGGGGGAAACGGGGTTTTAGTTTTTGGGGCAAATGATTGTATTGTTGTTTGGGGAGCGGTTGTAGTTTTGTTGGGGGGAAGGGGGTTGTGGTTTTTAGTTGGGGGCAGCGGGTTTTGTTTTTGTTTTGGGAAAACGGTTTTTAGTTTGGGTTTGGGCAGGGTTTTAGTTTTTGGGGGAGCGGTTGTAGTTGTTGGGGGAGGGTTTTAGTTGTTTCGGGGGACAGTTTTAGTTTTTAGTTGGGCAGCGGTTGAGGGTTGTTGTTGGGGGAAATGGTTGTGTTGTTTTGGGGGAGCCAAATTTAGTTGTTTGGGGGAGTGGGTTTTAGTTGTTGTTGGGGGGAACAGTTTTAGATGTTGTTGGGGGGGAAATTGGATTTTTGGGGGGGGTTTTATTTTTTTGGGGAACGGGGTGTAGGGTTTTGGGCAGCGGGGTTGGGAGTTGGGTTTAAGGGGGAGCAGTTTTAGTTTTTGGGGAACGGGGGGGAGGTTTTTGGGCAGCGTTTTTTAGGGTTTTTAAGGGGGGCAAACATTTTTTAGTTTTGGGCAAAAAACTGTAGTTTTTGGGCGCCCATTGGGAGTTGTTGGGGAGCGGTTTGGTTGGGGGGCAACAACTGTGTTTTTTGGGCACGGTTGTATTTTTTTGTGACGCATCCCAAAACTGGTCCCACAAAGACAAACGCTGACTTCCAAACTTTCCAAAAAAGGTAAGGTACCCAGGCTGCCTCACTCCCCCATTTTTGCGATGCCAGCCAATTGCTACAAAAGGGGTGGACCCATTCAGCATGAGAGGAACAAATCACTGTTTTTTTTTTGGGGCTTCGGCAGCTGCCCAAACTGTAAAAGGGGGTTCTGGTATGCTGCAAACGGAGAATTTGAACTGTGGGGGAAAAACCCTGAAAAATTTCCCCTCAAAAAAATCTTATTCTACATTTTACATTCTTGTTATTCATCAACTAATTTTTCAATGTTGCCCCAGCTTCTTTTTTATCTTTACAATCTTTTTTTATTTTACCTTTTTTTTTTAAATCTTATTCATTATTTGTAGTATATTTATTGTATTTGTGGTTTGTGTGTGAGTACGTGTGTATGACCTTGGTAACTTGCTACTTGCTGCATGTAACAGAGTAATTTCCAGAGTTAATTATAAAGGCTCTGAACACCCACACAGGCGTTTTCAGATAGTCTGGCTGATTAGACCTCTTCCCAGGACTGTGGGGGGGTAAATCACGTATTCCTGGCTCTCTTGGTAGCTTTTTTGCATCTTTTCTTGCAGGACAACAGCAGTTGTTTCATTCTTATTTGTAGAAAAGATTTGTAACCTAAATTCCCACCTAAGCTCTGGTCCACCTCCAACCTGAAACGAGATCTAATCTGCCTCCAATAACTGAAATCCCCTGTGTGGGTGTTTCAAGGTTTTAACATCTCTACTCAGTGTTGGTTTATTAAAAAAGATACAATCCTAATCTGTAAATAAATAGTTACTATAACTGTCATATTAATGGCCCAGAATAAAAAAGGTACAATATCTTCCTCTGAAATGTGGTGAATTAGAAGTTAAAAAGTAACATATAATAGACATGCCCAAGATGTCTATTATATGTTGAGTGTAAGAATATCAATACTTTCTATCATTACTACCCTGGTTTAGTTATAATTTGTTTAAAATACTTTAAACTCATTTAGTAAATTATGTATGATAAAGACTCACCACTCCCTCCAAAGCAGCGGTCCTCCACTCCTCTACATCGCAGTCCAGAAAGCAACTGAGAGGTGAGAGGGTTATGATTGTAGCACAGTAGGAGGTTATCTGCCTGAACAGCAGGGACTGAAACAGAAAAGAACAAAATTGAGGAAGAGGGAACAGTTACGGTTTCCAAAATAAAAACACTGAACATGTCAGAAGATGGCAAAATATCTTTTCTCAAGCATGCAACGTGTCCCTCTGTACTTACAAGGTAGAGTTTCTAAGTTGCAGTTGTTTGTGTTGCAGCACTGAGCAGATGTGAGTGCACTGATAGCACCCAAGCTGACTGAATATGTCTGAGCGCCTGTGGCTGGACAAAGGGAGGACGCTGCACACGCCTTGAAGATTTGCTGTGTTGAAGTTCCAGATGAAGTAACTAAATAATCAAAAGTTCAGTCTGTTAATGTTGACGGAGAGCACACATAGATCACAGTCCACATATTTAAATGAGAAGCACTAGATGACAAAGAAATGACTACCTTGAGAGGAAGCTGTTACACACATTGTCTCTGAGGGACATGTTACTGTAACTGTGGTTGAACAATCCTGAGTTTCGCAAGTTTGACACCTAAGTGCTCTTGCTGCAATGGGGAGAAGAAATATTGATAAACGATGATCACATATCTAATATCAAATCAAATGTCTGATTGTAAATGACACACAGTAATGGTTAAACATGGTTTAAATGTCACCATGAGACGCTTTACTTCTGCACATATATATTCCAACGGCCAAGTCGGTCTGCACAATATTGAAAAAATCTGACATTGTGATGTTTTTTCCCCTGCAACATGTATTGCAATATGAAAAAATAAAAAGTAATTTTTAAAAGATGACATAAATAGCTCTAATTGAAAATAATAAATCATTCTCAACTACTGTGGTGATTTTGTAGGGGAGAAGATAAAAATGAAAAAGTATCTTTTCTAATGTGAACCATTCTTTGTTGAACTTTAATGTTTTACAAACACCAAAGCATGTAAGCGCTGTGACTAACATTACTCTTCTGAAGTGGTTTTGGAGAGGGAAATTAGATAGAAATACGCTGGTTGACTAGCATGACACCATTTTATTTATATAATAATCAATCCAGGCTAACGTGAATGACAGTGACTAGACCTAGAGCAGTTCTCATTAGGGCTGAGCCCCCCCCCCCTCAAGGTCTGATCCTAGACTCCTGCTTCTACTTCATACTCCACTCCACTACACCTCAGAGGGGAATGTTTCAAGATAAAAAGTCCTAATATTTCAAGATAGAAAGTCCTAATAAGTTTGGTTAGTGTTTTCTTTCTTTCATTCCAATATCGGGTCTGTCAGTCACAGTGAAATCCGTGGACATTTCCGCAGGCAGATCCAGCCGGGCACAGGTCACCAAAACCGGGGACTGTCCCCAAAACCGGGGACGTCTGGTCCCCCTATGGTATCAGCTTTCTGCAGGGGGAAATGGCCGGGAGACGTTGTGATTATATTGCATTAATCCGGTGATTTAGTTTGTATTTGCAGCAAACATACTGACTACTGTAGCTTCACTGACTACCCATCAAAACTATGCACATCACTGTCAACGGCAGCTGCTGCCTATGGTACTTTTCTACGCACGGAGAGCCTCACTTCCCACAACAATAAACCCCGTCGGACTAACGTGACATACATGTCAGTACGCGAGGCGTCCTTCCTGCAGCACAATCCGTTCTGCGCATGTGCACTATGGTAGCGCACGCAGATGATGATCATCATGTACGAGGATTTCCCAGGGATTTACAGCACTGCACGATCTGTTCCACAGTAGCGGTCTGCTTTTAGCCTCTACCGGAACGCTAACAATGTTAGTTTAGCTAACAGCTAATTAGGCTAACCGCTAGCTGAAACGGCATGTAAAAGACACTCAAATATTTTATATAACACAACAGCGTTATAGATAATAAATAATAGTGGTTACGTCAGTTCTACTTTACTTGTGCTCATATAAAACACAATCGCTCAATATTTGTCTTCATTATTACTGTAAAGTCTTAATTTAGCTGTAGCTTGCTTTTCCTACTGTTTAGTTTGAGTAGTGTTATTTAGACTGAATCAAAGCTAGCGGTTTGGGGGCTCACCAGCAGCGGTTGTAGTTGCTGTCAGGGCAGCGGTTGTAGTTGTGGTTGGGGCAGCAGTTGTGGTTGGGGCAACGGTTGTAGTTGTTGGAGCAGCGGTTGTAGTTGTTGGAGGGGAAATAGTTGTTGTCGAGGCAGCAGTAGTAATTGTTGGGGCAGCGGCTGTTGTTGAGACAGCAGTTGTAGTTGTTGGGGCAACGGTTGTTGTTGTTGAGACAGCAGTTGTAGTTGTTGGGGCAACGGCTGTAGTTGTTGGGGCAGCGGCTGTAGTTGTTGTTGGAGCAGCAGTTGTAGTTGTTGGAGCAGCGGTTGTAGTTGTTGGAGGGGAAATAGTTGTTGTCGAGGCAGCAGTAGTAATTCTGTAGACTTCTGTAGTAGATTAGTGTTACGTTTCCAGTGTCGCGCCGCGGCTCCAAACCGTAACGTTAGTTGGGACAGACGGACCCCTTGGATCTTTAGGCTAACTATATTAGCTTTAGCCTAGCTGGTAGCAGCTTTCTGCTTGTTTCTTCATGCTAAGTATGCTGGTATCAGCTTTCTGATTGGTTCTTTGTGCTAACTATATTAGCTTTAGCCTGGCTGGTAGCAGCTTTCTGCTTGTTCATTCGTGCTAACTATAATAGCTTTAGCCTGGATGGTAGCAGCTTTCTGCGGGGGGAAATGGCCGGGAGACGTTGTGATTATGTGCATTAATCAGGTGATTTGAACAAACAGAGAAATTTATCTTTTTGGATAAAACAGATGTTGACAAAGTTTCCTTTTGGAGACATCATTTTAAATGGGGAAAAATGTAAAGTTGGAACAAAGGTAAGAAATTCTAATATATTGCAATATGTTTAAAATCGCAATTATATTGTATATTGTATACATTGTATAAGTATCGTGATGATATCGTGAGGCCTCTGGTGATTCCCACCCCTAGTAATAATCAAGTAAAAGGAGAACGATGAAAGTTTACTTTTCTATCAAGCAGCAAAAGAGGATTAGCGTCAACATCGCAACGTCCTGCAATGTGACTATTGCACATGCGCACATCGCGATGTCGATGCTGAAACACAATATTGTTCAGCCCTACAGCCAAGTCTTGTCACGTTTATTGCCTAAGTATATAAATGTACTGTATATAAATAAATATTGTAGGAATACGTAAAGTTACCCGTGCTGGAGAGCGCCCAGATGAGAGTCAGAGAAAGGATCAGCTTCATCATGACGAACAGGTAAGTACTGAAGAGGAGTTTTCCTGATACTAGTTGTTAAGGGCTGTTCTGGAGAACACGTGTGCATGACTCATACCTGCACCCAAACCTTTAGGGTTGGGTGTGATCCCATTTTTCGTACATTGGTACCATTCAGACACTAATAACTTTTGTCACTTAAGAACATCATCGGAACACAGCTTCTCACACACTTTCTTTCATATTTGGCAAATTTTTGATCTTTTAATTGTAAAGTTTACATACATCTTCCTTAATTTAGACTATCTTGTTTCCGATAGAGAGCTGTTTCTCTAGATCCTTTTACTAATGCAGTGTGTCAGACAAGTTTGTTGATTTAAGTCATTCATCAGTGGGGCCAAGAAAGACACATTTCCTCGACTCAAATATCACTGCCAGTATCACTGTGACTGTTTGACAGGGAGGGACAGGTCTGACACAAAGAGTAACGGAATGTCCTAAATGACACTTAAATATCCCATCACTGACTTTGTATGTGCTTCTTATTTTTCATACAAAATGATGGCAACCTTTCTGTACACTCTGATGACTGATGCTATTTATTGTGTAGACTATATTGTGTTGTGGTTTGGGGTTTTGTTTTGGGTTTTTCCCCTTTTCGTTCTGTTGTCCTGTTTTGTGTGTTGTCTTATGCTCCCCGGTCTTGTGTTATCTCTGTGTTCCCCTGAGTGTCTGTATGTTCTGATTCCTGTTTTATTTTGAAGTGTGGTTTCTGTCTCGTCCTGTTTTTAGGATTACTTCCTGTGTCTTCCGCTCATGTGATTACCTGAAGTTTTCCACCTGCTTCCCTGCCCTCTTGTCACCTGCCTCTTGTTACCTAATTACCTTGTGTATTTAATGTTTGTGCTTCCCTTGTGCCTTGTCTCATCCTTATGTCTTGTCAGTGTTCCTGGGACTCGTGTTCCTGTTAGTGTTCCTGTTAGTGTTCCTGTTAGTGTTCCTGCTAGTGTTCCTGTTAGTGTTCCTGCTAGTGTTCCTGCTAGTGTTCCTGCTAGTGTTCCTGCTAGTGTTCCTGTTAGTGTTCCTGTTAGTGTTCCTGTTAGTGTTCCTGCTAGTGTTCCTGCAAGTGTTCCTGCTATCCTCCGTGAGTTTTCCCCTGTAAGGTTTACTCTGTCTGTGCACCGCCTTCCCCTGGGCCTAGTTTGGATTTTTTGCTTGGACTTTGCCTTTTGCTCCCTTTTGTTTTTGGACTGTTTAAATAAAACCCCTCCGCACCTGCTCCTTCCTGCCTCCTTGTCGCTGCGTTTGGGTCCTCAGTCCACCCCATTGTCACATATTGCTTCCCGATGCAGTTACATTTCTAACTATTCTTGCACAGATCTGTAGCTGCACCTTCATTTGTATTGTAACAGTTTAATGTGGTGTGCACTATTTGATCTAATTGCAATTATCTTTTTAATTTGTCAAATCATATTTGTGTTTTTGGTCTTTTTATGTTAGTGTGTATTTCTTGTAAATGTTGTCCCAGTGACTTTGTCTTATTTAAAGCGCTTTGAATGGTGTACAGTAGCCTTGTCTTGCCTTGTAGTACCTGCACAGTGTACAAAGTCATTTTAAGACTGTAGTTGCATCTTAACCAGCTAGAACTTTAAAATGCCTTTCACGTCTTTATGCATCTGTATTCATAATAATACAATAATATACTATATTTCAAATTATCACCATAATCCAATAATGTAACACATGTGCTTGTACTCTAAAGTAATAGGAGCTTTGAATGGTAATAATTCACACAAAAACAGTTAGCTGTCTATATTATAAACAGAGAACATTTCAGACCGTCCTCACTCACAGAAAACGGCCATATAGGTTGATTGTGCAAGAAGTTTATAACTACCACTTTCATCAGTAATCAGGAGCAAACAAGACAGTACAGTAAGGATAAGAGTGCAAAACTTTGCATTAGGATGAAAGGTAGGTGTGATGGATGGCTCAAACCAAACAGGTCTGATTAGTCTGCTCAGCATTCCAGGATGGGAAAAAAACTTTCTCTGGTTTGTTTGTATTTCTTTAAACTAATCACAATCATTTTGGGCGGTGCTATAGGCCGGGCACAGCCATGGTGACGATGCAAAATAGCCTCAGGGAGGAACTTGTTGAACATGTGCCTTTTAAAAGTTGTTTTAGTTGTGCAACAGAAAACTCAGATTGGACTGCTAGGCTGTGTGGATTTACCCTGCAGAGATCTGAGAAACAATTAACTACAGTCCTCATAAATCCACCCGAGTCTACAATGCCAAAACACTAAGAAAGCGTAAGATGAAGGACATCCGGCGGTGGAATGTTGTGGATGTAGACTATTTTTTGGAGTAATTGGAAATTGCTCTATTCTGTTGTTTAGGTATGAGGGTGGGGTGAACATTTAAGCATCACAAAATGAAAATGGAACATGTTAGAAGATGGCAAGATAACACATGAGCAGAAGACTCATGAAATCTCCATTTGTCTTACAGTAAATTTGAAAATTGTGCAAGTGGTACCAGACCTAAGTCAACATCATGTGGGTCATTTTAAATTTTCCATCACTGCGTTTCCAGCCTATGAAAAACTGGAAAGATTTTAAGTTTTGTAAAATTTTGCAGAGCTGAGAGATTTCAGTTATAAATTTGTGCAGATTGGACAATTGTACAGTCTAGTTACAAACCACTTCCTGTTTCAAGGCATAAAATGGAAATTTGAAGTCTTGCCAGGCCTACGCCATTCAACAACAGATCAAAAGCTTTGTGATGTAGCTTTGCCAATGTCTTTAGATTGTGTTGACGGATTTTGAAGTCAATCTGGTTAAATATGTAGGACAAGTACAGTATGTTAAAGTACAACTTCTCCACATGCTCAAAACACGTTGCCATGCACATAAGAAGAAGAAAAAGAAGGAGAATCTCATTGATTTCAATAGTGATTAGCTCACCCCCACTGTCAGTGCTCAAATATAACTATGGGTTACTCTTAACTGTAACTGTTCACACTGGATTCTTTTCACTTTACTTTCTAATCATATTCTTCCCTTCCTAACAGGCAACAAGCATAATGTGTCCAAGCAAAAAAGAAATGACACTCAGTTCGACCGTCCCGGCTGAATTGCAGAGGCTGTCAGCACAACATTTTGTTGCACTGGTGAATTTAAATCTAAGGAAGGGCATCTCAAGAGCAGCTTCACAGAGGTTTCTGGAGGCACAGCCCAAGACACGTGTCATGTTCTTCTCAGTCTCCACTGTGGATGATAAAATGACTTAGAAACAGGAAATTACAAGGAATAGTTAAAGCAGTAGGACATGTTGAGAGTATATCCTTGATCAATATGCACTGTGAGGACTCACAAATTCCATCCAAGCAGCGGTCCTGGACTCCCACACACTGTACTGTCTTCTTACAGACAGTAGTTTGATTATCACCACAGCTGTAACACTGCAGGTTGTTATTTGCTTGAACACCAGGGTCTGAAACAGAACAGGAGACACAACATTACCGTTTTCCCATTTTAACAGTCTGACATTTGACAGTAGTCTGAACACAAATGTTACTTCCTTTCTTATTCATACTTACAGTTCACACCTTGACTGTTGCAGTTATTTGGCGTGCAGCAGTGAACAAGTGCAGAGATGCTATAACCGCCAATGTTGAAGGAAAATGTCTGGTTGTTTGGATTGCAGATGGAGGATGACACACATTGAAATGTGACTGTGAATCAAAGTGCAATTTGTAAATGAAAAAATACATCGAGAAAACACTGTGATGCAGAAATCTAAAATAAGTGGGTGATGACATGAGGAAACAACACATTTGCTTTTACACATTTTACAGTTTGCAAAGGAGCTTTAGAGTTTTAGGGACTTCCTTCATGGTATTGATATTGGCAATATAATATCTTGCCAAAAAATCTACGGTCTTAGAAAGCGAGATCACAGACCTCTCCGGCATAAATCCGAAGTTGAATTCACAATAGCAGGAGCTGTTGATACAGAAGAAGAACTTACAAATACAAAACTTGGAGACAAACTAGAATTAGCTATCTATTACCATCAGTCACACTCAGTGGAGCATTGATGCCTACTGCCCCAAAGGAAATAATGGCATGTCAAGCATACATAGATTACATATACTAATAATAATATCACAGTGCAGGACAGTGGCTTTTTATTGTTTCAGTGATATATTACAGGGAGATTGACCTCTTTAAGAATTGGTGTGCGAGGAATCATCTCTTCCTCAATAATACGAAAACAAAAGAGATGATATTTGATCCCAGAGAAGTGCGTGCCCATGACAATGTAATCATTGGGGATAGATCTGTGTGCCAAATTGGCGCAAAGACTGCATTCTCTCCGCAGATTGAGACTGGTAGGGGTGAGTACCAAGATCATGACTTTATTTTACAATTCTGTACTGGAAAGTCTGATCAGATATGGTATGGCATCCTGGTTTGGCACCCTTACCATCCAGTGCAAAACAAAACAAAAATTGATGAACTAATAAAAGCAGCAATGAAGTTAATGGGAAAGAAAGACTACACTTCCCTTCAGACCATCTTTGAAAAAGCAGTTGTCTTCCAGGCTCAGGAAAATCTGAAGGTCCCTTCCCATATTTTGCACTCGGAATACAATGTTTTACCTTTGAGGAAACGCCTTAGAGCTAGCAGATGGAAAAGTAATCGCTATGGGCCGTCCTTTGTTCCAACTTCCATAACGCTCCTAAATAAACAATCGGCTCGGAACAAAATAGCTTGAAGCACTTACAGCACTCTATTTAGTTATTTTTAATCATAGTCTAATTTTAGTTTAGTTTAATTTTTATTAACCAGATCTTCATGAGATTTTGTTACATAGAATAGTGGCGGTTGTACTTTGTTTCTGTCATATTGTTTCCTTCTTTATGTGCTCTAGTGCAATTACACAGAATTATCTGTTTTTTATTATTCAGGTTTTATTGACTTGGTAATCAATGATTGACAGGGGGGGGAGGGTCATTGATTCTTGTGTAATGTAATGTAATGTAGGGTGGATTGTATGTTGTATGTGAGTGTAAAGTCTATGTGTTATTGATGTTTACAGCAGCCTTATGTAGCACTGATGCCCAAGACAAATTTCCCTTAGGGGACAATAAAGTAGATATTGAATAAAATTTTGTAATTTGCCTTTTTGAGTAGGAGTATTGTCAAACACTGTTAGGACGTGCCGGTGCATCTTTCATCCTTACAGTTGGAACAGTTTGGTCTCTGTGGTTACACAAAAAAGCGTTGCCACACTCTCGTGGTATCTCCTCTAAAGTGTGGCAGGCAGTCATTGGCCTAAAGGCTCAGACATGGACTACTTTCCACGTTCTGTGTCTGCAGACAGCAGGAGACTTGGACATGTTCAGTGCCATTTGGCTGTCTTTGTATTTCTTTAAAGGTGAATTATATAAATGTGGATAACGGCAGACCTCCTGGCTCAACCTTTCTCCAAAACAACGGTACACAGTCACAGTTCTGTTAATTCTCTGGTCATGGAGTCACGGTTCGGTTAGTGTTTGGTCGAACCCAGATCGGTACAGCAAGGAAAAAAAGGATGTTTTTCTTTTCAAATGTTAAAGTCAAATACCTCATGCTGGGGACTGAGAGCATTTGGCCTAATGGCAACTTTGGATTACTGTTTGGATAAGAAAACGTCTTTATTACATCAAACCAACACTAAACAAAAACATGTTCCAAAAGACAAAACTGGTGACAACAGACTATAAAAATGAAAGGCATTATGCTATTAAACTAAAAACTAAAAAATACGTGGGATAGTAAACATGTGCATAGGAGTATTAGGAGCATTTCAGTGGCTACCTTTATACATTTAATGCATCCAGACATTCATCATCCCTGTGATTGTAACATTTCGGTGAAGCACTCAAATGTGCTGTAAACAAATTGTATTAAAGTCAAGAAAAATCTCTTGACAAAACGCTATTGTGTGAGCTGTTCTCACAAATTCCTGGTCACCACATTGGCTCATTCCAAGTTCCTCATAGTTTTGCATTAATCCAGACTGTTAATGTTGACATAATGGAGCCAGTGTGGACTGCAAAAAGGAGGCAGTGTGGTTATCAGGCCTCCCATTGATCCTGTTGATTTTCATACTGTGGTCACTGCATTTCGTTGCATTGTACCTGTACACGTGTAATGACAATAAAGTTGAATCTAATCTAATCTAATTTGTTGATCAGTGGAACAAAACCTATTTAGGACTTTTGGGTCTACTTTAGAAATGGTTTCCTCTACTGATGAGTGTACAATTTGTATATAATATAATGCAGTGTAAACTGTATGTTGAAACAGACCCTGGATATGTGAATCCCCGTAACTTTTAGCATTTTTTGGATCACTGAATTTGGAGAGAGCTCATCCTTGTCTCAGAAATCCTCTGTAATGTGGAACTATGTTGTTAGTGGATTTGATGATGGCCATATGTGATGTATAGTGTCTTTTGACAAGATATTCTCCACAGCCACTTTTTATTTTAAACAGGAGTAGTAAGTTATACTCCAAACAAGACTGACTCTATTGAAGGTTGTTATCACGTAGTAAAATAGCACCAAACAAAAAATAAACAAAAAAAATAAAATAAGCAACAAAAACATCAAAAGTGTAAATTTTTAACTTTGACCTGGGATAACAACACAAGCGTAAACGGAGAAGAGCTGTTAAATGTAGCTGATAAACCACATCATGATTCTCAGTAAAGAGTGTGGCTGCCTTTATCACTCTTCAACCCATCATTTAATACAGGGAACTGCTCTATTGATAGATTTTCTGAGTAATTAGGGGGTAAAATGGGGGCTCGTCCGGAATCCCATTTTAACATAACCCAATTGTTAATCAAATTATTTATAAATAGAAAAAACAACCATACATTTAAAAAATATATTCAACTGGGAATTGTTTGTCATTGTTGGGGTTTTCAGCTGTGGTTTTCCTGTTTTATTTTGTCAATGAATTCCCTGTGTGTTACTGTTTCCCTGTTATTTGTTTATGGTGGTTTTACACGTGCTCTTTCTGTGCTATCCGTTTTGTTTTCTTAGTTCTATCCTTGTTCATGCTTCAGATTCCTGTTTTACTTTGAAGTCTCTCTGGCTGTTTTAGCTTTAGTAATCACCTACTACATATTGAATACCACAGCAGAATGCAATACCTACTGCAAACTGTGTTCATCAGTAGTATGCAGTGTGAAACCCTTAAATTGTTTTATTGTGCAGTATGCTAGGCCAGGCTGAGTCTTTGAACAAGCTCTAAAAGGCAAAAAAAGAACTCACCACTAATGAAAACTATAACTTCATGAGATTTGCAATTTTTGTTTGTTTATTGTATGAGATGCTGAGAATTTAAGAAACGGAAACTTAATTTCTTACATCTTTATGTGAAATAGGCAAATACAACAAACACTAATCATGAACTGAAATGTCAAATCTAATGTGTATATACATTGAAAAGACTCCTTCCATTCCATTTGTACTTTCAGTTCACTTTGGGATTGTGTTGAATGTGCCAGCCGGAAACAGGAGGATACTTTTACCACCTGACACCTGACCACGCCCACCTCACCTGTTGACTCCTTTGGCTCATCCTTTGCACCCTCTGCCGGCAGTCCAATGCATCCTGTGTGCGTCTTCATAAGTTAACGTAAACATTTTGATTGTGTTTTTATGCCTTGTTATGATTTGCTGTCACTTTGCTAACCGGTGCACTGCTGACCTGATTCCTTTGTTTGCCAGATGTGCCATGGGCCATGTGGAAAGATTGTTAGTTCAAAAAATCTTTTAAAGCCTGTGTAGTTGTACGTACTGTAATAAACTCACACCTCCTTTCTTCATTTGTTTAATTGATGTGTTGATTGACCACTGTCAGTTTGTATTGTTATCTCTTTGTTGTACCTTTTATGCAGTACACAAACGATATGAATCAAAATCCCCTTGAAGGATAAGAAAAGAAAATGGCACTGGTGTTCATCAAACCCTGCCTTCTTCCTGCTCTCATTCATCTCTCATATCACTTGACCTTTTGTGACAGAGACTCTGTTTGCCTACCAAAACCTCTCTCCACCTGAACTATTTCACATCACCCTGCACTTCCTTAATACATGTTAGAATAAACGTGAAGAGAAAAAAAAGAAAGAAATCAATAAATCAAAACAACATGACCATTTCACAAACTGCCGTGAGACCGGCGTGGTTTAATGTAAATTTAATGGCCTTGTCTACTTACTGGAATCCCACAACTAACGTTACTGAAGTGATTCCAACTGTGTTCCCTCTCACCCAGCAGCCTGTCTCTTAACAGCGCTGTGTGTGTGTTGTGTTATTTATACAAACAAAAATCAAGCTGTTCCACTTAGCGCTGCCCGTAGAGGTCTGAAGAGTTTCCGGTTGTTTGTTTTTTCCTCTGCTTTTCTTTTTGCATCCTTTCTCTATTTTCAGCGTGTTTATGTATCTGGTTGTGTTGTGTGCATTTGCAGCGGGTTTGCTGAATGCTGCGCATGTGTTGTCAAATTAATTAAGTTGTTTTATTGTCTATTTGCGTGTTTTCTTAAGTTGCAGGGCGTTCGCCCCTGTCGGCCACCGTAGGGTTAGGTGTTGTAACGCAGTCTTGACAAAGCAAATGGGCTGCAGGTGCTAAATTTAGCCTTATATTTGAATGTTCTTGACAAGTGACTCACCGGGCCTAAATTGAAACTATACATACTCTTGACAAAGAAATGGGTTGTAGGAGCCGGCAGGAAGAGAGCAAAGAGACTGGAACCCGGGTCTTTATAGTCTGTAAAACTGTAAAACACTGGGCCCAGTGCCTACAAATCTGGCTGCCAGACTGCAATCTAGGGTTGATTGGGTTGGGCTGCTAATTGTAGCCCTGCATTTGAATGCTCTTGAGAAGTCACTCACCTGGCCTAAATCCAAATGATTGTTTTACCTGCTGGTCTGGAACCACACATAATGATTACCTTTTAACAGTTGTTTGTGCAGGTCTTTTTGGTAAGGCAAGGCAGCTTTATTTGTACAGCGCATTTCCAGAACAGGGCAATTCAAAGTTACATAAAAAATTTAAGGAGTTAAAAACTACGAAAAAATTACAAACTTAAAATGCGAGAATAAAATGTACAGTGCAGTATAAAAAAATATCTATTATTTAAAGAAAGACAGCATAAAGACTGTTCCCAGACCACCTGAGAGGTCCAGCAAAAGTATTTTGAAATAAATTCTTTTGAGGCACAGGAAGCCAGTGTAAAGACTTCAGAACTGGAGTGATGTGATCCAGTTTCTTGGTCTTAGTGAGGACTGGAGTGATGTGATCCAGTCTCTTGGTCTTAGTGAGGACTGGAGTGTGATCCGGACTGGAGTGATGTGATCCTGTCTCTTGGTCTTAGTGAGGACTGGAGTGATGTGATCCAGTCTCTTGGTCTTAGTGAAGACCCGAGCAGCAGTTTTCTGAATCAGCTGCAGCTGTCTGAGTGATTTTTTTTTTTTAATTTTTATTTTTTTTTTATTTTTTGGGGTTTTATCCCTTTATTGGATAGGACAGACAAAGATGTGAGAGGGGGAGAGACATGCAGCAAAGGGCCACAAGCCGGATTTGAACCCGGGCCCGCTGCGTCGAGGAGCAAACCTCTGTATATGGGCACCCGCTCTACCCACTGAGCTATCTGGGTGCCCTCTAAGTGATTTTTTTAGGGAGACCTGTAAAGACACCGTTACAGTAGTCTAGTTTACTGAAGATGAAAGCATGGACAAGTTTTTCCAAGTCCTGCTGGTCCTTAAACCCTTGAAATATTCTTGAAGGTGGTGACAAGCTGACTTTTGGGGGGCGGCTGTCAGTGGTAGCGCTGTCGCCTGTCAATGAGAAAGCTGGTAGTCGATCCCTGGCCCTGCAGTCTCATGTGGAAGTGTCCTTGGGCAAGACACTGAACTTCAAGTTGCCCCCAATGCTGCCCCATCCAAGTGTAAATGTGTGTATCTGATGAGCAGGTGGCACCTTGTACAGCAGCCTCGGCCACAGTGATTGAATGTGTGTGAATGGTGAATGGTTCCTGTACTATGTAAAAGTGCTTTGAGTAGTTGTTAAGACTAGAAAAGATATATAAGAACTGTCCATTTACTTTGTAATTGTCTTAATGTGGCTGTTGAAATGCAGGTCAGAGTCCATGACTACACACAGATTTCTGTCTGTTGCTTTTAACGTAGTCGTTTGAAGTTGAGCGGCCACTTTTAATCATTCCTCCATTGCTCCAGAAACATCCACCTCAGTTTTTTCTTGATTTACTTTGAGACTACAGTCCCCTGGCGATGAGGGTATGGTAACTGCAGTTGTGCAGCGGGAATTGCTCAAGTGCCAAAATCACACATTGTTCACAGCTGGTACACCAGTAAATCTGACAAAGTTGACATGTGTTATGTGGTTTTGGAATGGAACAGAAATCAATCAACAGCGTCATTGAACGCGTTGCCAGTTTCACAACATTCAAAATAAAGAGAAACAAGAGGCCAATCAAATTCACACCGTCATTGTTTTTTTGAGTCAAGGAAATTCTTGTTTTGTTTCACTTTTGGCTTGGGCTGACTAACACATGATCACCTAATAATTAACCTTTCATCAATCTGTTGTTATATCCTGAAAGGTCATTGAGAGGTGGCCCTTGATTACAATGATGCAGAGTTCACAGTAATAATAAAGTAACAAAACAAAATTACCAGTTAAGCAGTTCTATAAAAAGATAAGAACAAGGATAGAAACATGTATAAAACAATACAATCAGCAAAAGCAAATACTCTTGCAGAAAAGGCAGATTTTCCAAGGGTTTTTGATCTTAAGCATAAGTAGAGCCCATCTATTAAACATCTCCCTATTAAGCCCCATTGTACCAACCCACAAGTTCCCCAAGAGTGGAAGTTCTCTCCTTACGGACTGTTAGTTCTTTTATTTAAGGGGCTACTGAAGAGTTTTGGGGTCTTTACTCAAAAAGACTTGACCCTTCCTTTGCCAATAATATTTTTTCTATGAACCTCAAAAATAATTGGAAAAAATTCCTGACCCTAACCAACAATTTATTGATGCCTTCTGTTCTGGTTTTGTGCTTGGCAAAGATAACCCATTGTGTTTTTTACAACCAACCATTACATACATCACTTACCTGCTGCCTTCTGATCTTACTCATCCCACTCCACTGTTACAGGGACTATTTCAGTAGATGTAAACACTAACATTGTTGTGGAACCACAATAAGTATTGAAACTACATACACTCTTCCTGCATTACTGCATTACTCTTTGTAACAACAACACAGGCAGTCTGCCGCTCACACCTCATCACACACGCACACAGAACTGACGGCCTCGGGGACCTTCTTTTTGTTCTTTCACCTCCCCGCCCCAGTCACCTCAAAAAATCCCTTCATGTGACCACATGTACTGCGTGTTGTCCTGTGCATTGTTATTATCATTGTGTTTAGTGTTTTTTATATTGTGTTCTTCTCCTTCTCATGCTGTATCGGATGCTGGGAACTTTAATTTCCTTGCGGGAGTCATCCCAAAGGGATTAATAAAGCTAAGTCTAAGTCTACTTCAAATACGAAGTTACTCCTCTGGTAAACTAGTATTCACATGAAATAAAACAATACAACATTGAGACCATTCAACAAAGCCCACTGGGTAATAACAAGTTCAACACGTGAACCGGTAGCGGACTCGTCACCAGCCTTCCTCAGTCATTGTATATTCTTGCAATGGTGTTCTTGCAGAGTCACCACCGTGCAGTCTATAGAGAAGGTAGTGGAGCCTGCTGGTTGAACGCAGCGAGCGCTTTGTCTGTTGATGTTTGCCGGGAAAACCTGTTCCTATGGTGTTGTAGGATGTTATTTTGCAGAAGCACGCTTCTACAGATCTGACCTTCACTGAGAGAGCTGAGAGGCACTGAATGATAATGATACGGAGAGGAGCAACCAGCAGCAGCACCCTCAGCACTGTCCTTGCCTAAACCAAGCAAATAGGCCCAGGAGCAGCTAGCTACCACCAGGCCCAGGAGCACTCATCCACCACCAGGCCCAGGAGCAGCTAGCCACCACCAGGCCCAGGAGCACCCATCCACCACCAGGCCCAGCAGCACCCATCCACCACCAGGCCCAGGAGCAGCTAGCTACCACCAGGCCTGGTGGCACCCAGCCACCACCAGGCCCGGTTTTACCCATCCACCACCAGGCCCAGGAGCAGCTAGCTACCATCAGGCCCAGGAGCACCCAGCCACCACCAGGCCCAGGAGCAGCTAGCTACCACCAGGCCTGGTGGCACCCAGCCACCACCAGGCCCGGTTTTACCCATCCACCACCAGGTCCAGGAGCAGCTGGCTACCATCAGGCCCAGGAGCACCCAGCCACCACCAGGCCCAGGAGCAGCTAGCTACCACCAGGCCCAGGAGCACCCAGCTACCACCAGGCCCAGGAGCACCCAGCTACCACAAGGCCCAGCAGCACCCAGCTACCACCAGGCCCAGGGGCACCCATCCACCACCAGGCCCAGGAGCAGCTTGTTACCACCAGGCCCAGGAGCACCCAGCCACCACCAGGCGCATGGGAACACTCTCCTTTTTTCTTGTTTGTAGAGTCTTCAGTTGTGTCAGTCAATGATGACTGACACTGACCACAATAAAGCTCCTGTGACCATGCAGGCTGAGATATCTCTGCCCCTTGAGGACAGCACACTCCTTAAGAAAGCGAACAAGAAAATTGCTGACCTTATGGAAGACATCCGACGACTGTCAGAGGAACTCAAAGAGAAAGATTCCTTGCTGACTGGCTTTATGGATGTGGCTTCAGTACAAGCCAAACAGATTGTTTCTCTTAGCACAACCGCTAACATCCAGGACACTGTATCATGGGATCCGTCTAGCCTACCGAGGCTTTCATCCTGCTCGACTCCGAAACAGCAGTCAACATGGACTGAAGTGGTGGTCCGTGGCTTTAAGAGAGGCTCGGATGGGGCTGCCTCTCCTCCACATATCGGCCTCTCCAACCGCTATGCAACTTTATCCAATGACACTCCGGTCCATCCAGCGGATGCACCTGCGGCTTCAAGTCTCCCTGATACGGATCGCTTTCGGCGCACAGTGCCTGCCAGCACTGTTGCATCTCCTCCACCGGCTACATCTCCTGTACTGGGCCGCCGGTCTGCCGCTGGGCCTGATCGGCGGCCGTCATCCGATCAAAACCTCCGTTTCTCGACGAAGGATCCTGAAGGAGGCTGTGCTCAGACGCTCTGGGGGCCGTCTCTACAACGCACCGTCGGGTAGCCTTCTCTCAGGTCTGTTACCCGCTACTCCAACACAACACTCGACAGCTCACACACTCCATCCTCAGTCCGCACGCAGTGTTGTTGCTGATCCTGCTCAGTCCTGCTCTGGAACCCACAGCCGGCATTGCCTCGTCCTCTTTTCCCCCCAACCACATTAATAATTGGTGACTCCATAACCAGAAACACTCCATTTCTTTTAACGCTACAACTCACTGCTTCCCGGTGCCACCACAGCTGACATTTTAAAAAAAACTCCAGGACCTAATGCCATCGCTCCCGTCCTCCATCACAAGAGTGATAGTCCATGTCGGAACAAATGACACAGCTCTTCGCAGTCTGAGTTGACAAAATTAGATTTAACCGTCTTTTTAACTTTTTAAAGCAGTGTGGAAAGTCAGTTTTTATTTCTGGTCCCATTCCCACAGTTGGTCGCGGTGCTGGCCGCTTCAGTAGACTACTTGGCCTCCACGACTGGCTCCAGTCTGCTTGTAGGGCACACAGGTGTGTTATGTGGATAATTTTAATATTTTCTGGCAAAGAACCTCTCTTTTTAAGACAGACGGACTTCACCCAACAAACGGGGTTCAGAAATGTTAGCTGCGACATACAGCATGTGGTGCGGTCTACTCACGACTTCCTTGAATGACTATCTTTTATGCAAAACACCTGGACACACCCCGCTCACTGAACACATCTCTTCATCATTGCACATAAAACTGTCCCCCCTGCTGGCATGTTAAGCCGTCTGCCCCAGCGCTGTTCCAAGACTTCTATTCCTGTCATCACCACGTACAGACCAGTAAACCGAAATGTGCAAATCCCACAAAGAAATATCAGTAATCTCTCAAGGATTAGGACAACTGCACCAACTCCTGTACCCAGAAACAACTTTTAAAATGGCTCTTTTCAATGTGAGATCACTTTCGAGTAAAACGTTTATCTTAAATGATTTATCTTGTCTGCAAATCTAGATTTATGTTTTAACTGAATCCTGGTTGCAAATTAATGACTATACCCAGCTATCTGAACTGTGTCCGCCTCAATACGATTGTTTAGTCAACCAAGGGTTAGTGGTCGTGGTGGTGGGCTAGTGACCGTGTATAGGAAAAATTCAAAATGTCATCAAGTACGCTGTGATGAATTTAACTCCTTTTGAAGTTCTCACTCTTAAGGTGGAGGGCTGCAACCTATCTTATTTGTTATATTTATCGCCCCCCCAAAACCACCTGGAAGATTTCTATCTGAACTTCCTGAATTTTTATCTAATCTGGTTTTAAATTATGACAGAATTGTTCTTTGTGGTGATTTTAATATTCATGTTGATGACCCCAATAATGTTAATGCAACTAACTTCTTAAATATGGCCACTTCTTTTAACTTCAAACAACATGTCAAAGAGCAAACACATAATCGTGGTCACACACTGGACTTGATTTTACCTGGGTGTCAGCATTTCCTCTGTGGAATTAGTGGACATGACCATATCTGACCACAGATGTATTGTTTTAGCTGCAATTTGCCTGTTACTCATGCCATCTCACAAGCTCCGTGTCTTCTCGCTTTTTGAATGAACAAAGTGTTTCAAAATTTTGCGCATCCTTTAAGAGTCAAAGCCAACACCTGTCTGACTCTAACACCAACACATATGGTTTATCACTTCAACCATATCTGCTTGTCTTCACTAATATTACTGCTCCTCTAAAGGTTAGGCCTACGTCTAAGGCTAGGAAGCAACCTGGATAAATGACAGCATCGCAGCCTAAAAAGGGAATGCAGGAAAGCAGAGCGCAGATGGAAAAAATCCAGTCTCCAAGTCCATTACCTCAGTCTGAAGGATTTATTAACTAACTACAATAACATGTTAAGGATGCGAGAACACACTATTTTTCTGAACTCATTACTACACATAAACACAATCCCAGGTTTCGGTTTAAGACTGTGGATCAGCTGGTAACCCAACCCCTCCTTGTGCCTCAGCTGGAAGTAATGATGACTGTGATTTGTTTTTATCTCATTTTATCAATAAGGTGGTGTCATCAGAGCCTCGATTACCCCCGCGGCCTATTACTCAGAGGTTCCTCACCAGCAACAAGACAGCTTTAACCAGTTTTCCCATCGACTTGTCTGAGCTTTTAAAAACAGTATCACAAATGAGAAGTGTCCTCCAGCCCATTGATGTAATACCTTCAAAATTTTTACTGAAAGTGATATATTCTGTTGGGCCCCATTTGATCAAAATTTTTAACAGCTCCCATCTACTGGTTGTGTCCCTGATTATTTTAAAAACGGCTTGCGTGAACCCACTTTTAAAGAAACCTGGGTTAGATCCCTCCTCCCCATAATTTTAGACCAATTTCAAAACTGCCTTTCATTGCAAAGATTTTAGAAAGAACTGTGTCCAAACAGCTGCTCACTGTACTGGAAATACAAATATTTGAAAATTTCAGTCTGGTTTTAGGAAGTACCATAGCACCGAGACTGCCCTGCTTAAAGTCACCAATGACCTTTTAATGTCTGCTGTGAAGGCATGTGCTCGGTCCTTGTACTTCTGGACCTCAGTGCTGCTTTTGACACCATTGATCACAGCATCATGTTAGACAGACTGAGGCACTGGGTGGGGATCTCTGGTACTGCTCTAGAATGGTTTTCATCATACATGACAATAGGAAGTTTTGCGTGTCTGTAAATACTATGTCTCCTCGTTCAGTCCAGTTAATATGGTGTGCCTCAGGGTCGGTCTTAGGACCCATTTTGTTTTCCTTGTATCTGCTTCCCTTGGACATATTATCCATAAACATGGCATTTTCTTTCATATTTATGCTGATGACACACAAATATACTTACCTGTCAGATCCTCAGACCCTGGAATGCTGAGTTCACTTAACAACTGCCTTGGTGAAGTTAAAAAATGGATGTCAATAATTTCCTCCAGCTGAACTCAGACAAAACAGAAATCCTCGTCATCGGGTCTCAGCAATGGCAAAGCAAATACTGCCATCTGCCGGTCGCTAGTAACTACATTAAGCCCGTGGCAAAGAACCTCGGTGTTGGTTTGATAGTCAATTAATTTTGAGCAGCACATCACAAAACTGTTCATCATGTTTTTATCAACTTAGAAATATAGCTAAAATTCGATCTATGTTAACTTTTAAGACACCGAGACCCTTTTACACGCCTTCATCTCATCACGCCTGGATATTGCAATAGCCTTTTCACCTGTTTAACTCAAAAATCTATTGATCGACTCCAGACTGTCCAGAACTCAGCTGCCAGGCTTTTAACCAGAACAAAGAAATATGATCACATTACTCCTGTTTTAGCTTCATTGCACTGGCTCCCAGTAGTTTTAGAATTGACTTTAAAATTCTATTGATCACTTTTAAAGCTCTTCATGGGCCTTTCGCCTTGTTATATCTCTGACCTTTTAGTACCATATACACAGCACGCACACTTGAGATCCTCGGGAGAGGTCTGCTATCTGTTCCAGAGTCTCGAATGAAAACTAAAGGGGACAGAGCGTTTGCTGTCAGGGCCCCGAGCTCTGGAACAGCCTGCCCGAGGAAATCAGTCAGCTGAGTCAGTGAACTCTTTTAAGTCGCTTCTTAAAACATACTTTTATAGGAGAGCCTTTCCCGATCTTATTTGACTTTCTTTTACCCCTCTTATTTTCATTGTATTTTACAAATTTTATTTAACTGTATTTCAGTCTTTTAATGTTCTTATGCTTTTGTATTGTGTACTTGTTAAAGCACTTTGTAACTTGTTTTTGAAAAGTGCTCTACAAATAAAGATTATTATTATTATTATTATTATTTTAACTTTATCCAAATCTCCATTTCTCAGACGAGCGTCACCTTGGGAGCTGGCGTGTTACCACTCCATCCTTCTCAAATGATTTAAAAAGGCTGTCGTTTGCACAATTTCACAACTAATCACCAGGGCTGAGAGGATATGGATATAAGTCAGGTATGGCTGCAGCCTGGCAACCTCCCGTCTCATGCCCTCCCGGCTGCGTGCTGTCCGCAAGTTTCAACTTTTCAAAATAAAAGGTGGCGTCTGGTTCTGGTTAATCAAGGTAAACTATAATTAGCCCTAGTTTAAAAAAATGTTGAGTTTACATTGGGGTACTCTCTTTTTTATTTTCTGTCAGAGAGTAAAAGCGAATACTTGGCATGGAGATTAAAGATATAGAACATACAGTATTCCCTTTGTTATCTGGAAAGACTGGTTTCCATTCCTCTGCAGAACCTTCATATCTGTCACCTGACAAACAAGCTTTAAATCAAATGTTTTGAGATACTGCCATCCTTTTTGACCTCACAATATCCTTATGCTCTGTACAGCCTAGAATAACTTAAACCCTTTGACTCCTCCTGAGTGTGAGTTTAATCTCTGCTGTAAACGGTAACACACACTTTAATACAGCTGTTCAGCTAATACAAGAAAGGTGTTGTCCATATGAACGCCAAGGTACATATAGGAGCAGACCTGGTTGATGCACACAGGTCTTTATTCCTCTAGACTGAGGATAGCAGTGTGCCATAAATGACTAAACACATGGTCTATATGTACACATGTACCCATACAAAGCTACAGTGGTGTGAAAAAGTGTTTGCCCCCTTCCTCATTTCCTGTTCCTTTGCATGTTTGTCACACTTAAGTGTTTCGGAACATCAAACCAATTTAAACATAGTCAAGGAACAACACAAGTAAACACAAAATGCAATTTTTAAATGAAGGTGTTATTATTAAAGGTGAAAAAAAAATCCAAACCATCATGGCCCTGTGTGAAAAAGTGATTGCCCCCCTTGTTAGAACATACTATAACTGTAGTTGTCCACACCTGAGTTCAATTTCCTAGCCACACCCAGGCCTGATATTGCCACACCTGTTCACAATCAAGGCATCACTTAAATAGGAGCTGCTTGACACAGTAAGGTCCACCAGAAGATCCTTAAAAGCTACACATCATGCCGAGACCCAAAGAAATTCAGGAACAATTGAGAAAGAAAGTAATTGAGATCTATCAGTCTGGAAAGGGTTATAAAGCCATTTCCAAAGTTTTGGGAATCCAGCGAACCACAGTGAGAGCCATTATCCACAAATGGCGAAGACATGGAACAATGGTGAACCTTCCCAGGAGTGGCCGGCCGCCCAAAATTACCCCAAGAGCGCAGCGACGTCTCATCAAAGAGGTCACAAAAGACCCCACAACAACGTCCAAAGAACTGCAGGCCTCACTTGCCTCAGTTAAGGTCAGCGTTCATGCCTCCACCATCAGGAAAAGACTGGGCAAAAATGGCCTGCATGGCAGAGTTCCAAGGAGAAAACCACTGCTGAGCAAAAAGAACATCAAAGCTCGTCTCAATTTCTCCACAACACATTTTGATGATCCCCAAGACTTTTGGGACAACATTCTGTGGACCGATGAGACAAAAGTGGAAGGTGTGTGTCCAAGTATATCTGGCGTAGAAGGAACACTGCATTTCATAAAAAGAACATTATACCAACAGTAAAATATGGTGGTGGTAGTGTGATGGTCTGGGGCTGTTTTGCTGCTTCAGGACCTGGAAGACTTGCCGTGATAAAAGGAACTATGAATTCTGCTGTCTACCAAGAGATCCTGAAGGAGAATGTCCGACCATCTGTTCGTGTACTCAAACTGAAACGAACTTGGGTTCTGCAGCAGGACAATGATCCTAAACACACCAGCAAGTCCACCACCGAATGGCTGAAGAAAAACAAAATGAAGACTTTGGAGTGGCCTAGCCAAAGTCCTGACCTGAATCCTATTGAGATGTTGTGGTATGACCTTAAAAAGGCCGTTCATGCTCGAAAACCCTCTAATGTAACTGAATTAGGACAATTCTGCAAAGATGAGTGGGCCAAAATTCCTCCAGGACGCTGTAAAAGCCTCATTGCACGTTATCGCAAATGCTTGGTTGCAGTTGTTGCTGCTACGGGTGGCCCAACCAGTTATTAGGTTTAGGGGGCAATCACTTTTTCACAAAGGGCCATGATGGTTTGGATTTTTTTCACCTTTAATAATAAACACCTTCATTTACAAATTGCATTTTGTGTTTACTTGTGTTGTCCTTGACTATTGTTTAAATTGGTTTGATGTTCCGAAACACTTAAGTGTAACAAACATGCAAAGGAACAGGAAATGAGGAAGGGGGCAAACACTTTTTCACACCACTGTATATACATCTCACTCCGTGAACACAACCTCTGCAACAATCTGATTGTCCTTCTAATAACTTAATAATGCTTCATAAAACTTGTTGTTTAAATTTAGTCTCAGTTAGGGCTACAAAGTTAAGAATGGCTCCAAGCTATAACCACTGTGATTGACATGAGGATCATCTTCTTATTTTGCAGCATGACAGATTTGTTATCTTTGCCAGGACAATCACAATGATTAAATAATGGGTTATGGCATCAAGGAAATTTTTGTTCTGTTTTACTTTTGCCAAGGGCTTACTGACGCACAAACACAAATGTTTATCAGTCAGGTGGAACAGCATAGAAAGGGGCGGGGCCGAAATGCTGGCAATCCACACAGACAGGAACATTACAGTTATTTACCAAAACCATGGCGGTACTTCCTGGCATGGGGAGGAAGAACAAATAGGTGAGAATCAACAGGTAATCAGGAAATGGTCAGGGAAAAGGTAGCCAACACGCAGACCGGTAGGCAGGTAAGGGTTTAGGTTCAGGGGGCTGGAGGGCAACGGCACGAAGCACCATTGGTGATTTGGTCCTGGGGAGAGGACCTATTTATTTTTTTCCATCTTTCATTAAAGGAGAGTGTGTTGTGGGTTGGGGTTTTTGTTTGGGGTTATTTTCCCGTCTGGCCTTCCCTGTGTTTTCGTACCGGTTATCTCCCTAGTCTGGTGTCATAGATTCTGTCTTATGTTTCCATGTGTGGTGTGTTGTATGCTTCTGCTTTATTTTGGTAGTCAGCTTCCTGTCTTGTCTTGTCTTGTCTAACTTCACTTGTTTGTCTGATTGTCTAGCCCGCCCTAAGTGATTCACCTGACGTCTCACCTGTTCCCATTACCTTGTTACCTCTTGTATTAACCTCTGTGTTCCCATTGTCTTGTGCTGCACCATTAGTTTTGTCCACGAGCCCATTGTGCTACATGTGTCCACGCTCCCGGAGTTTTCCCGTTCCGTCCATTTGTTTTTTGTTTCCTGTGAGTATTCCCCTGGAACCAGCCCTGCTCTGTTTTGTGGTTTTTTTGTTCCTTGGATTTCCTGTTTTTTGGACTTTGCCTTTCTTGTGTTTTCCTTGGACTGTAATAAACACGTTTTTGAGTTCTACCTGCCTGCCCCGCCTCTGCTTTTGGGTCCTCCTCCTATTATGTCCCATAACAGAGTGTTACACTGTGTGAGAGATTATTTGCTCCAAGTATGTTAGTGTTAGTTAAATGTTAGTGTGAAATTGAACGCAACAGCAGGCTATATGCCAACGTTGTTTTCAATAAAAAAAACATTTGCACAAAGCAAGCTGATCCACTTTTCCATTTTGATAAGAGCATTAAAATGAGAAAAAATAGTATAACAAAAAGAAATCAAGGGACATTTAGAATAGATAAAAAAATGTGTGATTAATTGTGAGTTAACTATGACGCTAATGCGATTAATCGCAATTAATTATATTAATAGTTGGATAGCAATAATTTTAACACTGTGTACATTAAATGGCCATGGTTAGCACTGCTGTGCCTCTATCATGATTGACAGGTTGGCCTGTAGCCAAGCCCCTAAAGCATCCCCTGATTTATTATAGATTTTAAAATATAATATAATTTACAAAAGGAACACCATGCTGTATTGAAGAGGACCATGAAGTCATTATGAAAATGTTTACTGAGGTAATGAAGCATGTGAGAAGTAGGCTCATTTTCTCAGAGACTGCTGTAGAAACTTCTCTCTGGAGGTGATGGAGCGCCCCCTGCTGGAAATGAGATAAAATGCAGTTTTAAGGCACGCCAGCTTTTCCACTTCTGCTTTTCAGGCTGGAAGGCCTTTTCTCATTATCTTATACAGTCTATGGTTATGCCCGGCATACTGGCTTTACGTGTTGAATCATATGTATTTTTTTTTAGAGGATCATTTTTGTGTTCATATCAGAAAGCAAAAGCAGTTGTTGTTTAAAGACCCATTAAAATGTAGTTAAATGTGGATATAAGGAGATTTTAAGTATTTATTGATGTATATAGTATAAAATACCCAAAAACAAAAATTCTCCTATGAGGATATAGTGTATTAATATGTAATAATTAGAGCTGGGCAGCGCTTGTCGTCGATTTCCCTGGTGGAAGTCGCTAAGGTAGTCAAGACAACTCCACAGCGGCAAAGCCCCAGGGATTAATGAGATCCGTCCAGAAATGTTGAAAGCTCTGGGTGGGGAGGGGCTGTCTTGGTTGACACGCCTCTTCAACATTGCATGGAAATCTGGGACGGTGCCTAAGGAGTGGCCGACCGGGGTGGTGGTTCCCCTTATCAAAAAGGGGGACCAGAAGGTGTGTGCCAATTACAGGGGTATCACACTTCTCAGTCTCCCTGGTAAAGCCTTCTCCAAAGTGCTGGAAAGGAGGGTTTGGCCGATAGTCGAACCTCGGATTGAAGAGGAACAATGCGGATTCCGTCCTGGCCGTGGAACAACGGATCAGATCTTCACTCTCGCAAGGATCTTGGAGGGGGCCTGGGAGTATGCCCAACCAGTCTACATGTGTTTTGTGGATCTGGAGAAGGCGTATGACCGAGTCCCCGGTGAGAAATTGTGGGAGGTGTTGCAGGAGTATGGGGTGAGGGGGTCCTTCTCAGGGCCATCCAATCTCTGCATAACCAATGCGAGAGCTGTGTCCGGGTTCTCGGCAGTAAGTTGGACTTGTTCCAGGTGAAGGTTGGGCTCCGCCAGGGCTGCGCTTTGTCACCAATCCTGTTTATAGTATTTATGGACAGGAAATCAAGGCGTAGTCGGGGCAGGGAAGGGTTGCAGTTCGGTGGACTCGGGATCTCATTGCTGCTTTTTGCGGATGATGTTGTCCTGATGGCGTCATCGGTCTGTGACCTTCAGCACTCACTGGATCGCTTTGCAGCCGAGTGTGAAGCGGCTGGGATGAGGATCAGCACCTCTAAATCTGAGGCCATGGTTCTCAGCAGGAAACCGATGGAGTGCTTTCTTCAGGTAGGGAGTGAGTCCTTACCCCAGGTGAAGGAGTTTAGGTACCTTGTGGTTTTGTTAGCGAGTGAGGGGACCATGGAGCTTGAGACTGGTTGGAGAATCGGAGCAGCTGGTGCGGTATTACATTCCGTTTATCGCACCGTTGTGACGAAAAGAGAGCTGAGCCTGAAGGCAAAGCTCTTGATCTACCAGAAAATTTTCTTTTCTACCCTCGCCTATGGTCATGAAGGCCGGGTCAGGACCGAAAGAACGAGATCCAGGGTACAAGTGGCTGAAATGGGTTTCCTCAGGAAGGTGGTGTCTCCCTTAGAGATAGGGTGAGAAGCTCAGTCATCCGAGAGGAGCTCGGAGTAGGAGCCAGTTGAGGTAGTTCGGGCAACTGGTAAGGATGCCTCCTGAGCGCCTCCCTATGGAGGTGTTTCAGGCACGTCCAGCTGGGAGGAGGCCTCGGGGAAGACCCGGGACTTGGTGGAGAGATTATATCTCACCTGGCCTGGGAACGCCTGGGGATCCCCCAGTCGGAGCTGGTTGATTGGTCGGAAAGGGAATTTTGGGGTCCCCTGCTGAAGCTGCTGCCCCACGACCCGATACCGGATAAGCGGGAAAAAGATGGATGGATGGAAAAACTTGCATTCCAACGTTTTTTTCTGTAAAGGCTGTTCTTTCATTTGTGTCTACCCCACAGATGGCTCCCAATAACGTTAAAATGCAGGTAATCTAATGAAAAGCAGCACCCCTGCACATCAACCAGTTTAGTCAAAGCTAGGAATTATGGTTTTGACTATTGGAATCTACTAAAAAAGGATTAACCTTTGATGTTAACAAAAAAAGAAACAAAATAGAAACAGCATTGACTAAAAATAGACCATTTAAGTTTAATATTAGCTAACCATTTGAGCTTAGTGCACATTGAAAACGCCTGTGGCATCCTCAAAATTTGGTAAAGTTAACGTCAGACAAACAGAAACTGAGAACTATTTAGCTGAGATAGAGAAAAATAGACTTTCAATTTAGAGTACAATTTAAGTTCACCGATGAAATGGTTATTACATATGTTTTGAGAAAAAATGGCCTCCGAAAGCACCGAACAGGGCAGCGAGGTCAGTCATGTCGGCCGTGCTTTGAGACTCGCCAGAGTCGTCCATCCGTTGCTGTGTTTAAATATGCAATCGTCCTACTAGCACTCAATAAAAAATGGAAGTGTGATTGTTTTTTGTTTTGAGTTTAAAATTTATGTTAAAAATCCACTATGTGATCATTCTTATTTTGGAAAAAAAAACAAGTGGTCATACCAGAATAATGTCTTTAATTTATTCAGGAATACATGTTTATCAAGAAAAAGAGCTAAGGCTGTTGATTTCAGATAGAAAAATGGTATGGCATCCCAAATTACTTTTTTGACTATTTTTTTAAAACAAACCCATATTTCTGATATAGAAATGTTTTGAAAATGGGTCAAATTTTACAGAAGACTACAGGAAGGTTAAAAATTATTTGGATGAAGCCAAATATGTGCAGGGCCCAGATTTTTTGTTAGTGCTCCTTGATCGGTTCATTGTTTGGCCTTTTGGATAAAAACAAAACCCAAAAAGCCACAAACTGATGTTGTTCACAGAAAGCTTTATTATATGTACATAGATGTAATCACTTTACAATAAAATAATACATTTATTGTTTTTATGTGATAAAACAAAGAAGAGATTGCAAAGAAAAACAATGATTGTAATTAATTAAATAGATTATTTAAATTAATGTAAATGAGCATTTAGTTATATCATCAAGTAACATTTATATTTGTATGATCTATTGCAAAAGTGTGCTTTATTTTCAGGTAACTGCACAGCTCTGACAAAGCATACTCATTGTTCAGTTACCAGAGGCCTGGACGACAAAGCACGATTTTGACCTCTGTCCACTCATAAAAGTTAAAACATTAATGCTTTTCTTATTTAAAACATGCGGCTCTGGTAGATGTTTGTGATTGGTCATGCTGTGCATCCAACCGCCTCTTTTATGTGAATGTGCCCATCGCTGGATTGGGAAACCCTGGGTTGAATGAACTAGTTGTTAATCACCGTCGTAACACAGCTTATGCAGGACCGCAGTTATATGGTTAGGTAAAGCCGGGTAACTTAAATAAATCCAGGGCGTGTTGTTCTTGATTTGTAGCACAGGCCTATGAGGTCTCAATTTGGATAATTCCTTGTGTTATGTCCATTTGACATGTGACTTTACACCGTATTCCAGATTATAATGGGCAAAAGTTCCCATGTTTGTATATTTGTGTGTCTATGACGTTGCTGCCAACTCATCCCACTTCAGCTTCACACAGAATTCATCACCCTTTTTTCTGAATGTTAATTTTCCTGCCATCTGTCAAAGACAAATAATAATGGCAATGAGCAATAAACTTCAGTCATGGCTGCTTCTGGCGGCTTCATGGGTGGTAGCTCAGCTGTTTCCCTGAATTTCCAAAGAGGTAATCATACGATCCAGCAATCATATGGATCGGACCCAGTGATACCTGCGGCGGCCACTGAAGGTTTTTGAGCGTGGTTGATTTTGGTACAATGCAGCTTGCTGGGGCAGCTGTGCTGGGAATAAGGTTGCTCTGTGTGTTTGGGGAAGCTGTGTGGCAGCGTTTTCGGCAGTGGTGGCAGCTGTCGTTGGGGGCAGCAGTGGCAGCTGTTCCCCTTGTGGAAACCGTGCAGCTGTTGTTTGGGGGGCGTATTGCAGCTGTTGTTTGTGGAAGCGGTTGCAGCTGTTGTTGGGGGCAGCTGTTTGCAGCGTTGTTTGTGGCAAGCGTTTGCAGCTGTTTTGGGGCAGCGTTGCAGTTGTCGTTGGTGCAGCGGTGGCAGCTGTGTTTGGGGCAGCTGTTGCAACTGTCGTTGGGGCAGCGTGCTAGTTGTTTTTGTTGGGGAAGCTGTTGCAGCGTTTGTTGTGGGCAGCGGTGGGCAGTTGTAGTTGGGGCCAGCGGGCAGCTGTGTTGGGCGCAGTGGCAGCTGTCGTTGGGGCAAGCGGTGGCAGCGTTTGTTGGGGCCCGCAAGGGGGGGCGTTTTTTGGGGGCAGCGTGCCAGCTTTTTGGGCAGCAGTGCAGCTTTATTTTGGGGGGCGGGGGCACTGTAGTTTTTGGGACTGTGGTTTGGGGCAGCGTTGAACTGTGGTTTTGGGCGCGGTGGGAGCTTTTTGGGGGGCAGCGGTGGCGCTGAGTTGGGGCGCTGTTTGGGGCAAGGTTTCAGCTGTCGTTGGGCAGCCGATTTCGGCAGCTGTTTTTTGGGGGAGAGTTGCAGCGTAGTTGGGCGCTTATCGGGCGCTTTTGAAACTGCCGTTGGGGGGGAGCGGGGAAGCTGTATTTGCGGCAGCTGTTGTTGGGGCGAGGGTTGCGTGTAGTTAGGGGATTTTAGTCGGGGCACTGTTTAAAATGTCGTTGGACAGCGTGGCAGATTACTTTGGGGGAGCTGTTTGGGGTTTGGGGGCGCGGTTTAAAATTCGTTTTGGGCAGCCGTTGGGCAGCGGTTGAAACTGTTGTGGGGGCCGGGTTTCCCGCGTTGGGGCGCGTAGTTTTGGGGGCCTGTTTTTTTGGGCCGTGGCGTTGTTGTGGGGGCAGTGGTTGAAGCTGTCGGGGGCAGCCGTTTTGGGGGGACGGTTGAAAATTCGTTTGGGGGCAGCGGTTGAAGCTGTCGTTGGGGCAGCCGTATTGGGGGCAGGGGTTTTAAAATGTCTTTTGGGGCAAACATTGCAGCTGCGTTTGGGGGCGCTGTAGTTTGGGGACTGTTGTTTTGGGAGCGGTTGCAGTTGTTGTGGGGGGGGTGGTTTTAAGCTTTTTTTGGGGGCACGGTGGCGCTTATTTGGGGCACTTTGTTGGTGCAGGGTTTTTCACTGTTGTTTGGGGCAGCGGTTCGCTTGGGGCAGCGGGGGCAGCTGTTTTTGGGGGAGCGTTGTTGGGGGGAGCGGTTTTTAGTGTGGGGTTTGGGGGGGCTGTTTTGGGGCCATTGCAGCTTCTTGGGCAGCGGAGAAGCTTTTAATGGGGCACTTTTAGTGGGTCAGCCCGTAGTTGGGCGCTGCTTGGGGCCAGTGGCAGCTGTAGTTGGGGAGCTGTTTTGGGGCAAATGCAGCTGTATTTGGGGCAGCTGTTTTTGGGGCAGCAGTTAAGCTGTCTCGGGCACGGTGGGATTTCAGGGGCAGCTGTTGTTGGGCAGGGTGGCAGCTGTATTGGGGCAGGGTGTTGTTTGGGGGCGCGTTCAGGTTTTGGGTGCGTAGAAACACGTTGGGGGACTGAGTTGGGGGAGCGGTGGCACTGTGGGTTTTGGGGGGAAATATTTTGGGGGCGTTTGAACTGTGTTTTGGGGCGCGGTGGCAGCTTTTTTGGGACTGTTTTTTGGGGGGGGCGTTGGAGCTGTTGTTTGGGGCGCGGTGGGAGCCGTTGGGGGGCCTGTTGTTGGGGGACGGTTGAACTGCGGTTGGGGCACGTTGTTTTGGGGAGCGGGGGCAGCTGTGTTGGGCAGCTTTTTTGGGGCAGGTTGCGCTGTCGTTTGGTCAGCGGTTAAAAACTTCGTTGGGGGGAGCTGTGTTGTGGGGAGGGGGTGGCAGGGGGTGGGTTGGGGGAGCAAGGTTTGGGGCCCGCGGTTTAAAATTTGGGTTGGGGGCAGCGGGGGCACTGTAGTTGGACAGAAATTTTTTTTGGGGCCCGCGGTTTTTGCTTTTCGGGGGGTCACTTTGAAGCCCGTCGTTGGGGGAGCTGTAGTTGGGGGGCAGCGGTTTGGGGCGGTTTTTGGGGCGCATAGTTTTTGGGGGAGGGGGTTTTTAAACTTCGTTGGGGCGCGGTGGGACCGGGGGGGGGTTGGGGGGCGTAGTTGGGGCAGCGATGGGGAGCTGGGATTTTTGGGGGACTGTTTGTTGGGGCCGGGGGTTGCAGCTGTCTTTTGGGGGCCCGCGGCGGAACTTTCGTTGGGGGGAAACTTAGTTGGGGCGCTTCTTTTGGGGGGGCGGTGGAGCGATGGTTTGGGGGAACATAGTTGGGGGGGCGGTTTTACGCTTTTCGTTGGGGAGGGGGTTTTTAGCTGGACTTTTGGGGGGGCTGTTGTTTGGGGCAGCGGTTTGGGACTGTAGTTGGGGGAGCTGTTTTTGGGGCAGCAGTTAAAAACTGTGTTGGGCGCTGTTTTGGGGCAGCAGTTTTAAAACTGTGTCGGGGCACGGGGGCAGCTGTAAATTTGGGGGAGTTTTTTTTGGGGGGGGTTTGGGGGCAGCTGTATTTTGGGGGGGCTGTTTTTTGGGCAGGGGGTTTTCAAACATTCCCCTTTGGGTCAGCGGTAAAGCTGTCGTTGGGCGCTGTAGGGTTTTGGGGGACGGGGGGCAGCGGTGGTTGGGGCAAACAGTAGTTGGGGGAGCGGTTTGAAACTGTTTGTTGGGGCGCGGTTGAAGCTGTCTTTTGGGGCAGCGGGGGGGCTGTTGTTTGGGGGAGGGGGGAAATTGCAGCTGTCCTTTTGGGGCAGCGGTTTTGGGAAACTGTAGTTGGGGCAGCTGTTTTTTGGGGCAGGGATTTTCACTTTTTTGAAGGCTGGGCGTTGGAGCAGCGGTGGCAGCGGGGGTTGGGCAGCAGTAGTTGGGGCAAGGGTTTAACCCGTTGGGGGGGCAGCGGTGGCAGCTGTAGGGTTTGGGGCAAACGGTTAAACTGTCCCTTGGTTCACTGTAGTTAGGGGCACGGTTGAAACTGTTGTTTTGGGTCAAACGGTGGCAGCTGTATTTTTGGGGAGCTGTTTTTGGGCGTGGTTGGAAACTGTCGTTGGGGGGGAGCTTTAATTGGGGGGAAACCGGGTTTAAGCTGTTTTTTGTGGCAAGGTCTGGGGCTTTGTTGGGGGAGCTTTTGTTGGGGCGGGGGTTTAAACTGTCCCCGGGGGGGGTTGTAGTTGGGGGAGGGTTGGGAACTTTTAGTTTGGGGGGCTGTTTTTTGGGGCAGTGGTTAGCGCCGTCGGGCGGGGCAGTTGTAGTTTTTGGGGAGGGGGTGGAAGCTGTAGTTGGGCAGCTGTCCCTTTTGGGGAGCCGTTTTTGGGGCAGGGTGTATTTTTGGGGAATGGTTAAGCTGTCGTTTGTTCAGCGGTGGCAGCTTATTTGGGGCAGTGTTTGGGTTGGGGCCGCAGTTGCAGGGTGTAGTTGGGGGACTTTTGTTTGGGGGCCGTAGTTTTGGGCAGCGGTTTTTAAAATGTCCATGGGGCAGCGGGTTTGGGAACTGTATTTTTGGGGGGAAACTGTTTTTTTGGGGGGCGGTGGCCGATGTGTTTGGGGGGGATGGGTTTTTTGGGGGGGCGGTTGCCGCTGTCCCTCGGGGCAGTTTTTAGTTGGGGCAGGGGGCCAAAATGTAGTTGGGGGGCAGTTTGTTGGGGCCCAAAACGGGTTTAAACTTTTCCCGGGGGGCAGCGGTGGGAGCCCGGGGGTTTGGGCAGGCTGTTTTTGGGGCAGCGGTTTTTGGGAGCTTCGTTGGGGGTCCGGGAGAAGCTTTCGTTTGGGGAGCTGTAATTTGGGCACGGTGGGGCGGGGTTTTTTGGGTTTCAGCGGTTTTAAGCTGCCCTTGGGGCAAAGGGGGGGCGCCGGGTTTTGGTTGGGGCAGCAGTAGTTGGGCAGCTGTTAAAACTGTCGTTTTTGGGGGAGCGAAAAGGCAGCTGTAAAAAGGGGCAGCTGTTTTGGGAAACTTTCAAAATTTTGTTGGGGCCAGCGGTGCGCTGTAGTTGGGGCAGCTGTCGTTGGGAGCCCCCGGCCGTAAATTTGGGGGAGCGTTTTTAAATGTTCCCTTTTGGGGCAGCCGTAGTTTGGGCCGCGGTTGAAAACCTGTTGTTTTGGGCCCCGGGGGGCAAATGTAGTTGGGGGGGTTGTTTGGGGCCAAAACGGTTTGAAGCTGGTATGGGGGCCCCCTTTTTTGGTTGGGCCAAAAAAACGGTTGAAGCTTCGTTGGGCAACGGTGGGACAAAAGTTGGGGCAGCTGTTGTTGGGGCTCTGTTTTTTGGGGGCATCGTTTGGGAGCTGTAGGTTGGGGCACTTTTTTTGGGGCAAAACGGTTGAAGCTTTTTCCTTTTGGAAGCAAAAACGGGGCAAGGGGGTGGTTGGGGCAGAGTAGGGGGGGGAGGGGGGTTTAACTTTCCTTGGGGGGGAGCGGTGGCAGCTGTATTGGAGCAGATGTGGGTTGGGGGGAGCGGTTGCAGGGTTCCTTTCCGGGGGGAGTTGTAAATTGGGGCAACTGTTGTTTGGGGGAGCGGGGCACGGTGGTTTTGGGGCAGATAGTTGGGGCGCAAATTTAAAAACTGTCGTTGGGGGGGACGGTGGGGAGCTGTAGTTTTTGGGGGGGCTTTTGTTGGGGGGGAGCGTTTTGCAGCTGGGCGTTGTTGGGGGAACGGGAGAAGCGTCGTTTGGGCCCGCTAGTTGGGGCCGCTGTGTTTTTGGGGGAGCAGTATATGGGCCCCGCGGGTTTAAACTGTCCCTTTTGGGGGGCGGTGGCAGCTGTAGTTGGGGGGAGCTGCGTTGGGGGGAAACGGTTTTCAAAGGGAGTTGGGGCACTGTTTTTGGGGCAAATTTGCCGCTGTTGTTTGGGCACGTGCCCCCCCATAGTGGGGGCAGCGGGTTTTTGGGGCAGCCGTTGCAGGCTTCCCTTGGGGCACTGTGGCAGCTTAGTTGGGGGGGAGCTGTCCCTTGGGGGGGCCTTTTTGGGGCAGCGGGGGGTTTTAAATGTCCTTGGGGCAGCCGTATTTTTGGGGACGGGTTGAAACTTTTTGTTGGGGCAGGGGTTGGCAACTGTAGTTTTGGGCCGCTGTTTTTTTTGGCAAACGGTCCGAAGCGTTTGTTGGGGCCCCCCGGGGGCGCTGTATTTGGGCCAAAGTTGTTTGGTCAAAAACGGGGTTTAACTGTCGTTGGGGCAGCGTTGGGTTTTTATAGTTTGGGGGGGCTGTTTTTTGGGGCAGCGGTGGCACTGTATTTGGGGGGCCGCTGTTGTTTGGGGGAGGGTTTTAAGCTGTCCCTTGGGGCACGTGGCAGCGGTGGGGGGGGGCCCCATTTTTTGGGGAAAACGGTTGAAGCCCGTCGTTTTGGGGGGGGGGGTGGGCTGTGGTTGGGAGATGTTGTTGGGGAAGCGGTTTGGGGCTGTCGTCGGGCGTTTTTAGTTGGGGGAAACGGTTGAAAACCCGTCTTTTGGGGGAGCGGTGGCGCTGTAGTTGGGGGAACTTCGTTTTTGGGGGGGCGGTTGACTGTATTTGGGGGGGGGCTTTTTTTTGGGGCGCAGTTTTCAGGGTGTTTTTTGGGGGAGGGGGTGGCAGCTATTTTGGGGCGCTGTTGGGTTGGGGGGAGCAGTTGCGACGTTTGTTGGGGGGAGCGGTGGGGGGCTTCCCTTGGGCAAATTTTTTGTTTTTGGGGAACGGTGGCAACCGTTTGGGGCGCCCGTTTTTTGGGGGAAGCTTTTAAACTGTCGTTGGGGGAGCCGGGGGGGGGAAGCTGTTTTTGGGGGAGCCGTCCCTTGGGGACCGTAGTTTTGGGGGGGGCGGTTTTTAAACGGTTGTTGGGGGGTTTGTTCTTGGGGGGGAGGGTTTTTGGGGGGGAAGGGGAGCAGCCTTTTGGGGGGGTCAGCGGGGGTTTGGGGGGGCTTTTGGTTGGGCCCCGGGTTTTTTGGGGCAGGGGTGGCAAATGTTTTGGGGGGTTTTTGGGGGGGGGAGGTTGGGGTGTTTTGGGGGCAGCGGTTGCAGGGTGTCCGGTTTTTGGGGGGGCGGGTTATTAGCTGTTGTTTTGGGGGAGCTTTTAGGGCGGGGGCACGGGGGGGGTTCACGTTGTTTGGGGCGGCAGTAGTTTGGGGCAGGGTTGGTTTGGGGGGAAACTGTTTGTTTGGGCACGGTGGCAGCGGTTGGTTTGGGGGAGGCCTGTTGTTTTGGGGGGCCGCGGTTGCAGCTGGCTTTGGGGCAGGGGGTAGGAAAACTGTCGTTGGGGCAGGGGGGGCGTAGGGGGGGGCAGCGTATTGGGGGAGCTTTTTCCGTTTTGGGCAGGGGTGGCAGCTGGTTGGGGCAGCAGTATTGGGCCGCCGGGTTAAACTGGGCGTTGGGGGGCGGGGGCAGCTTATTTTTTTGGGGAGGTTTTTGTTGGGTAGCTTTTTTTTGGGGGCGGTAGTTGGGGGGCCCCTGTTGTTGGGGGCAGGGGGCCCGTTGCGCTTGGTTGTTTGGGGGGCGGTGGCCGCTGTAGTTGGGGGGGGGGCAGCTTTGGTTGTTGGGGAGCTTTTGTTGGGTCCGTTGGGGGCAGCGGTTTTTCTGTGTTTTGGGGGGCCGTTGGGGCAACCGTTGTTGGGGAGGGGGGTTGAAATGTTTTTGGGGCAGCGGTGGCAATGTAGTTTTGGGGGGCCCCCCCGTTTTTTGGGGGAGCGGTTTGAAAACGGGGTTTGGGCAAGGTTGGGGCAAAATGTGTTGGGGGGGGTCATGTTTGTTTTTTTGGGGCAGCGGGTTGCAGCTTGGGTTTTGGGGCAGGTGTTTTTTGGGGGGGGGTGGCAAAGGGGGGTTTTGGGGGGGCTTTTGGGGCAGCGGTTGAAGCTGTTTGTTGGGGCAGCGGGGGTTTTGGGGGGGGTGGGTTTTTAAACTGTTGTTGGGGGGGGAGCTGTTTCCGGGGTTGGGGGAAACCCCCTTATTGGGGCAGCGGTTAAAACTGTCGTTGGGGGAGCTGGTCAGCTGTATTGGGGCGGCTGTAAAGGGTTTTTCAACGGTTTTTGGATCGTTTGGGGCCGCGGGGGCAGCTGTATTTTGGGGGCCCGGTTTTTTGGGTTGGGGGCCAATTGGGGAGCTGTTGTTGGGGCATTTGCCCCTTGGGGCAGCTTTTTTGTTTTGTTTGGGGGGGGCCGGGTTGGGGGCGGGTCTTTGGGGCAGCTTGTTTGTGGGGTTTTTTTTTTTGGGGGGAGGGGTGGCAACGGGGGTTTTTTGGGGAGGTATTGGGGGGCCCGGGGAACTGCTTTGGGGCCAAACCGGGGTTGGACGGTTGGGGGCTGTTTTTGGGGCAAAACGGTTCAAACTTTAATTTTTGGGAAACGGGGGGCGCCTTTTTGGGGCAGCGGTTTGGGGGACAGGGGGCAGCCCCCCGTTGGGGAGCCGGGGTTTTGGGCAACCCGGGTTTTTCTGTCGTTGGGGCAGGGCCCGGGGGTTGGGGCCGCCTAGTTGGGCAGGGTTTGAAACGTCGTTTGGGGGACGGTGGAACTGTAAATTGGGCAGTGTTGTTTGGGGCCGGTTGAGCGCCTAGGGTTTTTGGGGGAAACGGGTTGAAACTTGTTCGGGTTTTTTTGGGGAGGGTTGGGGTTGGGGGCAGCCGTGTTAAGGGCCCCCGCGGTTTTTAAAACCCGTTTTATGGGGCCAGCGTTGCCAACCCTTTTAGTTGGGCAGCGGTTTGGGCAAACAAATTGGGAGCTGTTGTTGGGGCGATTGGTTTGTTGGGGCAAAAACGGGGGCGCTGCCGTTGGGGGAGTTTTTAGTTTGGGGGGCCCGGGGGCAACGTAGGTTGGGGGAGGCTGTTGTTTGGGGGCAGGGCCTTGAAATGTCGTTGGGGGACGGGGTAGGCCGGGATTTGTTGGGGCCCAAATGTTGGTTTGGGGTCAACGGTTTCAGCTTGTATTGGGGCAGCTGTTGTTTTGGGGGAGGGTTGAAGCTGTCTTTGGGGGGCATGGGTTTTGGGGAGGGGGGGTTTTTGGGGCAGCGGGTTTTTTGGGGCAAAGGTTTTTCAGCCCGGGGGCGTTGGGTCAGCGGTTTTAAATCTTTCGTTTTGGGGACTGTGTTTGGGGAGCGGTTTGGGAGCGGGGGGGGGGGGGTTTTGGGGCGCAGTAGTTTTGGGGGAAAACGGGTTTAAGCTGTCGTTGGGGGGAGGGGGGGCAGCGGGGGTTTGGGGAGCAGTATTTTGGGGAAGGGGATTTTTAAAAATGTCGTTGGGGCAAGGTGGCACTGTAGTTGGGGGAAGGGGTTTGGGGGGGGCAGCCGGGAGAAGGCTTTCCCTTTTGGGGGGGTTTTAGTTGGGGCAGCTGTAGTTTTGGGGGACGTGGGGCAGCGGTTGGAAACGGTTTGGGGGAGGGGGTTTTTGGGAGCTTGTTTTGGGGAACTGCGTTGGGGAGCGGTGGCGCTGTGGTTTGGGGGGCTGTTTTTTTGGGGGCCGGGGGTAGTTTGGGGGAAAACGTTTTAAATGTCGTTGGGGGAGCCCCCTAGTTTCAGCGGTTAACTGTTGTTGGTGCAGCGTTGGGAAACTGGTTAACCCTTGGGGGAAACCGTTTTTGGGCAAACGGTGAAACTGTATTTTGGGCAAAGTTGTTGGGGGCAAAACGGTTGAAGCTGTCGTTGGGGCGCGGGGGTGCTAAAAGTTGGGGCAGCTGTTTGTTGGGGCAGGTCGTTTTTGGGGGCAGGGGGGGCCGCTTTGTAGGTTTTGGGGGGCTTTGGGGGTTGTTGGGCGCTTGGAGGGTGGGTTTGGGGCCCGCAGTTTTGGGGCAAGGGGTTTTAAACTGTCGTTGGGGCAACGGGGGCAATTTTAAAAATTGGAGCAGAAATTTTTTTTGGGGCCCGCGGTTCACTGTCGTCGGGGCAGTTTTTTTAAGGGGTGGGGCCGCTGTTTGTTGGGGCGCGGTTTTAAGGGTGCCCTTGGGCAAAGGTGGAAACGGGAGGGGTTGTTGGGCAGCCGAGTTGGGGGAGGCGGTTTTGCAGGCCCCGTAGTTGGGGCACTGTTTTTTTTTGGGGGAAACGGTTTGGAAAACTGTTTTGGGGCAGCGGTTTGGGAGCTTAAAGGGGGTTTGGGGGCAGCTGTTTTTTGGGGGGCAGCATTTGGGGGGGTGTTTTTTTTGGGGGAGCGGGGGCAGCTGTTTGGGGGCCCGCGGTTTGGGGCCGTAGTTGGGGCACGTTTGTGTCGTTGGGCACCGTGTTTTGGGCGCGGTTTTAAACTTTTTTTTGGGGGGGCCCGTAGTTGGGGCAGGGTTGGTTTTGGGGGCAGCGGATGGAAACTGGGGGGTTGGGGGGAGCGGGGGGCCCCCTTAGTTGGGGGAACTGTTGTTGGGGCAGGTTTGAAACTGTCGTTGGGGGAGCGGTTGGTTTTTGTTTTGGGGGGGCTGGTTGGGGCACGGTTTTCAGCGGGGTTGGGGCGGCTGTTGTTGGGGGAGGGGTTGAAGCTGTCTTTTGGGGAGCGGGGGCAGCGGTGGTTGGGGTAAACATATTTTGGGGGCGCGTTTGGGGAGCTGTGTTGGGGCAGCGTTTTTGGGGGGGGAAACTGTAGTTGTTGGGGGGAGGTTTTTTGGGGTTTTGGAGCAAAAACCCGGTTTGAGCTGTCGTCCCCGGGGCAGGGGGGGGTTGTAGTTGGGGGCAAGCGGGTTAAACCCGGGGCGTTTGGGGGGGACCTGGCAAACTTTAGTTGGGGCAACTGTTTTTGGGGCAGCGGTTTGCAGCTGTAGTTGGGGGGGAAACTGTTTTTTGGGGGGGGCCGAGTTGGGGAGCTGTTGTTGGGGCCCGCGGTTTGGGCAGCTATTTTGTTGGGGGAACTTTTGTTTTGGGGCAGCGTGTTTTTGGGGAGGGGGGCAGCTGTTTTGGGGGCAGTTGGAGTTTTTGGGGGAGCGGGGGCAGCCCTTTGTTGGGGACCCGTTGTTGGGGGAAAAAACAACGGTTTTAAAAATTTTTGTTGGGGGGGAGCCCTGTTGGGGTAAGTTGACATATGTTGTTGGGGGACCGGTTCGTTGGGGGAGGTGTTGGGGCAAAACGGGGTTTGGGGAAATGGGGTTGGGGGCAGGGTTGGAAGCTGTGTTTTGGGGGCCCCGTTTTGTTTGGGGGATGGGTTGGGCAGCCGTATTTGGGGGAGCGGTTAAAAAATTTTGTTGGGGGGAGCCGTCCCCTTTTGGGGGACCGTAGTTGGGGCAAAAAGGTTGAAACCCGTTGTTTGGGGGAGCGGTGGGGAACTTTTTGGGGCATCTTGGGGTTTTTGGGGGGGCAAGCGGGTGGGGGAGCTGTTTTTTGGGGGGGGTGTTTTGGGGCAGCGGGGGGCAGCTTGTGTGGGGCATTGTTGTTGGGGGGGCGGGCAAAAAGTCGTTGGGGCCCCCAAAAAAAAAAATTGGGGGTGGTTTTTTGGGGGGGAAAAACGGGTTTAAAATGTCGTTGGGGGGGCGGGGGAAACTGTTTTGGGGCGCTGTTGTTTTGGGGAAAACGGTGGCAGCGGTTTTGGGCAAACTGTTTTGGGGGAGCGGTTGAACTGGGCGTTGGGAGGGGAGCGGGGGTTGGCAGGGGCCCCGGGGTTTTTGGGGGGACTTTTGTTGGGGGGGCAGGGTTGGGAGCTGTCGTTGGGCAGCGGTAGAACTGGCGTTGGGGCAGCTTAGTTGGGGTCGGGGGTGGCAGCGGTTGGGTTGGGGGGGGCAGGGGGGAAAGGGGGCAGCGGTTGGGGGAAACTTGGGGGTTGGGGCAGGGGGTGGTTTTGGCAGCGGGGTGGTTGGGGGCACAGTTGTTGGGGGAGCGGTTTTAAAACTGGGCTTGTGGGGGCGCGGGGCACTGTAGTTGGGGCAGTTTTTGTTGGGGCAGCGGGTTTTTAGCGTTTTTTCAGGGGGTGGCCGCTGTTGTTGGGGCCCCTGTTGTTGGGGCAGGAGGTTTGGGGAGCGTTGAGGGCAGGTTAAAACTGTCGTTGGGGCAGCGGTTGGGGGAGCTGTATTTTGGGGCAGCTTTTTTGGGGCAAAACGGTTTTAGCTGTTTTGGGGGGTAGCCTTTTTTTGGGGGCCCGAGTTGGGGGCCCGTTTTGGGGCGGGGGCAGCGGGAATTTGGGGCAAACTGTTTTTTTTGGGGCCCCGGTTTGGGCGTGTTTGGGGGCTTTTTTTGGGGCGCGGGGGCACTGTAGTTGGGGCCCCCGCGGGTTTTTGGGGCAAAAGGGGTTTTTGGAACGGTTATTTGGGAATGGTGGGGAGGGGTTTTGGGGGGGCCGTGTTTGGGGGCAGCGGGGGTTAAAACTTGTTTGGGGCGCTGGGGGTTGTTGGGGCGCTTTTTGTTGGGCAGCGGTTGGGAGCGTCGTTTTGGGCATCTGGTTTGTTGGGGGGCAAGGGGGGAGAGGTGGGGTTTGGGGGAGCGTAAATTGGGGGAAACTGTCCTTGGGGCAAACGGGGGCACTGTAGTTGGGCAGCTGTTGTTGGTGCATGCGGTTTGCAGCTGTAGTTGGGGCCGACTGTTTGTTGGGGCAGCAGTGTTCAGCTGTCTTGGGCAGCGGTGGCAGCTGTAGTTTTGGCTAGCTTCGTTGGGGGCACCGTAGTTTGGGCAAGCGGTTGAAACTGTTTGTTGGGGCCGCGGTGGAAGCTGTAGTTGGAGCGATGTTGTTGGGTGCAGCGGTTTCAGCTGGTCGTCTGGACCGTTGTAGTAGGGGCAAAAGCGGTGGCAACATGTAGTTAGGCACTGTTGTTTGGGCACGCGGTTGAAGCTGCGTTGTGAGCAGCGGTGGAAGCTAGTATGTTGGGGCAGCTGTCGTTGGGGCGCCGTAGTGGGGCAGCGGTTAAACCTGGTCGTTGGGCAGCAGTGGCACCTTTCGTTTGGGGCCAAAGCTGTAGTTGGGCATAGCGGTTCTGAAGGCTGTTGTTGGGGCGCTGTAGTTGGGCGCTTGTTGTTGGGGCACGCGGTTGAAGCTGTGGTTGGGGCAGCTGTTGTTGGGGGCAGCTGTTCAGCTGTCGTTGGGTCGCGGGACAGCTGTAGTTGTGGCAGCTGTTGTTGGGGCAAGCGGTTGCGCATGCTGTCTTGGGTAGCGTTAAGTGTCTGAGGGGGCAGCTGAATGTGGGGCAGCTGTTGTTGGGGCAAGCGGTGGCAGCTGTTGTTGGGGCAGCGGTGGCAGCTGTAGTTGGGGCAGCTGTTGTTGGGGCAGCGGTTGCAGCTGTCGTTGGGTCAGCGGTAGAAGCTGTCGTTTTGGGGCAGCTGTAGTGGGGCGAGGGCGGTGGCAGCGGTTGTTTGGGCAGCAGTAGTTGGGGCAGATCGGTTGAAGCTCGTTGGGGCAAGCGGTGGCAGGGTGGTGGGCAAGCTGTTTGTTGGGCAGCGGTTGAAGCTTTGTCGTTGGGGAAGCGGTTGCAGCTGTAGTTGGGGCGCTGTTGTTGTGGGGCAGCGGTTGCAGCTGCCGTTGGGGCAGTCGGTAGAATCTGTTTCGTTCTGTGGGTGGCAGCTGTAGTTTTTTGGGCAGCTTAGGTTGGGGGCCCGCGTCTGTTGGGTCGCAGCGGTGGCAGCGGATGATGGGGCAGCAGCAGTTGTTGGCAGCGTGGTTGAAGCTGTCGTTGGGTTCAGCCGTTTGCAGCTGTAGTTTGGGCAGCTGTTCTATGTGGGTGCAGCGGTTGCAGCTGTAGTTGGGGGCAGACTTGGTTTGTTGGGGCAGCAGTTGCAGCTGTTGTCTTGTGGCATCGGTGGCAGCTGTAGTTGGGCAGCTGTCATATGGGGCACAGATTTGCCGCTGTCGTTGAGGGCAACGGCGTGGCAGCTGTAAGTGTGGGCAGCTGTCATGTGGCCGCCGTAGTTTAGTGGCATCGGTTTGAAACGGGTCGTTGGAGCAGCCGTAGTTGGGTGCATCGTTTTGAAAACTGTCCTTGGGGCAGCTATTAGGGCAAGGCGGTTTGAAACTGTTGTGGGGCAGCGGTGGCAACTGTGTAGTTGTGTGTGCAGCGTGTTTGTGGGGGTCTGCAGCGGTGACGCTTCGTTGGGCGCTGGTGGGCAGCTGTAGTTGGGGCAACTGTTGTTGGGCAGTGGTTGAGCTGTCGTTGGCGCAAGCGGTGTTGCTATAGTTTTTGGGGCAGCTGTTGTTTGGGGTGCAGCGGTGGCAGGCTGTAGTTTGGGCAGCTGGTTAGTTTGGGGCAAAGCGCTTGAAGCTTTTCGTTGGAGCAGCTGTGGCAGCGGTGGGTTGTTGGACAGCAGTATTTGGGGGCAGACTGTTATGAAGCTGTCGTTGGGGTAGACGGTGGAAGCTGTCGTTGGTGAGCAGATGTTGTTGGGTTGGGGCATACGGTTGCAGCTGTCGTCGGGCATTGTAGTTGGGGGCATGCGGTGGCAACTGGTAGTTTAGGAGGGCCAGCTGTTTTGGGGCATGCGGTTGAAGCTGTCGTTGGGGCGCGGTGGCAGCTGTAGTGGGCAAACTTTTGTTGGTGCAGCGGTTGCAGCGTCGTTGGAGCACGGTATTGCGGTGGTTGCTATATTGGGCAGCTGTTGTTGGGGCAGCCGGTGGAGCTGTAGTTGGTGCAGTCTGTTGTTGGGGCATAGGCGGTTGCAGCTGTCGTTGGGTCAGCGGTAGAAGCCGTCGTTGGGACAGCCTAGTACGTTTGGGGCAGCTGTATGTTGTGCAGATTGGCGTTGGCAGCTGTTGTTGGGGAGCATGCGGTGGCCGCTGTGTTTGGTGCAGCGTTGTGGGTGGCATGTCGGTTGCCAGCTGCGTTGGGCCAGCGGTAGAAGCTGGTCGTTTTTTTGCGGCAGCTTAGGGTGGGGGCACGAGCGTGTCAGCGGTTGTTGTCGCAGCAGTAGTTGGGGCAGCGTTGAAGCTGTCCCGTTGGGCAGCGGTGTTGGGGTATCAGTAGTTGTGGCAGCAGTTAAGCATGTCGTTGTGGGCGCCTTGGCAGCTGTAGTTTGGGAGCTGGTTGTGGGCAGCGGTTTGCAGCTGTCGTTGGGCAGCGGTAGAAGCTGTCGTTGGGGCAGTCTGTATTTGGGCAGCTGTAGTTGGGGCCTGTCGTTGGGGTGCAGCGGTGTCAGCTGTAGTGGGTCAGTCTGTTTGTTGGGGCATCAGCGGTTGTCCAGCTGTAGTTGGGGCAAGCTGTAGTTGGGGCAGCTCGTTGTTTGGGGCAGCAGTTGAGGCCTGTCGTTGGGGCAGGCGGTGGCAGCTGTAGTTTGTGCAGCTGTCATTGGGGCAGCCGTAGTTGGGGCATGCGTTAAAACGGTCGTTGGGGCAGCAGTGTCACCTGGAGTTTGGGCAGCATGTAGTTTGGGCGCGTTTGAGTGTTTGTTGGGGCAGCTGTAGTTGGGGCATCTGTATGTTGGGTGCAAATGCGTTGAAAGCTGTTGTTGGGAGCTGCTGTTTGTTGGGCCAGCGGTGGCAGCTTTAGTTTGGGGCAGCGGTTGTTGGGGTGGCGCGTATTTGGGTCATCGGTTGAAGCGTGTCGTTGGGGCAGCTGTGGCAGCTGGAGGTGGGGCAAGCTGTTGTTGGGGCAAGGCGGTTGCAGCTGTCGTTGGGGCATGCGGTAGACGCTATCGTTTTGGGGCAGCCGTGTTAGTTGGGGCATCTTCGTTGGGGCAATTTGACGGTGGCAGCTGTATTTTGGGGGCATGCTGTCGTTGGGGCAGCGGTGGCAGCTGTAGTTGGGGCAGCTTGTTGTTGGGCGCAGCGTGTGCAGGCTGTAGTTGGGCGGGTGCACTGTTGTTTGGCAGCAGTTGCAGCCGTCGTTGGTGCCGCGGTGGCCGCTGAGTTGGGGCCGCTGTCGTTGGGCATCTGTAGTTGAAGTGCGTAGCTGTTGTTGGTGCAAGCGGTTGGCAGCTGTCGTTGGGCGCAGCGGTAGAAGCTGCGTTGGGTCCGCTGTAGTTGGGGCAGCTGTATTGGGCGCTTGTGTCGTTTGGGGCAGCGTGGGCAGCTGTTAGTTGGGGCAGCTGTTAGTTGGGGCAGCTTTTACATCTGTAGTTGGGGCAGCTGTAAGTTGGGTGGCATGCGTTGTTGGGGCGCAGTTGAGGCTGTCTGTGGTCAAATGCGGTGCCGCTGTAGTTGGGGCCTCGGTCGTTGGGGCAGCCGTAGTTGGGGCAGCTGTTTAAACCTGTCCGTTGGGGCAGCAGTGGACCTGGAGTTGGGGCAGCTGTAGTTGGGGCATGCAGGTTGAATCTGTTGTTGGGGCAGCTGCTATTGGGCCGCTGTTGTTGGGGCAAATATCGGTTTGAAGCTGATGGTTGGGTGCAGCTGTTTGTTTGGGCAAGCGGTGCATCTGTAGTTGGGAGCAGCGGTTGTTGGGCAGCATTAGTTGAGGGCAAGCGTTGAAGCTGCGTTGGGGCAGGCGGTGGCAGCTGTAGTATAGGGGCAGCGCTGTTTTTTGGGGCAAATTAGCGTTTGCAGCTGTCGTTGGGGCAAACGGTAAGCTATCGTTTGGGCAGTCTGTAGTTTGTGGCAGCTTTCGTGTTGTGGCGCGGTGGCAGCGGTAGTTGGGGCAGCTGTTATGGGTGCAGCCTGTCGTTGGGGCAGCGTGGCAGCTGATAGTTTGGGGGCATGCTGTTGTTGGAGAGCAGCGGTTTGCAGCCTATGTAGTTGGGGGGCAGCTGTTGTTGGGGCAGCAGTTGCCGCTGTCGTTGGTGTGCAAGCGGTGCAGCTGTCGTTGGGTGCCAAGCTGTCGTTGGGGGCAGCCGTAAGTTGGGGCATGCGGTTGAAACTGTCGTTGGGCAGCGGTTGGAATCTGTAGTGTGGAGCAGATGTTGTTTGGGCAGCGTTGCAGCGGTCCTCAGGGGGCGTTGTAGTTTGGGGCAGGCGGTGGGCCACTATGTTAGTTAGGGCAGCTGTTGTTGTGGCAGCGGTTGAAAGCTGTCGTTGGGGCAAGATTGCGGTGGAAAGCTGTAGTTGGGGCAGCTGTCGTTGGGCAGCCGTATTTGGGGCAGCGTTAAAAACACTGTCGTTGGGGCAGCAAATTGGCACCTTATTGGGGCAGTCTGTAGTTTTGGGCAGCGTGTTGAAGCTGTGTGTGTGCAGCTGTAGTTGAGGGCAGCTGTGATTGGGGTTGCGAGCGGTTGAAGCTGGGTGGGGCAGCAGTGGCAGCTGTAGTTTGGGGCAGCTGTTGTTAGGGGCCAGAAATAAATTAGTTGTCTTGATTTTCATTCTGATCGGCCTTATTTATGCGGATTTTGCAGCTGTTCGTTGGGGTCAGCGTGTGGAAGCTGTAGTTGGGGCCGCTGTTGTTTGGGTGGCAAGCGGTTGCAACTGTCCTTTGGGGGTCAGCGGTACAAGCTGTCCGTTGGGGCAGCTTATTGGTTGCCGCTGTTGTTGGGGCAGCGGTTGGCAGCTGTAGTTGGGCAGCTGTTGTTTGGGGCAGCGGTTGAAGCTGTCGTTGTGAGATCCGCGGTCGAAGCTGTCGTTAGGGGCAGCTGTAGTTGATGTCATGTCGGTGGGCCGCAGTTGTTTGGGCAGTCAGTAGTTGGGGGGGATTGGGGGGCCGCGGTTGAAGTGTCCTTAGCATGGCAGCGTGTGGCAGCGGTGTTGGGGTAGCAGTAGTTGGGGCCAGCAGTTACAGCTGTCGTTGGGGAAGCGGTGGCAGCTGTAGTTGGGGCAGCTGTTATTGGGCATGCGGTTGCATCTGTCGTTGGGCAGCGTATAAGCTGTGTCGGTGGGGCAGCTTGTAGTTGGGGCGCTGTGTTGGGGCAGCTGTTTGTTGTGGCAAGCGTTGGCAAGCGGATATGGGGCCAGGCAGTTGTTGGGGCATGCGGTTTGAGTCTGTCGTTGGGTGCAAGCGGTTGAAGCTGTCGTTGGGGCTAGCTGTTGTTGGGTCAGAGCTGTTGAGCTGTAGTTTGGGCATCTGTTTTGGTGGCAGCGGTGGGTCAGCTGTATTGGGGCAGCTGTTGTTTGGGCAGCCAGTTGGCAGCTGTCGTTGGGCGCGGTGGCAGTGTATTGGGGCAAGCTGTCTTTGGAGTCAGAGCCGTCGTTTGGGGCAGGGTTTGAAACTGTCGTTGGGGCAGGCGTAGTTTGGGCAGCGGTTGAAACTGTGTCTCGTTGTGGGCAGCCGTAGTTCAGGGCATCGGATTGAAACTGTTGTTTGGGGCAATGCGGGGCCAACTGTAGTTGGGCAGCTTTTGTTGGGTGGGTGGGTGGTGGGCAAGCGGTTGAAGGGGGGGCTGGGTGGCGGTGTGGAAAGCGGTTCAGCTGATTGGGGCACGTTTTGTTGGGGGGCAGCGTTGGAAGCTGTCGTTGGAGCAGCGGGTGGTTGCTATAGTTGGGCAGCTGTTGTTGGGGCTAAGCGGTTGAAGCTGTCGTTGGAGCAGCGGTGGCAGCGGTGTGTTGGGAGCAGCAGTAGTTGGGGCAGCGGGTTGAAGCTGTCGTTGGGGCAGCGGTGGCACTGTCGTTTGGAGGCAATGTTGTTGGGCAGCTGGTTGCAGCTGTCCCGTCCGCGGTCAAGTATGTAGTTTGGGGCAGCGGTGGATTATATTCATAATTAAATTTGGTACTATTTATTATCACTCTGTAGTTAGGGCAATGTTGTTGGGGCAGCGGTTGAAGCTTTCGTTGGGGCCCAGTGCGGTGAAGCGTAGTTTGGGGCGCTGTCGTGTTGGCAGCCGTAGTTGGGGCAGCGGTTTAAAACTGCTTTGGGCAGCATGTGCACCTGTAGTTGGGGCAGCTTTGTTTGGGCAGCGGGTTGAAGCTTTCCGTTGGGCCGGGTGGCACTGCGTTGGAGCCGATTTGTTTGGGGCAAGCGTTGCAGCTGTCCGTCGGGGCAGTTTTGTAGTTGGGTGCAGCGGTGGCAACTGTATTAGGGCAGCTGTTTGTTTGGGGACAGCGTTTGAAGCTGTCGTTGGGTGCCGCGGTGGAACTGTAGTTGGGGTTGGGGCGCTAGTCGTTGTGGGCAAAAAGCGGTTAAAACTGTCGTTGGGCATCGGTGGCACCTGTAGTTGGGTGCAGCCTGTAGTTGGGGTTTGTGAGCAGCGGTTAGGAAGCTGTTGTTGTGTGCATCAGTAGTTGGGCCGGCAGCTGTATTTGGGGCAGGTGCGTTTGAAGCTGTGGTTGGGGCAGCTGTTTGTTGGGGCATGCGGGGGTGGCATCTGTAGTTGGGGCATCTTGTTTTTTGTTGGGGAGCGGTTGCAAGCTGTCGTTTGGATCGCGGTGGAGCTGTGTTTGGAGCAGATGTTTGTTGGGGCATGCTGGTTGGGGGGGCGCTGGCTTCGTTGGGGCAGCTGTAGTTGGGGGCAGCGTGGCATCGGTTGTTGGGGCAGCAATAGTTGGGGCATCAGTTAAAGCTGTAGTTTGGGGCAGTCTGTTGTTTGGGCCACAAGCGGTATGAGCTTGTCGTTGGGGCAGCGGTCACAGTCTTCTGTCGGGCAGCGGTGTTGGGGAACTGTCGTGGGGGAAGCGGCTTACATGCTGTAGATTGGGGCAGCTGTGGCAGTCATGTCGTTGGTGCAAGCTGGGCGTTCGCAGCTGTTTGTCGGGGTCAAGCGTAGTTGGGGCAAAACTGTAGTTGGTGCAGCGGTTAAGCTGTCGTTGGGCAGCAGTTGTAGATTGTTATGGGAGTATTCACCCATTTTGGTTCTACCAGGTACGAACCGCTGATAATTGCATCCAACTTTTCCAAAAGGTAAGGCTACCCAGTGCTGCCAGTGCTGCCACACATGTTTTTGTGATGCCAGCCTAACTCCAGCTGGAGCCGATTTGGACCCACTCGTCACTGTAGAGGAAATCATGTTTCACTTGGCATCTGCTATTGTTGTCAATAAGTTTATTTAAAGAGAGAAATAATTCAATCATTCACTTATTCAAATGGCGGCATACCACAATGGAAAAATGTATATGAAGTGGCAGACTAGACTTTTTACATGATACTTTTATATTGTTACATTTTTTACCATATTATTGACATCCCTTTGATGAGACGTATTAACTGATTGAGGTGGAGCTATTTTAAACATCTTAACTCACTGTTGCGTTGATTCTCATTACATAAACTTTAAAGACTAACACGTCACACTATACTTCAATAAATATAGTGCAGTAAATGTACAATCTCTTCACTGTAATGTGGGGGTTGTATTACTCTATAACCTAACCATCCTTTAAGGTATAACAACACATTTCTTTAACTTATGTATGATAAAGACTCAACCAGTTTACTTTAAAAGCAGGAGTCCTCCACATTCCGCTACAATTTCACTGGTAGAGTGGCATGGAGAGGTGAAAGGGTTCACACACAAACCGCACTCTATTCCGTTCAAAACGTTCACACTGGCCTGAGCAGCGGATGAAAGAGAAATTTGAAACATTAAAATTGAGAAGAGAGAACAGTACAGTCATTGTTCCAAAATAAATATTGAACGTGTACACCAAGATGGCAGGATGTCCTATCTATCTCATTCTTATTATCTCCAAAGGAGGTGTGGTCTGTATGTGGAAATTACAATTAACGCTAACCACTGATTTTCATATATTCATGATAAAATCTTCAATGCCTCTCAGAGTATATGACTTCTGTATCTGTCATCTGTGTGTTTCACCTTGATGGGAGACAACTGGGTTTGTTATGACTCCACACCATTTCCTTGAAGAATAGATGACGTGGAGCCTGACAGAAACAGTTGCCTAGAACGGTGTTTATCACAGCAGGTCCCAGGTCGAGACCATAGCATGTCTCAGGTCGAGACCATAGCCTATCCAAAAGACAAGATGTCCTTTTTCAGCTAAGATAGAATGACCTGTCAAGACACTTGGGCACACGAGGGGCAGATTCAGAAATACGTAAGAGCTCCAACTGTCTGCCTGAGGTCCACTGATTGTTATGTTAGAGATTAAACTGGTTTCCAAACAAGGGCTGGTTTTCCTCTTGGGGCACTGCATATAAAGAAGTGTATTACTGATTGTATTTACCAGAACTGTTGCCACTATGTAACTCTGTACATTGTGAAAGCTGTTCTCGTCATTTGAATGTTCTCTGCAGAAATCAATTAAACCCTTCCACCGAATACCTAAACCTTTAATCCAGTTTGCAGCCTGTCTTTATTTTGTTTCAACAAGGTCTCTTCTCTTCTTCTCTCCAAACCAAATGCGCCAACTTACACCATCAAACATAACAGAGTTCCAGGATTTTGGGGGTGGGGTTGGGAGGTTAGTGCGCGTGCACATGAAGGGCGGTGTGGGGAGTAGAGGAGAGAAAAGCGTGAAGAGGGAGTAAGCGAGAGGAGATCTGTCCTAGGATGCAGCGAGCTAGTCTCCGTTTTGTTTGACAATACTTTGAACGTCAACAAGAAGTGTCGTCACCCGACATCGCTTAGAGCACCTTTAAAGTTAGTCATATTATGCTGATTTTCTAATTCATAATTGTGATTAGAGATTGTACCTGAAAAGGTTGATATGGTTTAATTTTTCAAAAAGCACTTTTGTTGAACTGCACGTTGCTGCAGCTCCTCTTTTCATCCTGTGTGTTGAGCTCTCCTTTTAGCTACAGAGTGAGACATCACACTTCTGTTCCATCTTTATTAGAAGTCACACATGCTCAGTACCTAGGTAAGGACTACTAGCCAGTCAGAAGCAGAGTAGGAGGATCCTGACAGTACCTAGGTAAGGACTACTAGCCAGTCAGAAGCAGAGTATGAGGGCCCTGACAGTACCTAGGTAAGGACTACTAGCCAGTCAGAAGCAGAGTATGAGGGCGTGCCGTGACAGTACCTAGGTAAGGACTACTAGCCAGTCAGAAGCAGAGTATGAGGGCGTGCCACGCTAGCAGCTAGGCGAGCAATATAACGTGTTACAGTGACGCACGTTTGTCTCTGAAGTAAAGGCTGGACTACAACAGAGCTGTTTGGAGCAGTTTGTGAACAGTGTTTTCTGTTTTTAGATGGTAAGTCCCATTGTGGGCTTTTTCACTTTGTAAACCTATAACATGCACAAAAAAGATACATAACACTTTAGAGGAAATGGAAAATGCCAAAGAGCATTACATGAGCACTGTAAATGAGCAACGTGTCCCTCTGTACTTACAAGGCAGAGTTGCTGCGTTGCAGTTGTCTGTGTTGCAGCACTGAGCAGATGCAACTGCACTCGTAGCACCCAAGTTGACTGAAAATGTCTGCGTGCCTGGGGCTGGACAAAGGGAGGACGATGCACACGCCTTGTAGATTTGCTGTACTGGAGTTCCAGATGAAATGGCTAAAGAATCAAAAGTTCAGTTTGTTAATGTTGACGGAGAGCACACATAGATCACAGTCCACATATTTAAATGAGAAGTACTAGATGACAAAGAAAGGACTACCTTGAATGGAAGCTGTTATACAAGACATCTCTGAGGGACATGTTACTGGTGCTGTGGTTGAACACTGCTGAGTTGTACAAGTTTGACACTGAAGTGCTCTCGCTGCAATGGGGAGAAAAACAGTCAACGGTGATCACATCTCAAATGTTAAATTTAATTTCTGATTCTAAATGACACAAGGTCGTAATATTTATAAATGCTTTAACCCTCGTGTTGTCTTCCCGTCAAGATTGAAAATCAACACTTTTGTTGACGCTTTTTATCAATGTTTTTAACTTTTTTTTTACGTTTTTCTCTCTTTTTTCCACACTTGACCTTTTTCTCAATGTTTGTCACTTTTTTGGACGTTTAACACTACGTAACACTAACTTATTAACTTTAGTTTACAATTATTTTTGGAATGTATTCATTGTTATTTTATTTTATTAATTTATTTGACAGGGACAATGTACATTAATAACATTGCTGTAAATGCACCAGAATTAGCCAAAAGGCTGTTTTTCATCGGTTGTCCCAGGACAGATCTTAGAATTGTCTCCCTAAAAACAACAACAATAAGAAGATTACAGTCAACAATACAAATATAAAAAGTAGTAAAACAGATAAAACTCTTCAAATCCCGTTGATAAATACAGTGTACAAATGTAATACAGACATTAGGAAAATATATACTACACATTGACACCATAGAAACACAAGTGGCAACACGGTTGGGTTGAGTGAAAATACAATTCTTATTAATGGTCAATAAACCTAATTTTTAGTAAATTATACCTAATGTTTGAGTTAGAAAAAAAGAAATTAAGAATTATTTAGGCTAAAATCAAAGGAATGGATGTTGATGATAATCACAGACTGGAATATGTCAACTTTTACTCAATACTATTTCAAAACAACTTCAATTTGTTTCTCCAAATGCTATAAAATTGAATAAGACGCTCCAAAATTTATGAAAGTAGAGATTTGTACTTGGCAAAGAGCGTTGTGTGGAATCAATCATGTTATTTTGGGGAATTAAAAAGAACATTGATATAGGAAAACGGGTCAATTAGACCCGAGGACAACATGAGGGTTAAATATCTAATATACACCAAAAGGCTCTTTACTTTTGCACACTTGTACAGAAAAGTCTTGTCATGTATGTATATTGCAAATATAATGTACACAATGGTATATGTATTGAATGTAATTCATATCATTTTCCTATTTTGTTATATTTCTTATTCTAAACTGTCTGTATCTGTTTCCTACCTCTTCAGACTGCTTCTGTTACTTCTGAACAGTAACATGTAATTTTACCCGCTTGGATTAAGTTTTTATCATATCTATAATTATGAGGTCATTAAATTTGTATTGATCAATTAACTTAATTATCTGGTAATATAAACAGTACAATTTAAAATCGTAAAATACAGTTCTGGTAAAATTAATAACCAGGCTCTATTGTACTAGCAGTAACAATATTGTAAGAATATGTAAAGTTACCCGTGCTGGAGAGCGCCCAGATGAGAGTCAGAGAAAGGATCAGCTTCATCATGATGAACAGGTAAGTACTGAAGAGGAGTTTTCCTGATGGAGATACTACACCTTCACAGCACGGCTACGCTTTATATACTGTTCAGAGGAATACATGTACGACACGTAACACATGCGTAAAGATCTCAGGAATTGGGTGTGTTCCCATCTTTTATTACAAGAAGACCATTCAGACGCTCATCCCTTTTGTTATTTGAAAAGAACATCAATTAAACACACCTTTCCACACCCTTTTTCAATGTCAAATCCAACAATGAGTAGGTATTTCATCCTAAATTTAGACTTGTTTCTGATGGGGAATTTGTTTTCTACTTCTCTATTTACCCTTTACTAATGCAGTATGTCAGACAGGTTTGTTGTTTTGAGTCATTGTAATTGTTCTGGGGGGGAGGGACGAGTGTGACGCACAATAAAAAATGTCTTAACTCAAATTGTACTATCCCATCACTGACTTTGCATGTGTGTCTCGTAATAAATCATATTCATTGTTGTGAAACTGGCAACCTTTCTGTCCACTCCGTTCAATTATGCCATTACTTTTCTAGACTGCATTGCTTCCCATTGCAAGTTAAATTTGGAACTAGTAATTTAACTTGGGAATATGCCAGATTTTTGGTCTAATAAAATCTCCAACAATGAACTGTGCAAGAAAACAGAAAGCTGGAGCATCACCAAGGAGATTACGCACAGACGCAATATAGAAAAATTTGATTTAAATCAAATCCTGCACTTATTTTTTTACTGTTGACAAATTCATACTGGATCCTGGAGATTCAGCACGTGTGTCACCCCGAGTACAAAGCAGCATGCTCTGGCCAGACTGCAGAGATCTGGAAGCACTGGGTTTCTCTCTCTCCTCCACTGCATCTGGTTCATGGCAAGTACAGAGCGTCATTCAGTGTGTTCTCAGGTGCCTGTGCACTGCTGTCTGCAGTTCCCTGTATGGCAAACAGAATACCAAAATTAAGAAACTGTCTCATTTGTTGTCATTTAATGGATTAAATGAGAAGATAGAAGATCTTAAGATAGACAATCATTTTTACCTTGGTTTACAGATTGTTAAATGTGCGTGCAAGTATCACCTGACACGTGTGAGGTTACATTAGTATGTGGCTTTTTGAGACCTTTCCCAGTCTCTTGACCCACCAATGATGCTGGATTTTAGTGGAAGTATAAGTAAATGAAGCTTTAAAAGTTGATGCAAACTTATTTCCAAAACTGTCTGTATAAGACAGTGTGTGTATTTAGGATTGTCAAATTTATTTAGGAATGAACTTGTAGTTTTTTTAACCTTAAAATGTGTTATAAGCTGTAAACCAGTTGTAACTTTTTGTTAAACAAAGTTAACACACGCCAACTAGAGCAAGAAAACAAAACAACCAACTTGTTTAATGCATGGGTTCCTAAAACTTATTTGAACCACTTTTGCCTCACCTGTATCAGCTCCATCAACAAGTTCTCGATGCACCGACCAACCACTCTCCTCTATCCAAACTGAATAGCTCCAGGAGCTTTGGAGTGAACTTGTCCAGCTGAGACATCCAGTTTGAGTCCAGTGCCCCCCCCACCCGCCCAACACACACACAATCACACACAATTAAACGGGTTTGAGTAACATAATTTCTCATGATACCAGTTTGACACAAAAACATGTATTGTAGACATGAAGACCTGATGGCGTCCTCGGTCTGTGACCTTCAGCACTCACTGGATCGGTTTGCAGCAGAGTGTGAAGCGGCTGGGCTGAGGATCAGCACCTCTAAATCTGAGGCCATGGTTCTCAGCAGGAAACCGATGGAGTGCTTTCTTCAGGTAGGGAGTGAGTCCTTACCCCAAGGGAAGGAGTTTAGGTACCTTGGGGTCTTGTTCGCGAGTGAGGGGACCATGGAGCGTGAGACTGGTCGGAGAATCGGAGCAGCTGGTGCGCTATTACATTCCATTTATCGCACCGTTGTGACGAAAAGAGAGCTGAGCCAGAAGGCAAAGCTCTTGATCTACCGGGCAATTTTCTTTCCTACCCTCACCTATGGTCATGAAGGCTGGGTCAGGACCGAAAGAACGAGATCCAGGGTACAAGTAGCCGAAATGGGTTTCCTCAGGAGGGTGGCTGGCGTCTCCCTTAGAGATAGGGTGAGAAGCTCAGTCATCCGAGAGGAGCTCGGAGTAGGAGCCAGTTGAGGTAGTTCGGGCATCTGGTAAGGATGCTTCCTGGGCGCCTCCCTAGGGAGGTGTTCCAGGCACGTCCAGCTGGGAGGAGGCCTCGGGGAAGACCTGGGACTAGGTGGAGAGATTATATCTCCATCCTGGCCTGGGAACGCCTCGGGATCCCCCAGTCAGAGCTGGTTGATTTGGCTCGGGAAAGGGAAGTTTGGGGTCCCCTACTGGAGCTGCTGCCCCCGCGACCCGATACCGGATAAGCGAATGAAGATGGATGGATGGAAAAACTTGCATTGCCAACATTTTTTCTGTAAATGGCAATTCTTTCAGTTGTTTCTACCCCACAGGTGGCTCCCACTGATGTTACCATGCAGGCTAATCTAATGACAAGCAGCACTCCTGCACATAAACCAGTTTAGTCAAAGCTAGGAATTATGGATTTGACTATTGGAATCTACTAAAAAGGGTGTACCATTTGATGTTAATAAAAAAAAGCACAAAGTAGAACCCGCATTTGACTAAAAATATGAGTTTAACGTTGGCTAACCATTTGAGCTTAACGTTAGTGCACATTTGAAAACGCCTCGGGGCATCCTCACAATTGGTAAAGTTAACTGTTAGACAAATGGAAACCGCTATTTTATCATGAGATAGAAAAAAATAGACATTCAATTTTGAGTACAATTTAAGTTTCACCGATGAAAATGGTTACTTACATATGTTTTGAGAAGAAATGGCCTCTGAAAGCACCGAACATGGGCAGCAGCAGGTCAGTCATGTACGGACGTCCGTGAGACTCGCCCAGACTCGTCCACCCGTTGCTGTGTTTAAATATGCAATCAGTCTGTACTAGCACTCAATAAAAAATGGAAGTGTGATTTGTTTTTTTCATAAGTTTAAATTTTTTTTTTTAATTCATTATGTGATCATTCTTATTTTGGAAAAAACACAAGTGGTCATATCCAGAATAATGATTCAATTGATTCAGGAATACATGTTTATCACAGAAAAAGAGCTAAGGCTGTTGATTTTCAGATAGAAAAAATGTGTATAGCATCCAAGTTACTTATTTTTGACTATTTGGTTAAAACAAACCCATATTTCTGATATAGAAATGTTTTGAAAATGGGTCAAATTTGACAGAAGACTACAGGAAGGTTAAACATTATTTGGACTGAAGCCAAATATGTGCAGGGCCCAGATGTTTGTTAGTGCTCCATTGATCGGTTCATTGTTATTGGCCTTTTGGATAAAAACACCACAGATAAGCCACAAACTGATGTTGTCTCATCAGAAAGCTTTATTACATAGTACAGTAGATGTAATCACTTTACAATAAAATAATACATTTTATTGTTTTTATGTAATAAAACAAAGAAGATTGCAAAAAAATAAATTATTTTAATTAGTTAAATAAATGATTTAAATGATTGTAAATGAGCAATTGGTTATATCATTAAGTAACATTTATATTTGTTTATCTATTGCAAAGTGTGCTTGATCTGCAGGTAACTGCAGTCGCTCAAAAAACGAATCCTCCTTGTAAAGACTAAGTACTAAAAGCACGATTTTGACCTCTGTGTCACCCATAACAGTTTAAAATATTAATGCTTTTCTTATTAAAACTAGTGGTCGGTCATATGTTGTGCGATTGGTCTGTGTGCAACCAACCGCCCTTTAAATGTGAACATGCCCAATCGCTGATTGGGAAACCCTGGGTTGTTGAACTATCATCGTCGTGACCATGTTTATGCAGAACGCATTGTAGGTTAGTGAAGTCGGGTAAATGAGATAAATCCAGGGCATGGTATCGTGACTTGTAGTTCGGCCTATTATACCTGGTATTATGGGCATTGACATGTGACTTCACATCGTATTCCGATTAAATGTACAAAGGTCCAATGTTTGAATTGTATGACGTCTATTACGTTTGCTGCAACTGTCGTCCCACTTCCGCTTACAAAAGATCCTCACCCTTTTTTAGCCCCATGTTAATTTTTCTGCAACTTGTCAAGCCAATCAAGTGGCAGTGAGCAACAACTTCATCACGTCTAGCTTCTGGCGGCTTCATAGGTATTCTCGCTGTTTCTGTATTTTAACAGAAGGTAAACATAGGAGTCCGATCAGAAGATGATCGTACCCATTGTACTGAGCTCCCCTGGAAGTTGTGGTTGATTTGGTAACATGGCACTGCTGTGCAGTGCTTGTAGCTGGTGTTGGTGTAGCAGAGCAGCTTTGTTGGGTGCCGTTGCAGACTATAGCTGGGGCAGCTTGTCAACGTCGTTGGGCAGCGTTGCAGTTGTCGTCGGGCGACGGTTTCAGCTGTCGTTGGTACAGAGTTTGCAGCTGTAGTTTGTTCAGCTGGCAGTGCTGTCGTCGTGTCAGCGGTGGCAGCTGTCGTTGGGCAATGTCCGCTCAGCTGTTGTCGGGAAGCGTGGCAGCCGTAAGTTGTGCAAGCTGTGCAGCAGTTGTTGGGGCAGCTGTTTGCAGCTGTCGTTGGGGCAGCGTTCGCAGGCTGTTGTTGGTTTTTTTTTGGGCAGCGTTCGCAGCGTCGTGGGGCAGCTGTGGCAGCTTGTTGGTGGTTTTTGCAGCTGTGGTCGAGGTCATCGTGGAACTGTAGTTGGGCAGCCGTCCGCAGCGGTCGTTAATGTCAGCGGTGGCAGCCTATCAGTTGGGGCACGGTGGCAGCTGTAGTTGGGGCAGCAGTGGCACTGTTGTTTGGGGCAGCAGTCGGAGCTTTCTTTGGGTCAGCTGTTGTTGGATAGCGTCGCGACTGGTCTTTCGGCGCGTTGAGAGCGGTCGTCGGGGCATTGGGGCAGTTGTAGTTGGGGCAGTTTTCGCATTTTATTGGTGTAGCGGTGGCAGCTGTTGTTTGGGCAGCGTCAAAACTGTCGTTGGGGCACGGTGTTTCGGCGGGATGTCTGTCGTTGGGGCAATCTGTGTGGGCTCAGCATTGGCCGCTGTTGTTTGGAGTCATACATCCCCACTTTCGTTGTGGGCACAGTCCAACTGTCGTTGGGGCAGCTGTTGTTGGCGCCTTAGTCACAACTGGCGTTGGGTCAACTCTTGCAGCTGGCAGCTGTCGTTGGGGCACGGCTGCAGCTGTTGATGGGGCAGCGTGGCGTATTGTTGGGGCAGTTGTTGCAGCGGTCGTCGTGGCCGTGTTGCAGCTGTCGTCGGGGCAGAGGTGGCAGCTGTAGTTGGGCACTGTTTCAGCTGTCGTTGGGCAGCGATGCCGCGGTTGTTGGTGTTGCGCTGTTCAGCTGTTGTTCGTGCCACCCTGTGCATCTGTTTGTCAGGTCAAGCGTTGCAGCTGTATTGAGCATAGTGGCCAGCTGTATTTGGGGTGACATGGCAGCTTTAGTTGGGGGAGCGTTTCAGCTGTAGTTGGGGCAGCAGTACACTGTAGTTGGTGCAACTGTTACGCTGTTGGGGCTCTGTTGCAGCTGTAGTTGGGGGCAACTGTGGCCAGCGGTGTTGGAGCAGCTGTTGCGTCTGTCGTCTGGGCAGCAGTACCCTGTCGTTGGGTCACTATTGCAGCTGTTTTTTCGGAGCATGGTTGCAGCTTATTGGAGGCAGCTGTTGCAGCTGTCGTTGGGGCCGCGTTGCATCTGGTAGGTGGGGCAAATGTTAGCTTTAGTTTGGTGCAGCTGTAGTTGGGGCAGGTGTTCAGCTGTTGTGGGGCACGGTGGCAGCTTTGTTTGGGCGCGCGTTGCGTCTGTTATGGTGCAGTCGGTGGAGCTTTTGGTGTGTCAGCGGGTGGAAGCTGTTGTTGGGGCACCTGTTGTTGGGCAGTGTGGCAGCTGTGTATGAGGCAGCGGTTCAGTTGTTTGTTGGGGCAGGTTTTGCGCTGTTTTTGGTGGCAGCTGGTGTCATCTGTTGTTTGGGGCGCGGTGGCAGCGGTGATTGGGCAGCGGTGGCCGCTGTTGTTTGGGCATCTGTTGCAGCTGTTGGTCGGTGCACTTGTTTCAGCTGTCGTTTGGGCCTGCGAGGCAGCTGTTGTTGGGTCGCGCGGTCTTTGGGGCAGCTTTGGCAGCTGTTTTTGGGGCAGGTGTTTGCAGCGTTGTTGGGAAGCGGTGGCAGCTTGTTTGGGGCAGCGATGGGCAGCTAGTTGTTGGGGCCGCTGTTTCCGCTGTTGTCGGGCAAGCTGTTTGCATGCGTTGTCCGGGGCAATTGTTTGCAGCTGTCGTTGGGGCAGCGATGGCACTGTTGTTTGGGCACAAGTCGGTGGCAGCTGTGGTTGGGGCAGCGTGGCAAGCTGTTGTCGGGGCACTTTTGCAACTGTCCGTTGGGGGCAAGCGTGGCAGCTGTTGTTTGGGGTCAGCTGTGGCAGCTGTCGTTGGGTCAGAGCGGGTCGCGGCTTTTTGTTGGGGGCAGCAGTGGCCGCTGTTGTTTTGGCCGCTGTTGTTGGGGCAGCGTGGCAGCTGTTGTTGGGGCAGATGTTGCAGCTGTATGTAGGCAGCGTTGCAGCTGCCGTTGGGCAGCGGGGCAGCTGTCTTACGGGCAGCTGTTGCAGCGTTTTTGGGCCAGCAGAGTCAGCTTAGTTGGGCGCTGTCAGCTGTTGGACAGCGGTCGCAGCTGTTTGTGCGCAGCAGTGGCAGCTGTCGTTTTTTGGCATCTGTTTGTTGGTGCAGCGTGGTGGCCATCTGTTGTTTGGGGCCTGATGTGTTGCAGCTGTTGTCCCAGGCAGCAGTTGCAGCTGTCGTTGTCAGCGGTGCAGCTGTCGTAGGTGCAGCTGGTGCAGCTGTTTGTTGGCCGCAGAGTCAGCTGTAGTTTGGGGCAGTCGGTGGAAGCTGTTGTTTTGTGGGCAGCGGTGGCAGCTGTTGTTGGGCAGGCAGTGCAGCTGTTTTTGCGCAGCGTGCAGCTGGTTGTCTGGCGGGTTGGCATCTGTTGTTGGTGCAGTGGTGGCAGCTTTTGTTGGGGCGGCGGTGGCAGCTTTGGTTTGGGGCAGCGGTGGCACTGTTGTCGGGGCAGCTGTTGCAGTTGTGTGGGGCAGCTGTTTTCAGCTTTGCTCGAGCAGGCGGTGGGCAACCTGTTGTCTGGGCAGCGGTTGCGCTGTCGTTTGGGTAGGTTGCAGCTGTCCGCATGGCAACTGTTGCGCTGTTGTGTGGGGCTCAGTCACAACTGTCGTTGTGCGCGTGTCGCCGTTGTTGTTGGGGCAGCATGGCAGCTGTCTTGGGGCGGCTGTTGCAGCTGTGTTTTTGGGCAGCGTTCGCATCTTTTGTTTGGTGAGCGTGGCACTTGTTGTTCCCGGGGCATCGTTTTTGCAGACTGTTGTCCGGGGCAGTCGGTCGCCGGCATGTTGTTGGGGCGCAAGCAGTGGCAGCTGTTCGTTGGGCAGCTGTTGCATCTGGTGTTTGGCAGCTTGGGCAGCTGTCGTTGGGCAGCTGTTGTGGGCCAGAAAGCCGGTGCAGCGGGTTGTTTGGGGCAGATGTTGCAGCTGTTTGTTGGGGGGGCAGATGTTGCGGGTGGTCAAGCAGCAGTTTCAGCTGTCATTGGCAAGCGGGTTGCCGCTGTCGTTGGGGCGCTGTTGTGGGGCCGGGCGGTGCGGCTGTTGTTGCTGCAGATTTGCGCTGTTGTCAAGGCATCAGTTGCAGAGTTCGTTTTGGGGCAAGCGGTGGTAGCTGTCGTATTGGCACAGCTGTTGCAGCTGTTGTTGGGCAAAAAGAAAGGAAAAAAAAAAAGGAGGCGGTGGAGGCCTGTTGTTGTGGGCGCGGGCGGCGGTGTTCATTTGGTTGGGTCAGTGTTGGCAGCTGTTTTTGTGAAGCGGCTGATGGGCGCTGTGGTGGGCAGCGGTGGCTGCTTTTTCGGGGCAGCTGTTGCAGTTTGTTGTCGGGGCGCTGTTGCAGCTGTTGCTCGAGCAGCGGTGGTAACTGTTGTCGGGGGGCAAGCGGTTGCAGGCTGTATTTGGGTGGAGGTTGCGCTGTCGTCGGGGCACTGTGCGCGGTTGTTGTGGCAAGCCGTCACAACTGTCGTTGGGGGCAGCGGTCTCCGCTGTGTTGGGGCGCGGTCGCCGCTGTTGTTTGGTGGCAAGGCATTGGCAGCTGTCCGTTAGCGGCACCTTTTGCATCTGTCGTTCGGGCAGCGGTCCGCATCTGTGGTTGGGGCCTTGGTGTTCAAGCTTGTTGTCCGTTGCAGCTGTTGCAGCTGTTGTCGTGCAGCTGTTGCAGGCTGTTGTTCGGGCAGCAGTCCCAACTGTCGTTGGGGCACGGGTTCAGCTGTTGTTGGGTGCAGAAGCAGTCACAACTGTCGTTGGGTGCAAGCGTTCGCAGCTGTTTTTGTGGCGCGGTGGGCACTTTCGTTGGGGCGCTGTTCACAGCTGTTGGTTGGGGCACAGCAGAGGCAGCTGTAGTTGTGTGCAGCGTTCGCCGCTGTGTTGGGCAGCGTGGCAGCTAGTCGTTGGGGCAAGCGGTCCCCTCAGCTGTTTGTTGGCAGGAGCGTGCCGCTGTTGGTTGGGTCAGCATTGGCAGCCTGTCGTGTGTCAGCTGTTGCGGCTTTTGTTGGCAGCGGTGCAGCTGTGGTTGGGGCCTTGGTGTGCAGCTGTTTGTCGGGGCAGCTGTTGCAGCTGTTGTCGGGGCAGCTGTTGCGCTGTTGTTCGGAGCAGCAGTCCACAACTTTCGTTGGGGCCTGTTTGCAGCTGTTGTTGGGTCGCAGCTCACAACTGTCGTTGGGGCGGTTCGGAACTGTTTGTGGGGGCAGCTGGTCGCATCTGGTGTGGCAGCTGATTGCAGCTGTTGTTGGGGCAGCAGAGGCAGCTGTTGGTTTGGGGCAGCGGTCTCCCGCTGCTTGTTGGGGAGCAGTGGCAGCAGGTCGTGGGGCAGCGTCGCAGCTGTGTTGGGCAAAGCGTCGCGCTGTTGTTGGGGGCCGCAGTGGCGAGCTGTCGTGTGGGGCATCTGTTGCAAGTAATCGTGTGTTGGGGCAGCGGCTGGCATCTGTCGTTGGGCAGCTGGTTGTTGGGGCGCGGTGGCAGCTGTTGTTGCGGCAGATGTTGCAGCTGTTTCAGGCATCAGTGGCTGCTGTCAGTGGGCGCGGGCAGCCTGTTTGTAGGGGCAGCTGTTGCAGCGTTTTGGGCACAGAGCCATCTTTCGTTGGGGCAGCGGTGCAGCTGTTTTTTGGGGCCGCGTTGGCAGCGTGGTTTTGGGGCAGCGGTGGGCCGCTGTTGCTCCGAGCAGCGGTGGCAACTGTTGTCCTGGGCATCTGTTGCAGCTTGGAGTTGGGGTGAGAGTTTCAAGCTGTCGTCGGGCACCTGTTAGCTGTTGTTGGGGCAGCAGTAACAACTGTCGTTGTGGGCAGCGTTCGCAGCTGTTGCTGGGGGGGCAGCGTCGCCGCTTTATTGGGGGCAGCAGTGGCAGCTGTTTGTTGGGGCCGCTGTTGCAGCTTTTGTTGGTGCAGCGGCAGCTGTCTTGGTGCCGCTGTGTTGGGGCGTCGTTGTCAGCTGTGGTTGGGGCGCGGTGGCCGGCTGTTGTCGGGGGCAAGCTGTTGCCGTTGTTGTCAGGGAATTGGTGTCATCTGTCGTAGGGGCAACTGTGGCAACTGTTGTTTCCGGTTATCGGTTTTGCAGCTGTCGTCGGGGCACTGTTGCAGCTGTGTGTTGGTGCAGCTATCACAACTGGCGTTGGGGCCGCGTTGGCAGCTGTTGTGGGCCGCGGTGGCAGCTGTCCGGTGGGGCAACTGTTGCAGCTGTTGTTGGGGCAGCCTTCCACAATTGTCATTGGGGCAGCGGTTGCGAGCTGTTGTTGGGCAAGCGGTGGCAGCTGTAGTTGGGGCAGAGTGGCAGCTGTTGTTGGGGCATGCGGTTGGCAGCTGGTCGTTGGGAGCGATGTCATCTGTTGTCGGGCCGCTTTTGCAGCTGGTTGTTGGGGCAGCGTGCAGCTGTTGTTCGAGCCTGTTGCCTGGTGTTAGGGCAGCCCCGGGGGCAGCTGTAGTGGGCCGCTTTCGTTGGGGCCCATCGTGGGCAGCTGTATTTCGCAAAACTGTTGCCGCTGTTGTTGGGGCAGCGGTAGCAGCTGTCGTGGAGGCAACTGTTGCAGCTGTTGTTTTGGCATCAGTCACAACTGTCGTTGGGTCAGCGGTCGCAGTGTTGTTGGGGCAGCGGTGGCAGCGGTAGTTGGGCCTCTTGCATCTGTTGTTGGGTCAGCGGTTGCAGCTGTCGTTGAGGGCCTCTGTGTGTTGGGGTCGAAGCGCAGCTGTAGTTGGGGCAGCTGTTGCCGCGTTTTCAGTTTTTGTTTGGGCAACTGTTGGCAGGCTGGTGTTGGGGGCAGCGGTGTTGGTTCAGCGGTTGCAGATGTTTTTGTGGGGCCGCGTATGCAGATGTTTTCGGGGCAGGGGTTGCGTTGTGTTGGGCATTCGGTCAGCTAGTCGTTTGGGCAACTGTTGCGCTGTGTTGGGCAGCAGCTCACAACCTTTCGTTAGGCAGCGTCCTAGTTGTTGTTTTGGCAGCGGTGGCAGCTGTCGTTGGGGCAGCGGTGGGCGCTGTCGTTGGGGCAGGCGGTGGCAGCTGTCGATGGTGCAAGCGATGGCAGCTGTCGTTTGGTCAGCGTTGAACTGTCGTTGCGCGGTGTTTGGTGCAGGCGGTGGCAGCTGTTGTCGGGGCAGCTGTTGCAGTTTTTTGTCAGGGAAGTGGTGGCAGCTGTCCGTAGGGCACTGTGGCAACGTTGTCGGGGTCAGCGGTTTGCAGCTGTCGTCGGGTCAACTGTTGCGCTGTTGTTGGGGCACAGGTGTTCACAACTGTCCGTTGGGGCACAAAGCGGGGCAGCTGTTTGTTGGGGCAGCGGTGGCAGCTTTCGTTGGGGCAACCTGTTTGCGTTTTTGTTGGGGCAGCAGTACACAATTGTCTTGGGGCAGCGGTGCAGCTGTTGTTGGGGCAACGCGGTGCAGCTGTAGTTGGGGCAAGGTGGCAGCTTGTTTGTTGTGGCAGCGGTGGCAGCCTGTCGTGGAAGCGGTGGCAGCTGTTTTCGTGGCACTTTTTGCAGCTGTTGTTCGGGGCAGCTGTGGCAGCTGTGTGTTTTCGGGCAACTGTTGCAGCGGTTTTTCGGGGCAGCGTTTGCAGCTGATTGGGGGCATCTGTCGTTGGGGCAGCGGGGGCAGCGTGGGTATTCGGGCAACTGTTGTCAGCTGTTGTTGGGCCCCCCCAGCGTTACAGCTGTCGTGAGGCAACTTGTTGCAATCTGTTGTTGGGCAAGCCAGTTCCGGACTGTCCCGTTGGGCAGCGGTTCGCAGCGTTTGTGTGGTGCAGCGGTGGCAGCTGTAGTGGCCACTCTTGCAGCTGTTGTTGTGTCAGCGGTTTGTCAGCTGTCGTGTGGCAGCTGTTGTTGGGGTAGAGCGTCCGCTGTATTTGGGGCAGCTGTTGCGCAGCGTTTTCAGTTGTTGTTTGGGCAACTGTTGCAGCTGTTGTTGGGGCAAAGCGGATTGGTTGGTTCAGCGGTTGCAGATGTTTTTGGGGCACGGTGCCGATGTTGTCGGTGCAGGTGTTGCGTGGTTGTTGGGGCAAGTGGTGTGCAGCTGTCGTTTGGGCAACTTGTTTTGCAGCTGTTGTTGGGCAAGCAGTCACAACTGTCGTTAGGGCAGCGGTCTAGTTGTTGTTTTGGGCAGCGTGCAGCTGTCGTTGGGCAGCGTTGTCAGCTGTCGTTTTGGGCATCGGTGGCAGCTGTCGCTGGGCCAGCGGTTGCAGCTGTCGTTTGGGCAGCGGTTGAAGCTGTCGTTGGGGCAGCGGTGGCAGCTGTCTTTGGGGCACGCGTGGCCAGCTTTTGTTGGGGGCCAGTCACAACTGTCGTTGGGGCAGCGGTCGAACGGGTGATGGGGCAGCCTGTCGTTGGTCAGCTGTTGAAGCGTTGTGGGGCAGCGGTTGCCGCTGTCGTTCGGGCAGCGTTGGAGGCTTTTTGTCGCGGCAGCGGTGGCAAGTGTCGTTGGGGAAGCGGTGGCAGCTGTTGTTCGTGCAGGTGTTGAAGCTGTTGTTTGGGCAGCGTTGGCAGTTTGTCATTGGGCAACTGTTGCAGCTTTGGTCGGTCAACTTTTGCAGCTTGTTGTTGGGTAAGCATCACAACTGTCGTTGTGGGCCGTGTTGTTGGGGCATGCGGTGGCAGCGTCGTTGGCAGCGGTGGCAAGATGTTGTTGGGGCAGCTGGCGCCTGTGTTGGGGCAAGCGTGGCAGCGTTGTTGGGCAGCTGTTTTCATGAAGTGTGGACAGCTTTCGTATGGGCAACTGTTGCAAGCTGTTGTTTGGGCCGCAGTCACACTGTTCGTTGGGGCAGCGGTGGGAGCTGTTGTTTTGCGGCCACGGTGGCAGCTGTTGTTGGGGCATCTGTGGCACTGTGTTTGGGCAACTGTTGCAGCTGTGTTTGGCAAGAGTCACAACTGTTGTTTGGGCAGCGGTGGCATCCTGTTTTTGGGCAGCGGTGGCAGCTTGTCCTGTGGGGCAGCAGTTCACACTGTCGTTTGGGCAGCGGTCGCGCACTGTTTGTTGGGCGCGGTGGCAGCTGAGTCGGGGCAGCTTTTGCAGCTGTGTGGTGGGAGCGGTGCAGCTGTTGTCTGGCCTGTTGCATCTGTTTGTTAGTGCAGCGGTGTCAAGCTGTCGTTGGGAGCAGCGGTGCAGCTTGTTTCGAGCAAACTTTTGCAGAGCTGTTTTTGGGCAGCGTGGCAGCTGTAGTTGGGGCAGCTGTCGTTGGGGCGCGGTGGCAAAAAAAAGCTGTCGGTTTCGGGAGCCCTGTTGCAGCTGTTGTTGGGGCAGCGTAGAAGCTGTCGTTGGGGCATGTGTGCAGCTGTATTTGGTGCAGCATTCACAACTGTCTTGGGGCCTCTGTGGCAGCTGTATTTGGTTCAGCTCTTGCAGCTGTTTCGCATGTTGGCAAGCGTTGCAGCTGTCGTTGGGGGGCAGCTGTTGTTTGGGCAGAAGCGGCAGCTGTCTTGGGGCAGCTGTATGTTGGTGCAGAGCTTCAGCTTTGTAGTTGCAGCTGTTGCAGCTTTTGTTTTGGGGCAGCTAGTGCGGCTGTTGTTTGGTGCAGCGGTTTGCAGCTGTCTTTGGGCACTGTTGTTTGTGGCAGAGCGGCAGCTGGTCGTTGGGGCAGCGGTTGTTGGGAGTAGAAGCGCAAGCTTTAGTTGGGGGCAGCTGTTGCGCTGTCGTTGGGCAGCAGTGGCAGCTTGTTGTTTGGGCACTGTAATTGCAGCTGTTTGTTGGGGCAGCGTTTGTTGGTTCAGGCGGTTTGCAGAATGTTTTTGGGGCAGCGGTGCAGATGTTGTCGGGCAGGATTGCAGCTGTGTTGGGGCAGTGGTGGCGCTGTCGTTGGGGCAACTGTTTGCAGTGTTGTTGGGCAGCAAGTCCCAACTGGTCGTTGGGGCAAGCGTCCTAGTGTGTGTTTGGGCATCGTGGCAAGCTGTTCGTTGGGGCCGCGGTGGCAGCTGTCGTGTGGCAAAGCGTGGATCTGTCGATGGGGGGCACGGTGGCAGCCTGTACTGTGGGGGCAGCGTTGAAGCCTGTCCGTGTGGGTGCGCGGTGGCATCTTGGTCGTTGGGGCGTGTGGCACTTTTGTTGGGGCAGCAGTCCGCACTGTCGTTGGCAGCGGGTCGCAACTGTTCGATTGTGCCGCGGGGGCAGCCTGTTGTTGGGCAGCTGTTGCAGGCTGTTGTTTGGGGCAGGCGGTGTCAGCTGTAGTTCGGCAGCGTTGGAGCTGTTGTTGGGCAAAGCGTGGCAGCTTTTGTTGGGACATTTTGTGGTTGAAGCTGTCGTTGGGGCAGCGGTGGCAGCTGTTGTTGGGCGGTTTGCAGCTGTCGTCTCCGGGCAGCGGTGTGCAGCTGTAGTTGGGAGCAAGCTGTTGCAGATCTGTCGTGGGGCAGCGGGTGGCACTGTTTGTTGTGGCAGGGTTGCAGCTGTCGATTGGGGCCCTGTTGAAAAGCTGTTTTTGTGCGCGGTTTGTAGTTTGTTATGAGACAGTACACGCCATTGTTTCTACAACAGGACGAACCTCTGACTGTACACTACGTTTCCCAAGAAAGGTAAGTACCCAGGTTGGTCACATCCTCACACACGGTTTTGTTGATGCCAGCCCAAGGCTTGAACAGAGGTGGACCCACTCGTCACGTAGAGAAATCAATGTTTCACTTTGCATCTGCTACTTTTGTCCTATAAGCTTATTTCAGAAAGAAATAGTCATTCATTCACTTGATTCAAAGGAGTCATCCACAAGTAAAAATATGTGGGTGAAGTGTCAGTCGTAGTACTTTTGTCATATACTTTTTTATAGTGTTCATTTTTACATATTATTTACATCACTTGAATTAGGACGGCTCCTGATTGAGGTGGAGCCTAGAGTTTAACATCTTACTCATGTTGGCTGTGAATTAATCATACCATAATACTCCTAATCTGTCAATAACAAGATCCCTTTAACTAGCATGACCAATATATGCATAAAAAGTACAATATCTTCCACGTAAATGTGTTGGTTTCTCTATAACGTATAGGTCTCTATATGCTTCAAGGTAAGTAAAACATTTTTTTTAATTATGTATGTATAAAAGACTCACCAGTTGCTTTAAAGCAGCGTATATCTTCCGCTCCTTAACAGTGCCTGTAGAAGTGTCCTTGAGAGGTTAGAGGGTCACAAATGAAGCACTCTAGTCTGTTCACCGCCTGAGCGCAGGGACTGCAACGAGAAAAGAACAAAATTGAAGGAAGGAGAACAGTTCAGGTCATATTTTCAAAATCAACTTTGAAGTTTCACAAATGGCAGATGTCCTATCTATTTCCTTTCTTCTTGATCCCAAGTTGTTCCATCAATACTCCGCGGTTCTCTGTAGACAGCCCAGACCGTGTTCGGAGTTGGGGTGGGTTGGGAGGTATGTTCGTGCACATGAGAGGGCGGTGTGGAGTGGAGGAGAGCAAAGCGTGAGAGGAGTAGCGAGAGTATATCTGTCCAAGGATGCAGCGCGCTAGCTCCTTTTTGTTTGACAATACTTTGAACGTCAACTAGGTCGTATCCCAACATCCGCTTAGAGCTACCCTTTTAAAGTTACTCATACCTGGCTGATTTCAGATTCTAACTGTGATGAGAGATTTGTACCATAAAAGTTTGACATGGTTTAATTTTTTCAAAAACATTTTTTGTGAACCTGCAACGTTGCTGCTGCTTCCTCTTTTCACCCTGTGTTTTGATCCTCCTGTTTTAGCTACAGAGTGAGGCATCACACTTCTGTTCCTCTTATTAGAAGTCACACCTGCTCAGTACCTAGGTAAGGCTACGAGCCAGTCATAAGCAAGTAGGAGCCCTTACAGTACCTAGTCTAAGGTCTCTAGCCAGTCAGAGGCAGAGTAGGCGGTCGTGCCACGGTAAGCAGCTAGGCGGCAACATACGTCTTACCGTGACGCACGTTTTCTCTGAAGTACAGGCTGGACTACAATACAGCTGTTTGGAGCAGTTTGTTAACAGTGTTTCTGTCTTTATATGGTAAGTCCCATTGTGGACTTTGGGCTTTTCACTTTGTAACATCTCGTTCAGGCACAAAAGATGTTCAGAGCCACGTTCCCTCTGTACTTACCAAGGTATAGTTCCTAGGTTTGCAGTTGTCGGTTTGGCACACTCAGCATATGCACCTGCACTCCTAAACACCCGTTGACTGAATAATGTCTGGGCCTGGGAATGACACAGGGAGGACTCCTGCACACCCCTTGTTGATTTGCTCTACTGTAGTATCCAGATGTAATCACTAAAGAATCAAAGTCAGTCTGTCAATGTTGACGGAGAGCAACATAGATCACATTCCACATATTTAAAATGAGAATTACTAGATGACAACGATGACTACCTTAATGGAAGTGTTATACAGACGCTCGAGAACATGTTACTGGTGCTGTGGTTGACAGTTCTGAGTTGTACAAGTTTGAACACTGAATGCTCCCGCTGCATGGGGAAAACAATCAACGGTGATCACATCTCAAATGTTAAATCTAATTTCCTGATGCTAAATGACACAAGGTTGTAAAAAGTTTAAAGGCGTTAAAACCTCGTGTTTGTTTCCCCTTCCAGATTTGAAATCAACAACTTTTGTGGAACGCTTTTTTCTTCACAGTTTTTGACTTTTTTCTTACGTTTTTTGGTCTCTTTTTTCACACTTGACCTTTTTTTCCCTCATGTTTTGTCACTTTTTTGGACGTTTAAACCTACTTACACTAACTAGTAACTTTAGTTTTACAATTACTTTTGAATTTATTTATTTTTATTTTATTAATTTATTTTGACAGGGACAATTTCCATTAATTAACCTGTGCTTTAAATGCCCAGATTAGCCAAAAGGCTGTTTTTTTCTCATCGGTTTGTCCCCTGGACAGAGTATCTTAGAATTGTCCTCCCTAATAACAACCACAAAAGAAGATTACAGTCAACAATACAACTATAAAGTAGTAAAAAGATAAAACTCTTCAAATCTGGCTGCTAAATTCAGTATATACAAATGTAAATACGACATTAGGAAAAATTCCAAATAAATAACTACACAGTGACACAATACAACCCAAGTGGCAACACGGTTGGTTGAGTGAAAATAAATTCTATTAATGGTCAATAAACGAATTTTTTAGTAAAATATACCTGCTGTTTTTGAGTTAGAAAAACAGAAATTAGAATTTAAATATTATATAAAATAAGGAATGGTGTTGATGTAATCACGACTAGTGGGGCTTGAATATGTAGCTTTTATCAACACTATTTTCAAAACCCACTTCAATTTGTTTTCAAATGCTAGAAAAGTGAATAAGACGCCCCAAAAGTTATGAAAGTAGAGATTTGTACTTGCCAAGAGGTTGTGTGGATCAATCTGTTATTTCGATAATACAAAGAACATTGATCTGGAAAACAGGTCATTTGACCCTAGGACACATGAGGGTTAAATTTCTACATGCACCAAAGGCTCTTTACTTTTGCACAATTGTACAGAAGTCCTTGTCATGTATGTATATTGGCAAATATAATGTACGCAATGGATATGTATTGAATGTAATTTCTAGCGTTTTCCTATTTTGTTATATTTCTTGATTTTAAACTGTCTGTTATCTGTTTCCTACTTCTTCAGACTGCTGTCTGTTACTTCTGACATAACTGTAAATTTACCCGCTTGGGATTACGTTTTTTTATCATTCTATAATATTAGGATATGAAATTTGTCCTCTGTCATTAACTAATCATCTGTGATATAACAGTGCACTTTAAAATCTAAAAATAGTTCTGGTAAATTTAATAACCAGAATCATGTAACCTGCCAGTAATCATGCTTGTAAAATATGTAGTTACCTCGTGCTGAGAGCGCCCAGATTAGAGTCAAGAAGGATCACGTTCATCCTGATGAACAGTAAGTATTACTGAAGAGGAGTTTTTCCTGATGGAGATTCTACGCCTAGCCCTTCACGCAACGTCAGCTTTATAGATGTTCAGAGGAATACTTACGACCGTCCCACTGCGTACAGATCTCAGGAATTGTGTGTGTTCCCTCTTTATTCCATAAACCATTCAGACGCTCATCCCTTTTGTTCTTTGAAAAGAACATCATTACACCTTTCCCCCCCTGTTATCATGGCAATGCCATAATGAGTAGGTTACCATCAGCCTAAATGTAGACTTGTTTCTGTAAGGACTGTGTTTTCCTACTTTCTAGTTACCCTTTACCAATGCTTATGTCAGACCGTTTTTTGTTTTGAGTTATTTTAATGGTTCTGATTGGGGGGAAACGTCTGACACACAATCAGAAATTGTTTTCAAATTTTTATTATCCTATCACTACTTCCCATGTGCTTTTGTTTTTCATGGAACTTCTTTATTAGGAATAATCCCTTGAGATGTGACATCTCGTTTTTGAGGGTCCTTAAATGGCAAAAAAATATATACATTACATTTCACATTTGGACACAACAATTAACAAAACAGCTGAGGGGACTTAATAAAAACAACACCCCGAACTACACACATACGACAAACAAAAACGCAAAGCTCTCCATCACAACACCAAAAATCACCCAATCCTCCCCATTCCAACCATAAATATCAAACAGTAACACGTTAAAGGTATTGATAAGATAGTTTGAGCAGTGAATAAATAAAATACTATCATAGTTCTGTCAAATACACACACATAAACATACACTGCCCACATCATATACCAGTTACTTTACACAATATATATTCCACACTACATATGTACATGGACAACATATACCTACAAACAAACAACTCTAGAAAAATACAACAACAAAAAAAGAAAAATCAAGTATAAGTATGAACATCAAGTATGAGAAAAACAATTGCAGCTTGTTTTCAAATAATTATAACATCTTAAACTGGTGACATTTTTCATCACATACAATGTTGTGAAACTTGCAACCCTTTTGTTCAGTCCGTTCAATGATGCCACTACTTGTCTAGACTGCATTGCTTCCCATTGTAAGTTAAATTTAGAACTAGTCATTTAACTTCGGAATGTGCCAGATTTTTTGGCCTGACAAGATCTCCAACATTGAACTTTACAAGAAAACGTGTTGCTCCACCATCCGTGTTGAGGATGGAGCAGGGACGCCTAAAGATGGACACCACCTGGAAAAAGAAAACCTGGGAGACCCAAAACCACCTGTTACAGAACTGTGACCAGAGCGCTGGAACAGATGAACCCGTCCTGGGGAGAGGCCCACCATGCTGCCAGGGACCCCAATGCAATGCAGAATGCTCATTAAAGCCTTATGTAGCATAGGGGATGACCAACTGTATCTTTTTATGTACCACGCTGTTTTCTATATTTGTGTTAGATTTAGATTTTTGGAAATCAAAGAAGCTTACACCGTAAAAACTGTTACTTAGATATACACTACCGTTCAAAAGTTTGGGGTCACGTTGAAATGTCC